>NC_050070.1:108995836-109359900 GCF_009764565.3 Dermochelys coriacea
CTAACCTGAGTGCAAAGACGGAGTATATTTATTAGTTCACACTATGTGCTGCAAAATACATACCAATATGTAGTCTGAAATACACAGGAGAGACACTATTTCATGAAGGCAACATTACTGCTACTGACCGTTAAAATAGTCCTTTAAAGCCTTCCTCAGCTGCTTAGCTCTACAGTTGGCTCTTCTGATAGCTCTGATGTCTGGCTGTTCAAATTCAGCCGACAGCTAAGCAGCCTCCACCCTTGCAGCAGCTCTTCCCCCTTTCCCTCACAGATATTATGCACTCCACAATATGCAGCTATAACCATTAGATTGGATACCAGCAAGAAAAATATCTCAGTGCGTAAACAATGCCAGTGTCCCTTCAATCTACCACAACCACATTCAACTGTCACCCTCCAGCCCCTGAGTTAGTAGCTGAATCTTTCTTTGGTGCTGTCAACATGGTCAGCGTATGGCTTCATGAGCTGGGGGAGCAAGGGGCAGGTTTGGTGTTCCAGGATCACTATTGGCATTTCAACAATGGCAATGGTAATGTGCTGGTCAGGAAAGAATGTCCCTGTTTGCAGTTTTCTGCCCAGCCCTGTATTCTTAAAGTCGTGAGAGTCATGTACCTTCCCTGACCAACCCACATTACTATTACTGAAGTGTCCCCAGTGATCCACCAATGTTTACGTAACCATAGAAAAGTGAGCCTTTCTGTTGGTGTATTCTGGGACAAGGTGGGATGGGCAGTGCCAGAATTAGGGACGATGTACTGTCTATAGCCTTATCATAATTTGGGAATTGCAAATCCATCCATTGTTTCCTGTACGTTACCAAAAGTCACAATCCTGTGTAGCTAGAGATGTTTAATTGCCTTACACACTTGGATCACAAAGGCCCCACAGTGGATTGTCCAACTCTAAAATGATTGCCCACTGACCAATAGCAATCTGGAGTTGCAAGTTTACTGGGTGCAATTGCCCCTTACTTCTCCATCAGTGCTGCTCTTATTCTAGTGTCCCTGAGCAGGAGACTAGGGCAAGCTTGGCGCACAGCACCAGGAATGTGGCTTTGCACATCCCAAAACTCTGCAGTCACTGCTTATCATCCTAAACCCCATAATATGATGGAATCCCACCAGTCAATGCTCATTTCTTAGGCCTGGAAATGGTACTCCACAGCACAGAGCTTGCTCCATGAATGCCAGCAGCAGCCTGGCATTTTTTTTCCACTATGTCCATCAGCACCCAGTTATTGTGCCCAAACATTTGCGCATCACCCTCATCACAATCCTGATTGTAGCATGCTCCCTCAAGCTGTACATATACCGGAGAATCATGCCTCCTGCATTAGCAATTCACTCCAGCTCAGTCAAAGGACATGGGCTGAATTGTCCTCTCCTTGTGAGAGATGTTGCAAAAAGCTACAGCAGGGTAACACACTATGGGCGATACAAGGGAGGATTTCTAGGCTAGATGGGTCTTATGCTGTTACAGTACCAGAGGGACACTAAAGGCACTTTTACCCTTTACTAATACAACAGGATCTCTGGAAGGAGGTGACAAATTTGCCATCACATCAAAGAACCAATGAGAAGCAAATGCTGGAATAGCTGGAGTTTTATGTAAAACATAATTGTATTGACAGGTTTCAGAGTAACAGCCATGTTAGTCTGTATCCACAAAAAGAAAGGGAGTACTTGTGGCACCTTAGAGATGAACAAATTTATTTGAGCATAAGCTTTCGTGAGTTACAGCTCACTTCATTGGATGCATGTAGTGGAAAAAATCGTATTGTGCAATTAGAGCTCAACAACCTCAGCAGAAGGCGCGCACCACTGAAACAGTACAGGAGTTTGCATTTGCTTTCAGGAGATTGTATACAAATTGAAAACAGTGGCTCCTGGAGGAATAGAAGATGAAGACAAATTCCTCAGAGATTTGTTTGTGACAGGACTTTGACATTTTTATTAAGCAGGTTTTGGGGAAGCTCATATGGAATCAAAGAATTAAGCTTCCCTGAAATTGAGGGGAAAGTATGTTATTCAGAGAGCAACAAGATGGAATGTCCCTGCAGGAGTTTATTATCCCCCCTCTAAAAATGTTTTAGGCCTTTTGAATACCTTCTAGTCTTAATTCTAATTCCAGATCTGTCTCAGCAATGACTTTGGCCATTTTCTAGAATGTCAGCTCAGACTGTTGGGATCTGCTTGGAATTATTATACATTGTAAAATCAGAGGCTAAGGGGAAACAATGCTGATCAAAGAATACATGCCTTCACAACCTTAACCAGAAACGCTCAAGCTTGATGTAGAAAAGCATCTGCTTTAAAATCTGAATCTTCTTTTGCTGCTTCCATTTTATTCACTGCAATATGTCATTTTATGTTAAACAATTAGAAGCTTCAGGACTGATCATGTTGACTTTGCTCAGGTGAGTAGTGACATGAGATGAAGCCCTAATTTTTTTTTAAGATATGACCAAGTGAAACATTTCTTCTAGGTTAAAGCTAAAAATCTGAGGCCCGTTAACCCCTTGGAAACTGTGCCCAAGTAGGAGAAAAAAAAAAATCTCTGCAAGGATTCAGTCATAGTTTTCTCCCCAACTGTTACATGGAGCATGAGGGTAATTATTCACCTATGGCACAGTGAGTGAGGCAGTGGGGAAGCAGTGTTGCCAAGTGGCTCAAGCACTGGCCTGGCACTCAGGAGATCTGGATTTTGTTCCTGGCTCTGCCAGTGACCCGTTGAGTAAATTTGGTATGTCATTCCACCTCTGTGCCTCAGTTTCCCTATCTGTAAAATGAGGCAAATGGTACTGACCTCCTTTGTAAAGTGCTTTGAGATCTCCTGATAATCTGGGTGGTGGAGTTTGTTATTGTTAACAGACTATGAGTTCAGCTCATAAACCCCACACATTCCCCAGGGATCACGGGAAGTTAGGACCATCTCTACAAAGGACTTGTGCCTTCACGCCAGCCCAAGTCCTGAATGACCTCCCAGTTGCAGTGCCGCTCCAACAATGTAAAGGATTCTCTAGGTGGCATATCCCCCTGATTCTCTACATGGGGCTGGAGAGGGTGCTCTGGAAATGTAAAAGCCCGCAGCTGTAGCTTTCGGAGGAGTCTCAAAAGCTTCGTCCTAAAAGAGACACCCAACCCCAGACAGGAGTTTACCTCAGAAAAGCTGTGTTGAGAGCAGCATGAGTTTTGGACAAAACCTCTCCCCCAATACTGTTCAGACATTTAAAAAAACAAAACAAAACCATGCTGTCCCCTTCCCCATTCACTATAGCCTAATTAAATGGGTTATTGGTCACTTAAAGTCATGAAGATAAGACGTCACTACCCATACACAATCAAAAAACCAGCCACCTTTGCAAGAGGTGATAAGCAGGTCAAGATTAAAGCATTTTGGGGCCCTGTGCACTATGGAAAAAAGTAACCTTGCCCATACATACCCCCACTCCACACACAGGCCCCACATATACCCCAACATACATCTTGCCCATTGCAATCATCAGCCACACTGGCCACAGTCCCCAACATCCCCAACCCCTCACCCTGCATCCCCCACAACACTCCCATCAGCAACTTGCCCCTAGACCCTCACCCACCACCACTGGGACCGTCTGACAGCTCACTAGCATCTTCCCAGCTCAGCTCTCCCATGTCCCATCCTCAGCTAAAGTGGCTCCACCTGATCCCAGCCACCCGTCAATCATATAGTCCTGCACTACTCAGGTTTGGCCAGGCTGCCTCTTCATCATGACAGAGGGGAAGCTGGCCAAATGTGAGTGAGAGGCATCATGACCTGGTGCATGAGGTCATGTCATCGATCAGTTTTGTTTGTTTTTTTCTAGTGGTCCAGGTAAAGTTATGAAATTTCCTCTGCATGATGTTAAAAAAATACATGGTCAATCCCACCCACCTCCCTATCCTGCCAAGGCCCATGTCAAACAGTTCTGTGTATGCTTATCTTAATTTGTACATAAGCAATAAACAAAGTCTTCAAGCAGAAAGGAGGAGGAAGGAAAAGCAAAGGAAGCTCACACAGGTGAAAAAACTCAGCAGGGAACATCCTTCCAAAAAGACTCTTTGTCTCCTGGTTCTCAGCTGGAAATTTTTTTTTTTTTTTTTTTTTTTTTTAGGATTTTTTTTTTAAAAGAGGGACTAAATAACTATAAAAAGGAGGGCAAACTCCACAAGAGACCACCTGCACTCATTCTCTGCACCTGAGAAGAGAAAGGAAATGGGGGTGCTGAGGGAGGGGTCCTGACCTGAAGAGTTTAGTCAGTTATGCTGGAAGCATGTAGTGAGAAACCTTGCTTGAGTCTCACACAGGCTCGCCAACGCAGGGGGAGGGCAAAGGGGGCAATTGCCCAAGGGTCCAGGTGATTTAAAAGGGTCCAGCAGCCAGGAGCCCAGGGTCTTTTTAAATCATCCAGAGGGCCTACAGGCCTCCTTGGAACGCTCTCCCGAGTCCCAGTGCCCACCATGGGCTGCAGAGTGGCTCCACCGGGCTGGCCCGTGAGGCTCCGTGCACCCTGCCAAACAGTGCCAGGGCTGGAGGGGCCCTGGGAGGCAGGAGGGTGAGTCGGGGCAGCATCCCCTTAGCTGCACTGGAGGGTTGGGGGGCAGAGCCAGGGGGAGGCCCAGCTGCAGCAACAATCACTGCAACTTTGTATCCAGGAGTGAAACTTTGAGAGGGGGGAAGCTGGGCACAGGACTTTAGGGAGTGGGGTGTGTGTGAAGGAACTGGGCTGGGAAGGGAAAAGAGGGGTGGGGCAGAGATGGCTGGGGGGAAGGAGCCGAGCGAGGTGGGCAGACTCGAGCTCGGACTCGGGATACAACATCTACAGCAAAGATGCTGGCAGCTCCCCACTGGGCACCAGCTGGGCTTTGTCTGGGGTCTGCCAGGGAGGAGAAGGGCAGGGTGTTTCAGTGACAGCGCTGGGCTGGTGAAGGGGGGGGGGGGCGTGTTTGAGGCTATTTTGATTTGGGGCTGGGGGCTGTTCTTTGGTCATGTGGCTGATCTCATTAGGGGATTATCTCTGGTATTTGGAGATGGTTTGGAGATCGGTGCTGGTAGTTGGGGTGGGGATGTGTTGCTGTTGGGACTGTTGTAAAGGGAACAGTGATAGAGTCTCAGAGAATTTATTTATGTTCATTAATAATAATCCTGGTGGATGCTCCATCACTGACCATTTTTAAATCAAGATCTAAAAAGATCTGCTGTGGGAATTATTTTGGGGAAGTCCCATGGCCTCTGTTATGCAGGAGGCCAGACTCACTAGATGATCACAATGGTCCCTTCTGGCCTTGGAATCTACAAATAAGAATGTAATGCTCCAAAAAGAGCTTCAATGAGTGCATGAGTAACATGTCAAAGAGAGACATACAAGCCTTGAGGGATTATTGAGAGAATTTTCATACATCCACAGCTGTGGAGTTATAAAGCCCACAGCAGGTAAATTTAATCATTGTTTAGTTAGGGGTTAATGTTGGGACCCTCCCTCTCCCCTATATTAGTACTCTGCTTGTTTCAGCCAGACTTTTAGTTGGGATTTTCCTTCATGTTCTGGGTAGGAAATTGGCAGAGGGATGGGGATTAGCTGGAACACGTCACAATGAATTTTGCTCAGGGAGATTAAATGACTTGCCTAAGGAAACCCAATAAATCAGTGGCACAGAGATAGAACCCAGTGTGCTGCTCTAACCTTTAGGCAACATTATATTAATCTTTCCCTAAATTTAGGCATAAAAGGCCATATTTTTAAAGGAACCTCAGTTTGGACTCTTTCAGATTGTTGCATATGTAAATGATTATGTGTGCAAAATTGTGCACCACAAATAGAGTGTTGGGGGGTTCTTTTAGCTGTAGGCTTTAGGAATGGGTCAAACAGATTGACTGCCTTTTAGTGCATCTATTGTCATGTCTTGGAAGTTCATACTTATTTCTGGGAAGAGGTTTTGCACAGAGATGAAGGATGGTCCTGGGGGTACAACAGTAGGAGCTCTGTGTTCAATTCTCTGCCCTAGACTTCCTCCCTCCCACATGTGGAGTGTGCAGTGGGGGCAGTTGTAGGGCTGCCTATGATGGCATAATGCAGTGCCCATGGCAGTGGAATTCTCCGGCTGCTTGTGGGCTGGTTTGGGGGGGGGGGGGGTGAACAGAATGCCACCTGGGGCAAGTCACAAACTCTCTGGGCCTCAGTTTCTTATCTGTAAAATGGTGATTTCAATCCTTCCTTTGTTTAGATTGTAGTCTCTGTAGGTCAGGGAACTGTCTCCATGAGTGTTTACAGTACCCTGCACACTAGGGCCCTGATCTCTGTTGGAACCCATCGTGCTACTGTAATACAAAGGCATAAACAAGAACAACTAATGGTTGCCCACTGGGACCTGAGTTATGGCGTTTGCATGTGGGAGTACCTTTGGATACATTTCTAGTTTTTACGCTGGTTGTCTGGAAATCCCTTAAAAAAAAAGCAGGTCTTGGTTACTAGGTTACCCCTGGCCTGGGGAAGGAAGGGGAGAGAATTCTTCAGTGTTGAGACATTGCACTGCAGGTTCTAGACACAGAGCCTTCAGGTAGTGACACAGTTACAGAAACTGCAGTTTATTCTGCCTTATCCTCCCAAAGGCCAATGAGAAGAAATTCCTTTGGTGATATAATGGGGAATGGGCTGGGTGGTATCTGAGAAACAAATACATTCTGAAGCAGCTCTGGAGCTTGCACCAATCCCAGGTGGATGGGAAAGGCAGATGGATACACATAGGAAAGAGCTGAAAGTTAGGATCTCTGTGGTTGGTAAATGTGTATTAGAGAAAATGATCCACAGAAACACAGACAGTAGAAGACTGAAAAGCAGCGAAGATTCCCCTGGACCCAACTGTAGGGGATGCCACGCCCGTCTAGGTGGCCCATTGACTGCTCTGCCCTGGGGCCTGGAATTGCTGTCAGCAGGCCTGCAAATACTGTTTAAGTTAGACACTAGAATGTGTTTATCATTATTTTTCTTGTAACCATTTCAGACTTATGCCTCATTACTTGTGCTCACTTAAAGTCTCTCTCTTTTAGTTAAAACTTGTTTTATCGAATACAGTGTTTAAGTTAAAGTGTCTGGGTAACTATTTAGGATAACAGGCTACTGTGTATTATTCTCTTAAAGGAATAATGGGCTTAATTTATTTGGACTGTTCAGAAGAGGGCTGGGCAGTACAAGACATACATTTCTGGTGGAAAAATCTGAAACTGGGAGTGTATTGGGGTCACTTTACCTTATAACCAAGGCTAATGAGAGCCAGGGTGTGACTGGCAGACTGGTTACACACAAACACATCTGGGAGTGACCTGCATGCTGGTGGCTGTTTTGAGCAGTCCAGATTGGAGGCTACAGCAGCAAGGCATTACAAGGCATCCAGGTTACAGGGCAAGGGTGACTCAGCCCCGCACTAGTCTGGACCATACCCCAATATGTCTCAGTGCCCTGCAGGAAATTATTCCACCAATAGTCAAATAATTAAATAATTATGTTTGAAAGTAGACTACAAATAGAGAAAAAGTGTTAGTAAAACAAAAGAAATGGTGCTTACATAATTGATTTAGATTAGCTTATGAGAATTTCAAAGTTTAGAAAAGCCATTTTCAGTTTTGTGACACAGGAAAGAAAAGAAAAGGTCTTACATCTCTGAAAAGCAATGTTTTCCTTAACCACTCACCATCAGCTTGACACAACCTTTCCTTGCTGATCAGAGAGTGCTTTCAAGTTCCAGGTCTTTTGATGTTCAGGAGGTTTTCAGAGTTCATCATACCACACAGCTCCCACCCACCCTCTGCGTCCCACCTTATCCCTGAGTAGTTCTTTAAAGCTTGATGCACACAATAATGCTAACTATCCTCCTTTCCCCAGTGCTAAACTTCCTGGGTCAACTGACAGATCTTCTACAACCGGCAACATCCATGGAGTGTCATAACTCAGTTTTACTATAAGCTTTCTCCATACTAAATATCATTTATTGATAAATATCAGTCTGATGCAATATATCCTAACAACCAGTGTTTGCAGAAAATAATCTCTACAATAGCCAGTTTTATTTTATGGCTGATGCAGCTGTGTTACAGCTATTTCTGTCTTGTGTGTCTATATTAGAGCTAAAAGAAAAGGAGTACTTGTGGCACCTTAGAGAGCTGTCATCTTTTTCCACCAAAAATGGCCAGAATATATTCTAAACACCTCAAGATGGGGAGGAAGGCTGCAAAATATAAATGAATGCAGTGACCGAATAGTTAATGTTCACCAGTTGTTGCAGCTGAAGACACATTTGGGTGGTCAGTGTACTTATGAACATCCCTAGTTACAATAATTACAGACTAAGGCCTGATCTACACAGGGAAATTGACTAGAAGAGCTCCCTAGATGGACTTTCTAGTCCACACCTTGCAATCCCCTGAACCAACATCTGCTTGCAACTGGACTAGGCTGGCACTGAATGTGGTCTATTGTGATTCTGCCAAAAGCTCCTTCCTGCTAAAATCACTTTGGCATATCTGCAGGATTTATTGCCCTTGCTTCCTTTCCTCTTATTTTTAAATACTCTCCCACCTCTGTCAAGTATCAGGGGGTAGCCCTATTAGTCTGTATCCACAAAAACCAACAATGAGTCCGGTGGCACCTTAAAGACTAACATTTATTTGGGCATGAGCTTTTGTGGGCTAGAACCCACTTCAGATGCATGGAGTGCATGCATCTACATGCAAATTCTGATGTGTAATTACCCACACCTGTGCGCAGTGTCATTCCTCCTGACATGGCTCTGTCTTCTGGTATTCCTTCTGGCAGAGTGATAATGTTTATGTCCTCAGGTAAAAAACCCTCATATTTCAATGCACACCACAGGAAAATCTCTCAATAATAAACTTCATTAACAATCGAGATGATTTTTCTGGGCTCCTCCCAGGGCACAAATTACCCTCTTACACTCTGAAAAATGTTTGTCTCAACTGAGTCCATGCTGCAGAGTGCTGGAGCTTGTAGTTAGGATTATCAGCCTGCATTAATCTCTAACAGCCCATAAGATCATATTCTTACAAGGTTAAAAAAAAAAAAGCTCTTTTTGGTTAATGAACTCTCCCTGGACAAAAATGTTTTGCCCAAGTTACATAATTAATCTCATTTTATGGTCCAATATTGCAGCCATTGTCTCCATTTCCTATGTAAAAATTGCACTTGACTTTCAGCCATCAACCTATATATTACACAAAATCATAATATCAGGGTGGGAAGGGACCTCAGGAAGTCATCTAGTCAAACCCCCTGCTCAAAGCAGGGTCAATCCCCAACTAAATCATCCCAGCCAGGGCTTTGTCAAGCCAGGTCTTGACAACCTCTAAGGAAGGAGATTCCACCACCTCCCTGGGTAACCCATTCCAGTGCTTCACCACTCTCCTAGTGAAAAACTTTCAAATATCCAACCTAAACCTCCCCCACTGCAACTTGAGACCAGTACTCCTTGTTCTGTCATCTGGTACCACTGAGAACAGTCCAAGCCATCCTCTTTGGAACCCCCTTTCAGGTAGTTGAGAGCAGCTATCAAATCCCCCCTCATTCTTCTCTTCTGCAGACTAAATAATCCCAGTTCCCTCAGCCTCCCCTCATAAATCATGTGCTCCAGCCCCCTAATCATTTTTGTTGCCCTCCGCTGGACTCTTCCCAATTTTTCCACATCTTCTTTATAGTGTGGGGCCCAAAACTGGACACAGTACTCCAGATGGAGGCTTCACCAATGCCAAATAGAGGGGAATGATCACACCCCTCGATCTGCTGGCAATACTCCTACTTATTCAGCCCAAAATGCCATTAGCCTTCTTGGCAACAAGGGCACACTGTTGACTCATATCCAGCTTCTCATCCACTTAGGTCCTTTTCTGCAGAACTGCTGTCTAGCCACTCGGTCCCTAGTCTGTAGCGGTGCATGGGATTCTTCCGTCCTAAGTGCAGGACTCTGAACTTGTCCTTGTTGAACTGCATCAGATTTCTTTTGGCCCAATCCTCTAATTTGTCTAAGTCCCTCTGTATCCTATCCCTACCCTCCAGCATATCTACCACTCCTCCCAGTTTAGTGCCATCTGCAAACTTACTGAGGGTGCAATCCACGCCATCCTCCAGATCATTAATGAAGATTTTGAACAAAACTGGCCCCAGGACCAATCCTTTGGGTACTCAGCTTGATAATGGCTGCCAATTAGACATGGAGCCATTGATCACTACCCGTTGAGCCCAATGATCTAGCCAGCTTTCTATCCACCTTATATTGTTTACTTATCACCTCCATTTTTTCAAGCAAGCCAAATTACCATTAGTGTTCAATACCCTGTCACAATAAAATCATGTATTACCTGCCATCAGAATGCTCCTTCGCAATATTAATTTGCGTAGACTATACTATAGAGTCCATTAATTTTATTATTTCACAGGTGATTCTACCTGCATAATGGGATCATATGGTAGCTCAGTCTGTTCAGTTCAAAGCACTGCTATCCTGGGGGAATTGCAGTGACTCACATTGTAGCAATCTAGTTAATATAATTATAAATTTGTCTTAAAATAGAGTGATGCAAAATCTGACCTCATCTGAGATCCTGGAGTAATGAGATTATATATTAATTAATAAAGTGATTACAGACCTCTTGTGCTTTCACATAATGGTAGAGGTTCCTGTTCATATAGATGTCTTGCAACTTCTTTGGTACTTGCTTTGAAGTATGAATACAATCCAGTATCTCAAACATATAAAATGGGCAATCTTCTAAAAGGTCTTTCACAAAAATAATTAATTTGATGTACAGGAAACTGGTATGATTACTGCTAGGTATTTAATTGGAGCATTTGGAAAGTCTTCCAAACTTCAGGATTCAGATGTATGGGACATGAATGCAATATCTGCAAGAACCAAAGTGCCAAAAATGGTCATCTTCCATAAGCATGAAAAGGTGTTTAGCTGCAGGGTTTAGCCTCAAATCTGTTTTCTGGATATTAGTCAAATTAACTATGCTTCTGCAGTCTAAAAGTTTTCTAAATGCATGGCCAATCAGATATGCCCAAAACATGACTTGTTTGCTGATATATCCATCCAATCTTGATGTGGGCAGACCAGGTGCCACCTCATGCCAAGGCTGAACTGAACATTCACAAATACGCAGCTGGAGCCAGTCTGGTTTACCTATGCACTAGTATAGGTAAAAGAGGTATTAGAATTATAAACATGTAATTAATGTTTAGATTTTATGGAATGCTTGTAAATTGCTTCATGCCTTAACCTCACTTATAATATCTGCATCCCATGTTATAGGGTAAATATTTAAGGTATTTCCAGTAGAGAGAGGAAGTGTTAGTACTATTACACAAGGCACTGGTGAGACTTCATCTGGAATACAGTGTGTAGTTCTGGTCTCCCATGTTTAAGATGAATTAAAACTGGAACAGGTGCAGAGAAGGGCTACTAAGATGATCTGAGGAATAGAAAAATCTACCTTATAAGAGGAGACTCAAAGAGTTTGGCTTGTTTAGCCTAACCAAAAGAAGGCTGAGGGGAGATGATTGCTGTCTATACATGTATCAGAGGGATAAATGCCAGGGAGAGAGAGGAATTATTTAAGTGAAGTGCCAATGCGGACACAACAAATGGCCATAAACTGTCCATCAACAAGTTCAGGCTTAAAATTAGGCACAGGTTTCTAACCATCAGAGGAGTAAAGTTCTGGAACAGCCTTCCAAGGGGGAAGAAAAAACCTGACTTCAAGACAGAGCTTGATAAGTTTATGGAGGGGTTAGTATGAACAATCTCCAACAGCCAGTGATGGAACACTAGATGGGGAGGTGTGACAGTTTGGACTCACCACCATTGCGCCTCCTGCTGGCACATCTGGGAATTAGCTCTGTCCTTTGCAGAGCACCCTCTGCCGGTGCTGTCCCAGCCATCTCTCACCATCTGTTGGTGTCCAGACCCACGTTGCTCCCTACTCAGCGACATCCGCTTCAGGACACTGCCCTCCAGCAGTGCCCACTGCTCCAGTCTCACCCCCTTCTGGGGGTTTGGTGTTATCAGCAGTCTTTGCACCTGCTGTAGTGGCTGGCTGCAGCCTCTGAGTCTAGCCCTTTGTCGCAGGGACCAGCCACAGCCTGGATCAGGCCTCTTCAGCCAGGTGTAGCACAACGGGGAATGGGGGGGGATCCAGGCCTACCCATTACTCTGGGTTCCAACCCAGGGACCCTCTAGCAGCAGCCTCTCTGCCCTCCTTCTCTCCCCTGCTATTGTCCCTGGACCACTTCCCCTTCAGCCCTATACACCTTTGGTAGCTAGGCCAGCAGCCTGGGGTTTTACTTGGCCGGAGCTCCCCAGCTCCTTCTGCCCTTCTCCAGCACTGCTCTGTCCAAGATGCTACCTTTCAGCTCAGGAGCCAGTCCTCCTCCCTTGACCACCAGGGAGACAGTACCCTGCTCTTTGCTAGGCAGCCTTTATATAGGGCCTAGGCTGGCCCTGATTGGCTCTCCCCAGGCCTTCTCTAATTGGCTGCTATGGGTCTGCGCAGTCTCTCTGGCCTGCTTCAGCCCTTCTTCTAAGGGGGTGGGGCACCACCCCACCACAGGAGGGCTCTGAGATACTACAGAAAATTCTTTCCCAGGTGTCTGGCTGGCAGGTCTTGCCCACATGCTCAGGCTCTAACACATTGCCATATTTGGGGTCACAAAGGAATTTTCCCCTGGGTCAGATTGGCAGAGACCCTGGGGTGGGTTTTTTTTTGCCTTCCTATGCAGCATGGGGCATGGGTCACTAGCATGTTTAAACTAGTGTAAGTGGTAAATTCTCTGTAACTTGAAGCATTTAAACCATCATATGAGGACTTCAGTAACTCAGCCAGTGGTTAGAGGTCTATTACAGGAGTGGGTGGGTGAGGTTCTGTGGCCTGCAATGTGTATAAGACTAAATAATCACGATGGTCCCTTCTGACCTTAAAGTCTATGAGGCTCTAAGTGATTGAGCTTAATTGCAAGTCACTTGTCAGGAAACAAGCATTAACAAGTGTGAAATACTAGTTTGCCACACAAGGTATTACCTCCTGCCCAACAAAAGAAGGTCCATCAACACCAGACAAACCACTGTGGAACATCAGAAGACAAAAGACTTTCTTGAATGCTTCATACAGACCCCCAAATGAAGAGAAGAAATGCAACTGAATTCTTTCCAGCATCTAAACTTGCATCTTGAAGCAGAAGCGGGGGAAGGAATAAAAGACTTGGACTCTGAGGAGCAAGAATTACTAAGCATAAGCAAAAAATCCCAAGTGTTTTGCCTGATTTAGCCCTAAGGGACATATAGAGCTTGCTTATTATAGAAACTTCCACTACTTTTTTGAAACCTAAGATTGAAACTCATTTGTGTGCATATATGTTTACCTGCTTTAACCTTGTAAATAACACTCTTATTTCCTTTACCTTGTTAATAAATCTTTAAATAGTTTATTATAAGATTGGCTACAAGCATTGTTTTGGTGTGATATCTAAGGTGCAATTGACCTGGGTTAAGTGACTGGTCCTTTGGGATGGGGAGTAACCTGAATATTGTCGTGATTGTTGAAGTAAGAGATCATCTATCACAAAGGTAAGATTGTGTGATTGGCAAGATAGATCAGAGTACCCAAGAGGACTGTCTGTTACTCCATGTTAAGGCAGTTATAGCACTTGAGGAGTTCACACTTACTAGATCAATCTAAGTATAGAATTGTCAGTGCTGAGACTGGTACTCACTCTCTTGAACCACTGCAAGACAGCTTGACAAGAACCATCCAACCAACTCCCTTTGTTGCCCCCTCACTCTCCTGAACTTAATCATTAAAGTACTCCTTACCTAATTGCATTTTGTACAAAAGCAAAAAGAAAACCAAAGGGAAAAAGAAACTGCTCCATTTCAAAAGTAAAGGGCACTTTTAAAGACTATTGCCCCCTGTGATAAGAACTGCCGTTTTGCTTTCCTCGGGCAGCACCTCATAATTTCATTGCAATACATATTAAGAATTTCTAATGGGGATGAATTAACAGATGTTTATTTCTAAATCTTCCATTTTTCACCTAGCCTTAAGGAATTTTTTTAAACGTTTGTTACTTAGCAAGGATGGTTAAGAAAACAAACAAACATCTTGTGCAATTAGCATATATCTCGACTCCTTCATACAAGGAATTAATTAGTACACAGTGCAGGGCTAAATCACTCATCACTCATTCAGCTCATGTGTGCTCAAGGGTCTATTGAAAAACTTTGATTTCTATATTAGCCAGCAACAATTTGTTCCTAGTTTGCCTAATTGACATAATCCCCCATTTAAATATACCCACTATAAGTATTTGAACTAAAAGAAGTGCTGTAGGAACTGACCAGAAAGCAGATCCAGTTTTAGATATAGGCATTGTAGCCAAATGCATAGGGCCCTGGTTCCTGGAATCACACAATGATGCCAAACTCTCAGCTTTTAAAAAAATTCTTAAACACACAACCCAGATGTAACCAATGCAGCAACTCTGCCTGAAGGCAGCTTGAAACAACACCTCTGAGAGGTCTGAGATGCCCTATACGTCTCAATGGGTTTTTATCTATGCAATTCACTGCTGTGGGGGACTCCTACAGACATCAACCCAGCAGAGAACGCTGTGCTCGTGGGGCTCTTACTGACAAGCAGACTGGTGTCCATATAAATCCTTTATTATGAACAGGAACTACGTACAAAAATGAAGTAACAAAACTTGCTATTATTCTGCGTAGCTATTACCTATGACTGCCATGTCCTGGGCTTCTTTGTTTCTGACCCAGCAGGAAGTGTCCCCAGAAACCAAAGACTACATGAAGAGTGTACAGGAAGTGTGGCAACTCTACACTTCCTTCTACTCTGTAGCACATCTAACCTTTTTTAGATCTCCTTTTAAAATTGCCTGACTGAACTAAAACTCTATTAAATTAAACTAACACACTATAACAAATATAATAACTGACTTCAGGTTGCTTATACACAATTCT
This sequence comes from Dermochelys coriacea, assembly GCF_009764565.3. Taxonomy (NCBI): domain Eukaryota; kingdom Metazoa; phylum Chordata; order Testudines; family Dermochelyidae; genus Dermochelys; species Dermochelys coriacea. The sequence goes on from NC_050070.1 coordinate 109,010,892, forward strand.
GTCATGTCTCAATCAGTGTTCTAGGGTATTTCTACCGTCTTCCCGATCTGCTGTATTGCAAATAATTTTTAGTCAAATCCTTGTTTGCAACATACAGTTCAGTCTCATGTTCAATAATAGGTCAGTTTGTAAATTGTTTTCAACTTATACATCTTCTCTCACTTCACTCTTCTTGGACAAGCTGTCAGGTATCTTGAGCCAGATACTTACAATTCCTTTGTAAGATTTTGCTACCTTCTGTGACCACTGAGTATGAGTGTAATGACTCTTCCTTGGTCACTGTAGCTTTGACTGGCCAGTGTCCATCTTGCCAGATTATTATCGAGTCTTTGTTTTTTTAACTGTGGAACAAGTCTTGCTCCTCTATTATAATATTTTGTCTAACTTTATTTTCCCAGTTTTTCCTCACTATCACAACTCTTTAGTTACCCTTTGGTTTTCTCCCATATCTGGTATTTATACATCTGATGTACATAAGTTCAGCAGTTGACTTTCCATACTGCAGTGGTGTAGCTCTATAGTTGAGTAGTGATAAGTAGGGATCTTCTCTTGCATCCACTCCTTTTCTGAGCAAGTTCTTCACTATACAAACTCCACATTCAGCTAATCCATTGATCTGAAGATATATGGGAATAGATGTTGCATGATGAAAGTCATACATTTTAGCAGAGCGCAGGAATTCACTATTCTTGAACTATGCTCTGTTGTCAGTGATTACTGTTCTTGGAATTCCATGACTTGCAAATACAGATTTAATGTGCCTGACTACTGTTGCTGCTGTGGTGTCTTCAACAGTAACTATGTCTGGGAAATTGGTAAAGTTGTCCATTATAACCAGGTGATTATGTCTTCACAAATTGAAGATGTCAGTTTCCACTTTCTCCCACAGACTTGCAAGCTGTTCATGCAATATCATTGACCCTTTCTGCTGGGAATCTCTGTGCTTCTAACATTTTCCACACCTGCTCACCATTTCTTTGATGTCACTATACATCTGTGGCCGGAATAAAACTTCTCTAGCTCTCCTCTTTGATTTGGTTGTTCCCCAGTGCCCTTCGTGTATTTGTTCCAGTATTTTTCTTCTCATCGCTGTGGGAGCAACACTCTGTGTCTCCCTTAAGAGCACTCCTGAGATCTCTAAAAGTGTTGATTTTACCCCTCCTTTACCTGTCACTGTTTGAAGCCTTTCCCCTTAGCTGTTTATGTCTCCAATTCATATGCCAGGAGTTAGAGCATTTGGCACTTTTATCATGCTCTCATGTATCTTTACTGTTTGTTCCAGATCATCAGGCTGTGCATTGTCAGGTGGAACATACATGATCTTGAAAGTATGTCTGACATTACTAAGTGGCACCCAGGTTGGAACTTCAGGGTAGCAGCACTCTTCTGTATTTTCAAAAGTAGTTGCTATATCCTAAACCTTAGGGTGCAGCTTTTGCCAAATGTTGTGTTGAAAATGCAGCTCTTGGAGCTCTCAGTGTCCAAGTGGATCTGCCAAAATCCAGCTGTTACATCTAATTTGCTGAAAAATTTGGTTTCTACTGTCACAAACAACAGTTCACTATAGTGTACATATAAAAGTGTCCTTCATCGATAATAAGGTCAGAAGGGACCATTATGATAGTCTAGTCCGACCTCCTGCACAACACAGGCCACAGAATCTCACCCACCCACTCCTGTGAAAAACCTCTCACCTATGTCTGAGCTATCGAAGTCCTCAAATTGTGGTTAAAAGACTTCAAGGAGCAGAGAATCCTCCAGCAAGTGACCTGTGCCCCATGCTACAGAGGAAGGCGAAAAACCTCCAGGGCCTCTTCCAATTTGCCCTGGAGGAAAATTTCTTCCTGACCCCAAATATGGCAATCAGCTGAACCCTGAGCATATGGGAAAGATTCACCAGTCCTATTATGTTTTTGTTCAGCTCCTTTGGGTCCCTTCACAGCTGTAATCAGGGCCATCCTTAGGCATATGCAGAATACTGGGCTGCATAGGGCACCTGAAAATTTGAGGCACCACTGGGTCTTAATGTCCACCCTTCCACTGCTTCCCATCCCTGTTCTGACCCTTCCTGCACGCTCCCACAGCTGGCTAGTGCAGCTTGGTGACTCTTACTCTGGAGGAAGAAAAGGAGTACTTGTGGCACCTTAGAGACTAACAAATTTATTAGAGCATAAGCTTTCGTGAGCTACAGCTCACTTCATCCAATGAAGTGAGCTGTAGCTCACGAAAGCTTATGCTCTAATAAATTTGTTAGTCTCTAAGGTGCCACAAGTACTCATTTTCTTTTTGCGAATACAGACTAACACTGCTGCTACTCTGAAACCTGTCATTACTCTGGAGGGGGTCTAGTAACTTAAAAGTGAAAAAGCCTTCCAGCCTGCCAGACCTATTAGCACAACATTGAAACTGTTAAAGAGCCATTCAAGTGGTAATGACAGGTTTCAGAGTAGCAGCCCTGTTAGTCTGTATTCGCAAAAAGAAAAGGAGTACTTGTGGCACCTTAGAGACTAACAAATTTATTAGAGCATAAGCTTTCGTGAGCTACAGCTCACTTCATCGGAAATGCATCCGATGAAGTGAGCTGTAGCTCACGAAAGCTTATGCTCTAATAAATTTGTTAGTCTCTAAGGTGCCACAAGTACTCCTTTTCTTTTTTCAAGTGGTAATGAAGCCATTTAACAGGCATTCGCCAACCCCCAGGGTATATACTATCAGTTTCTGAATTTACTGACAAAAACAGTTGTGCATTACTGTAATATTTACTCAGAACATGTTTGTCTACAGGACCTTGGTTTGACACATTTTTAAAGCAAATTTTATTAGTGAGTTGGTGACGATTATAAAATCACATCTCTAAAAAAATCTTTGCATAGATTTTTAGATGCACAATCATCTTTAGCCTTAAATGCTTGGATCTTCAGACATACAGTTTTTTAAATAAATCCTTAAGAAGGCCACCCTTATCTAAAATACAAATTTTAATTTTAATTACTATAGTAAAAAAACTTGATTCTAAAGTCTTCCTGTCCTTTCTGTCCATCCCTTTCTGCCTTCACACCCTCCCCCCACAACTCCCAGTTGAAGAGAGCTATTCCTACCTACATGCCTCTAGCTTTCATCCAGATCATACCACACGATCCATTGTCTACAGCCAAGCTCTACGATATAACTGCATTTGCTCCAACCCCTCAGACAGAGACAAACACCTACAAGATCTCTATCATGCATTCTTACAACTACAATACCCACCTGCTGAAGTGAAGAAACAGATTGACAGAGCCAGAAGAGTACCCAGAAATCATCTACTACAGGACAGGCCCAACAAAGAAAATAACAGAACGCCACTAGCCATCACCTTCAGCCCCCAACTAAAACCTCTCCAACGCATCATCAAGGATCTACAACCTATCCTGAAGAACGACCCATCACTCTCACAGATCTTGGGAGACAGACCAGTCCTTGCTTACAGACAGCCCCCCAACCTGAAGCAAATACTCACCAGTAACCACACACCACACAACAGAACCACTAACCCAGGAACCTATCCTTGCAACAAAGCCCGTTGCCAACTCTGTCCACATATCTATTCAGGGGACACCATCATAGGGCCTAATCACATCAGCCTCACTATCAGAGGCTCATTCACCTGCGCATCTACCAATGTGATATATGCCATCATGTGCCAGCAATGCCCCTCTGCCATGTACATTGGTCAAACTGGACAGTCTCTACGTAAAAGAATAAATGGACACAAATCAGACGTCAAGAATTATAACATTCAAAAACCAGTCGGAGAACACTTCAATCTCTCCAGTCACTCGATTACAGACCTGAGAGTGGCTATCCTTCAACAAAAAAACAAAAACAGACTCCAACGAGAGACTGCTGAATTGGAATTAATTTGCAAACTGGATACAATTAACTTAAGCTTGAATAGAGACTGGGAATGGATGAGTCATTACACAAAGTAAAACTATTTCCCCATGTTATTTCTCCCCTCCCCACCCCACCCCCCACTGTTCCTCAGATGTTCATGTTAACTGCTGGAAATGGCCTACCTTGCTTGTCACCATGAAAGGTTTTCCTCCTTCCCCCCCTACCCCCCTGCTGCTGGTGATGGCTCATCTTAAGTGATTACTCTCCTTACAGTGTGTATGAAAACCCATTGTTTCATGTTCTCTGTGTGTGTATATAAATCTCCCCACTGTATTTTCCACCAAATGCATCCGATGAAGTGAGCTGTAGCTCACGAAAGCTTATACTCAAATAAATTTGGTAGTCTCTAAGGTGCCAAAAGTACTCCTTTTCTTTTTGCGAATACAGACTAACAGGGCTGCTACTCTGAAACCTTAAAGGGATAACACCCCTTTCCTTCTAGATAGCTTTACAAAGAGTTTCCCTTTCTTTACTTCTGACTATCTGATGAACTAGTTTTAAGAATACCTTCCAGCAAAATCAGTACCTTAGAAAGATATAAAATCTTTTGTTATGCCTAAAATCTTTGGAAACATATTTTTTAAAGTTGGTGAAATTTCATAAGCATGTCTATTGTTATGGAGATCACACAAAGTAAATTAGTGTTTGCTTTTAGAAAAAGGAAACAATGAACATTGTTATGAACACACTAAACCTCTGTGACTGATTAATTTAAAATAATGTCTTTGTCTCAGTGAATTAAATATGTAGTAATCTGGAATGATTACTTTATGAAGGCTTAAGAGTACATTTAAAATATAAAATCAGCTTAGAAATACTGATTAAGAAAATGTAAAACAGAGAAGAGCTGCATCATGTATTCCATAATATTTAATGTTGTATTCAGCAAGACAGCTGACTCGCCCTACTACAAAGTTTTTGCAAATAAATCTCTGACAAACTTCAGGGCATATCAAAAAACCTGTGACTGACATTTTTTATTCCCAAGTTTAGTGCTTTTAATTAGGTACCTTCTGCATGTCTATTCTGTGTGAGGGAGAGGATACAGGGGTCTCTGCAGACTCTTTGCCACCATGAGACGGGCCAGGCATCTTCTATCCTTTGCTGCCTTGTCCCTCCCCGGGCTGCTGTCGGGCATAGGGGCATCAATTTAATAATACTGCGTAAGGCCCCATAAATCGTAAAGATAGCCCTGGCTGATGTGCCACTCCTTTTTTCTCTACAATTACTAAGGAGTGAATCCAATCTGCTGGTTCTTCTATTCTCCCAACAATACCATTTGCTGTCATGTTTTGCAGGTCTTCTTCTAGTCTCTTTCTTAATGCTTGTGGAACTTGTGGTGTAGCATGCACCACAGGTTCTGCATCTTCTCTTAACCATATCTTGTTTGTTACTTGTATGCAAGTGACCCACTTCCTATGAATATATCTTCATATGATGCTATTAATACTTTCGTAGTTGGTTCTAAGTTGTCTTCTGCTGCTGATGGTATACATCCTCATAATGAGACCAAGCACCTCACTCACCAAGACTGGTTGCTTTCATCTGTGAACCACCACAAACTCTTGCTTTATATTTTCCCATATATTTTGTATTTATATGTCAGTGTGCACTCTCCCAACACTAGAATTGTTCCTCCATTGTAGTCTTTCACAGATGCTTTTGACTCTTCCACTATTATGTGATCCTTTCTATTTCAGTTTGTTATTATATTTACTTATGCCCCAGTATCTAACTTGTGCCATTTGTACATATTTTAATTAGCCAGACTAACCAAAATACTGATTCAAAGTTAAATGCACATGACAGGGAAGAACCAACTGAAAAATAAAATAATCCTTTACCAGATCAGAAAGTGACTCTAGTATGTGATTAGTGGAAGCAGCCAATTCTTCTGAAAAGAAACCTGAAACAGAACAAATGGAACCTCTTGAATTTCAGCCTTATACAGTGACAGAGGCACTGGTGTCTGTTAATAATTTATATTTCATGGTAAGGAAAAATTGAGCGATTCCAAAGCAGGCAAAGTCATGCTACATCTGTGATTGGCAAATATGGAAACTGGAAACATTCACTTTGAGGGTGTGGTCCGTCTAACACCTAGACCCAAGAACAAGGAGCATGAAAACCAAAAGTCAATCACCTTGACTGGTGAGGAGTATCTAAGGAAGGGGAGAATAGGCCTTTGAAATTCTGTATTTGGAGACAGGAAGACTGGGGAAACACCCAGAGGTAATTAGGGGACTGTAGTCCTTGTGTGGAGGACAACTTCATATAATAAACAGGCTGAGTGCGGGATAGGAGAAAGAGCAGCAAAGAAACACTTTGTAGGCAAATCAGGAAATGATCAGGAGGAATTGATTTCTAGAAATGTAAAATTTTTGTTTTGTTTCTCTATAACTAAGCTAACTGGAACTTGTTTCTTTTGTGTTACTACCATTTTTTCTATATTTTCAATAAATCTTGTTTTTAAAATGTGTATGGTCATATGGGTAGCTTCACACAGATGGCTCAAGCTGACTAACTACAAAGGAGAGCTGCTGAAGGGCAAGGCATTTCTGAAGCTTATTTCCCACAGTTCCTGGTCCAGGTCTTGGTCAGAGGGGGCATAGACAGAGGTGTCCATTCCCATTAAGGTGAATCACAAAGGGCTACAGCAGGTGAACACCAGGAAAAAGCCCAAAGATCAAGGAAGAGATATGAGTTGGTGAGGGTTCAGGTGACAACAAGTTTTCAGTCTCATGCCACCAATTCATGATGCTGAAGAGCTGGAGAAAGTGAGATTTATGGTGCAGAAACCATGTGCAACAGTAGTATGTCATGATGGTCCACTTGACAGATAAGCAGAAGATACCGGAAGGGACTGTTGCCATTGACAACAAGTACCTAGAAGAGAATTCAGAGTATTTACAGTAAATCTATCTGTTACACTGAATTATTATTACAGTAGTGCCTAAGTACTCCAAAAAGGGATTAAGACCCTATTGTGCTAGTCACTGTACAAACAAATGACACAAAGAAAAATCTCTGCCACAGCAAGCTCGTAATCATGGATTTAGAAAATATATACTAGATGGATAAATAGATGAAGGAGGACGGAGGAAGAGGTGGGAGGACAAGTTAACAGTAGAGAGTCACATTGTTGCGGGTACTCAATGCCAGACTGTCATGATTTGTAGGCATCACTGCAAAATTAGAAGGAAATTATAGTGGCCTACAAGGAATAATTAAACATCAGTACCAGGCAGCTGTTTCTACAGTAGAATCTGACTCTAAAATCTCCTTTGCATCACTAGAGGAGCAAGCCTGAAAGGAAGCCCACATTGTTAACAGCAGAAACCATGTTTTCCCAGGATTCTCTGAGGTGCATGTAAGAGGAGAGAGAATAGCATCTTCACTTTCCTGCTGCTTTAAAGAACAGACATCAGAGAGAGAGGTTCCCAACAAGGGCAAAGATAGGGAAGGGAAAGGAAATAGATCTAAAATGTGAAGATAGCTAGGTACAATCTGATCTCTGAGGAATGAATGTGATGTTATTTTTCAGCTAAACTGGTCTGCAGCCAAGACCTAGAGGAGATTCATATGGAATAGGTATTTTCTGATTTTCAAAGCCCCTTTTATGCTTTTTTGTGAGACTTTCTCAAGTAGTGACTTACAAGAAAGTTTGGATGGTTACATTTATTAAGTCATTATTGTCCTTTTCTCAAAGGAGTCATTTGTTTCCTAGTATTTCAGAGACCACCAAAAATGCCTAATTAATTATCTCTAGGAAATGTTAATTCGCAACAAGGGTTTCTATAGAGAGAAATAAAATATGTTAATATTGTTTTTAAGGAAATGGAAATGAACGAGATCACAAGTGGACTTCATGCATCTCTTGCTCTTTCCTTTCTCTGGAAGAGAATGCTTTGCTTGGGATAAGTATGTATTGATTTTTTTTAGAGATAATGCTGCACAAACACCTCCCCTGCCTTTCAAATTGTATCACTTCTCTATGGAAACTACAGCAATGCATTTACTGAAAATTAGTACTGAGAAAGCTTTTATATTGTCATTCTTCAGCTGAGTGATAGCAGATTTTGGGGCCTTGCAGGTTGATTTCCCATTGGAGGAGAAATTAGTGACATAGAGTCTAGCTATTTTCTTGGTATTCCTTGTTTATTTATACAAATGTCCTGAACAGAGGTAGTCACAAATAGCACACATACAAGCACCACATTCAGAAATCTCAGCCAAAAAAAATAATGCCTGGTTTCCAGGAAAAAACTCTTGGCAGAATTGGCTATAGTTAGAGATTATGGTGGAGTGCAAACTCTCTTACTGTTTGCAACAGCTTCTACAAAGAACATTCATCACAAAATTAACAATAATACAGTGTTTCATAAAATCTGTCCACAGCTTTCAAATAAGAAAAACAATGATTAAGACTATGCATAATTAGGGTGACCATATTTCCCAAAGGGAAAATGGGACACCATCTGGGGCTACCCCGAGCCCCGCTTCCCCGCCCAGCTGCTTGTCCGAGCCTCTCCCCCTCCCCCATGTGGGGCTGGCCCAAGCCCCAGCCCCATGCAGGCCTGGCCCCTGCACCAGGCTGGGGCTGGTGTTGCTGCTCCCTGTTGAGCCCTGCCTGCCCCCCACCCTGGCCCTGCCTCCCCTGTTGTGCAGGGCTGGCATTGCTGCTTTCCCCCTGCACGTTCCTCTGCACCCCACCTTTTTGACAAAAGTCAGCATTTGTCCTGTTTGCTCTTGCCAACTGATCAAGTTGGCAAGAAAAAAATGGGACAAGTGCCCTCTTTTGGCAAAAAAAGTAGGGACAGCCAGGTCAGTGGTTAAGAAGGGGAATGTCCCGGCCAAAATGGGACATATGGTCACCCTATGCATAATAGTGTCATTTCCCACCATAACAATATATTTTTAGCTGGCTTTTCATGCCATTTAGGAGCTGGAAACCAGGAGGAGAGCCAACACCATATGATTAGTGAGTGCATCACAGATAACCTGTTAAGTCCTGCACCATTAAGTACCACAGTGGGCCTATTATAATGCAGTATTGGAGGTGGATTTTATTACACTGGCAAACTTGCCTGTGTTCCTCCAAGAGAATGTCTAATATTTTAAGGTATCAGAGACTATGCTTAAATTGTAGCTAGAGTCCAAAGCACCTTCTGATTTAACATATCTACTTTCCAGCATGTCTTCAAGTAATATTTACATGCTTCACTATCAGAAACTACTTTTTATTACTATTAGCTCTTCAGAGGCAATACAGCTATGGAAAATGAGCAGGATCCTAGTGTGACTAATATGCCTTCAACAAAATCAGCAGCTAAATTAATTGCAGAATCTATAATGTGGGAAGGCAGAAAGAATGCAGCTTCTTTTTCAGATCTCAGTTTGAGTTTGCAGCGTTCGTAGTTAGAAAAATCAGCCTTTGACTCAGAAACTGAACACATTTCTTCTGCAAGTCAACCCTAACCCTAAATATGGAACCCCCCAGTGTCACTTTATTACAGAGTCACTTATGACTGTAATCACACTTTAAATGTTTCACATGTTCTATTACCTTAGGGAGGATTTGACTGGAATAATGACAGATGGGAATATGACATATTTTGTGAAGACAGGAGTTCCCTCAGATCACAAAAAACATCAAAAACATTAGTCAGCTGACAGTAACAGGGGCTTCTCCAATATTTGGAAACAAAGACATCCTCAGTATCTTATAACCACTTATATGCCACTGAGGTCTCTACAAATAGGTAGAGAGATAGAATCTTAATGTCCAAATGTATCCCTTGTGTAAACTTAATGACTTCAATGGATGGGTTTGAGCTTTACGGTCTTTAACTGGATCTTAAACTCAACAGGATAGATGGAGATGGAGGGGCAGTAGTTGGGCAGCCAGTTATGGCTCTCAGACTCTCTGCCCCATCACAGGTTAGAGTAAATTGGCGGAGGTGTGTGGAAAATGAGAATAGCCAGAGTGCATTGCACTCTATCCATCCTTCCTCCTTGCTACTCACTCTCTCTACCTCCAACACGCCCCTTCCACTGTGGAATATGGGGCATGAGACACAGGAGCTGGCTATGACAGTTGTACATCTGGCATCCTTGGATGTGAGTTACAAGCACACACGGAGCAGAGTGAGTCAGAAAATCTGGCTCAATATGTCCTCCCTGCTCAACTGAAAATCAGAAAGTTTCAGCCTCTTCTCCTGTCACCATCTTAGTTTCTTGAGCACTGGCAGAGTCTTCCTGACTGAACAGTGCTAATGTAAAAAACCTTTTCAAAATAAAATTGTATAATATTTCATATGGCATAAAGGAACAGTACAGGGCATAAACAAATAGTTTGGCAGGATATGAGGTATTCTAAGATCTCCTTAGGAAGGTCTGACAAATTATTTCCAATATTTCTTCAACACCTGAGATATGTAGAGTTTGGACTGCAGCACTAAGTTTGTTAGAGTTAGTGTGACTGCACTATGCAGTCTAGTTCATATTACAGAAACTAATTCCTTTAACTTGATATGATTAATCTGTGTTACTTTGTACATTGAGGAACTGAACATGCGTTATCTCTTAGGATAATTGGATCATGGGACTAGCATTACTTTGAGTTGTCATTTCCTGTAACCACAGTTAGAATAATAATCATGACAGCTGGTTGACATAGGATTATGCAGCATACGTATATTACCTACCATCCCTTGTCAGCCCAGAAACCCATCACCCATCACTGTAACCTAGCATGTCATTTCATGAGGAAGAAATAGGTGTAGAGATCAAAATCTCTAAAATAAATGGACTATATGGGAAATGTAACAAAAAACAACTTGCTATAATGGGAGAAGGGTTATTTCATTACATTCTGTCTGAATAATCCTATCTCAGAATAAGGTTTGTGTGTACAGCTAGCTCAAATGGAGGCTCAGTATGAAAGAAACAAAATATTTAATAAAAGATCCACATTTTATACTTGTATATACTGTGGATCAGGACCTAAAAGAATGAACATTTTAAAAGAAAGTAATGCACATTTCTTGAAAACATAGGAAGTTACTTCAAATATTATACTTCAAATTGAATATTTAGCAAAGCAAGAGCAGGCAGTTTTGCACATCTCCCCATATTATATTTGTTTTCACCCTAATTAAATTAATCCTAGCAGGGAGGCAGCACCACTATAGTTAAGGCTGAGATCAGTTTACTATTTATCCATTGATTTTTGTAAATGCTTCAAAGTCTTCATGCAAACTCAGATTGCCCTGAAATTTGCTAAGACTCAATAGGATCCCTTTTAGGATTAATGGTTTCAATTTGTGGTCTTTGGAGCAACACATTCTTGAGACACAGACCTCCCTCAAAAACTCAAGACATGAAGATGTTATGGTTTATATAATATTTGTTGTGAGCATCTGGGGCTCCCACTAGCAAACTGGTCCACCTCAAACTGTTATCACCTGCCAGGGTTTTCAGCTCAGCTAGTGTCTGGTACCTACTATTCCCCTTAAAAATTAAAAGCAATAGTTAAAAAATTATTCGGGGTTAAAGCCTGGGTGATGCACTACAAATAGTGTTTGTGCCACTGCTGCAGGACTTCTGCTCTGTGGCAGGCAAGAGCATGTAGAGGCACACTTGACGTCAGAGTCACAAAGTACCTCACAGCAACATGCTGCAGCCATTGAACTTTAGACAAACTCATTGTCCCTGAGTTCACAGTCCTCCACTCGGTGTGTCTCTGAGAATGTCTGCTGTGCATGTGCTTACTTTCTGCTTTAGTTGGAAGCTCCACAGGGGCTTTGTTTGAAATTTTTGCCTGAGGAAGAGAGCCTTTTCTTTAAAATCTGATATTTTGAAATACTCCTAATCCCGCATGAGTACTCAGATTGTTTCAAAAATTATTATGCCTCATTAGAGCCAGGGTAGAGTTCGTGGTGCAAGTCTGGAGTCATTTGAGCAGGGGCTTTCTCACATACAGGCCCCTCAAAAGTAGTTGATTTGAATATTCAAATTGCTCCATAACCCCGTGCATAGAGAGAGTGTCTTGAAAACTGGCATATCATAACAGGCATAAGGGACTGGAGCATAGGCTAGGCTGGTGCCACGGCGTCAAGAAGTGGACACGAGGTAATGGTCAGCAAGCAGCAGTCAGAGTATTTGTGAGAGCCAAAATCAGTAGGCTAGAGTCAGGATCACTCTCTCTTGACTAGAAAGAGTCAAGGGCAGGGCTGGACCAGAAGCCTGCATGGTTGCCTAGACACCCTCCCAGGTTAAATAGTAGGTCTGGGCCAATCAGATGGTTGCAGGGTGCTGTCTGTCTGGCCCCTTCCAAAGGTATTTCCTGCAGCACCTAATTGCCACAGTGCTCCTTGGATGCAGCTCCACGTGACTGTCTATTAGTGATATGGCAACATCACATACCTCAGGGTCGACAGACCCCGGTTCTAATACCACTCATCCTTAGCCCTGATTCTTCAGAGAGAAAGCAAGGAGTAAAAACTAATTCTCTGATCCTTATAAAATGCATATCACTGGATTGTTCATAAGCTGAACGGTTTGACTCCTTTTCATAGGAGGTGTGTGCTATGTGCAATCTGCATTTGCTTGGGGCCATAGGGGGCTACCTTTGGAAGCATGAATAGTGTCTGCAATTTTGGGGCCCCTTCCCCCTAAGCATACCCTCAATGTGGTATATCTGTCTGCCAAAGTCTCACTCTGGGACAGTTTGGTGAGCAGTACTGTGTCTGAGATATGAATCCCTGCATGGTGCTGTGTGGCTGGGCTTCTATGTGTGGGATGAGCTACCATAATGAAAATGACACTATAGAGAAGCCAGTACAAGAGTCACAACTGGAACAAATCAATCCTCTGCAGGGATAGGGTTGCTCAACTCCTGCTAGACATCAATAGGCATGATATATTGGATCTGTACTGAGCACTGGGAAAATATATGGCTGGTGTATATTCCAGACACAAAGTGCTGGGACTGTGGTGGTGAGCTGAGAACAGGCATGCTCAGGGCATGACACAGTAACACAGGCATTGAGACTGAGAGAGGGTGGGGATGAAAACTTCCAATGAGATTCATACTACAGTGAAGAGCATGATATAAAAATCTGTGTAAAAATAGAGGAGTTCACATCTCCCAGAGCTATTACTTCAGGCTTCATTCAGCATCGTGAGGTGTTCTCTTTCTTCTGAGAACATCCCTGTGATTGGAAGCTATTCGTAGCACCCCAATCACTAGGTTTTCTGCAGCACTGGAAAAAGTGCAGGTTTAATGGAAGTCAATTATTAGAAGTTTAAATCTAGGTTCATTCAAGAGTACAGGGCATGGCCAGTCAACCTTATCACTGCTCTAATGACGATTTGGGGCAGTGAACTGAGTCAGTGGGATCGTACATGTTTAAAGGCATGATTTGGTCCTTTGGCCAAGGTCTTTAGGTTATGTAAATCAGTATAAGTTGACTGAAATCAATAGATCTGTGCGGATTTACATCAATTTAGGATCTAGCTCTCCGTCATTAACACACGCACTCAAGAAGTCTTGGGTCTCCCAGAGGCACAGCACAGAATTTGCAGCCCAGGCCAGCAGGGCCCATGGTGGTTTTGTGCCCTCCCAGGGGTACTCCAAGGGCTAGAGAGGCCCCCAGAATATCTTACACAGCCCTGGGGCTAGTCTGAGTTACAGGAGCCTCTCTATGGCCCCAGGGCTGCAGCAATGCTTGGGATCTAGACTGCATGCTGTATGGCCCTGTAGCAGGGTGCTGGTGCAAAAGCACCTAATTAGCCTCTGCCCAAACAGGTTGGGGCTGATGGAAAAGGCCTGATGCCGGCCTGAGGATTGGCAACACCTGCTGGCCTGACAAGCCAAGGGCTATAAAGGCTGGGAGGAAGCCAGAAGGTAGGGGGTAGCCAGGGAGAAGTAAGTCAGACAGTGAGGGAACTGGAGGCCTCCTAGCTGAAGGCTGACTCTGCCTGTAATGCTTCTATATAGCTAGACACTGGTGCTGGGATAACCTTAAGTAAATAAAGACATGGATGTTGCACAACCCTGAAGCCTCTCTGAGCCTGATTGGGGGCAGCAAGCGGGCCCTAGGAAGAAGGGCAGGTTGTGGACCCTGTTACAGGCCCCATCCCAATATGCTACTCCTACCGCTTCTCTTCCCTCCTGCACCTATGTCAGGTCTTAAGGGGCCTTTAGAAGGCAGCTTTCTGTTAGTCTCCCCAGTTCCTGCACCAAGGGAATCCACCCCTAGCAGAACTAGATATTTTTGAGCCACTTTATACCACATATAAGGGGTGGAACAGCATAAAGAAGTCAGAATGGGGGTGAGACTCCATCCCAGAGTATTTTAATAAATGCGTAAATACAACTTGTTGCTCTTTCAGTTCAGAGACTATCAGATTTTACAACATGCTTCCTCAAAATCAACACCATATGTGTGTGCAAATCTCAGAATACTCAGCTGCAGTGGACTAGAAACCAGGGATTATTTGATTACAGAAGCTTGTGGCTTCAGCAAGTTTTGGCTGATACACTGCGTATAAAGAGCCAGATGAAGTACATTCATAGAATTTTCTAAAAAAAAAATGCAGTTTGAAATATACTCTGGTAAATATTGTTAGCCTTGTGGGAGTCCTAGGCATAACTAACAGTGGGAACCAAAGGCTGTAAACTAGAGCAGGCCTGGCCTTGCACCACGTGTCAGCACACCACGTTCCTGACTTGAAATGAGAGGCAAAAAACACACAGATCTTTCAAGTAACTAGGTGAACACATTCCCAAGAAATGACACAAGAATACATGGACCCCTCATAAGATAAGGATGGGATGACATAATACTGAATAAAGATGTTTTGTTCAAAGTAGCAGGTACAAGAATAAGGTAGTAACCAACAACGCATGGAGTGTAATACGGAACTTGTTGGTATTAGTGTATAAAAGCAAAAGCCACATGAGGGGCATCTTTGTATCAGTTGAGGGGACCTGGTATCCTGACTGAGCCTTTACCTTGTTGCGGGCATACATGTGGTAGTGGACCTGTAACCATTGAGCCAGAGCGCTATACCTGGCCAAGTGCCTTCGCCACCAAACCAAGCCTGTGTTTTTTCTTATAAATAACACTGAGGTCTGCTAATTTAACATGAGGCACTGTCAGCAAGTGCAGGTGACATCAGAGCTCCAAGAACAGCAACACTGGCAGCAGTAACAACACTGCAACAACATTCTACTGCACTGACAACAAATATTTTAAAAGGCTAGAGAAGCCTGGCAATCAAAATTTGAAAACTGGCTATTATGTCCAGTCTGGCCCTTTCCCTCTAAAGGCCTAATGTGACAGTCCTACAGCAAGCAAAAAATAACTCTCCGTGAAATCAGCTAGAGTTTTGTCTGAATGTAGGCCCTTGATGCACTCAGGTGGGCACAATCTTCAGTAGCTTTCTGAATCAGCACCATAGACTGTAGAACTGATCTTCAGCATAGTGACTGAAGTCAGCACAGATGCCAAACACTCCCCTAATTATTTATGACCTTGCCTCAGATTTAGTTTTACACCTTAAAAACATTTGGAAAATGTTTGTTTTGCAATTTGTAAACCTAAATCTTATTTTAAATCTGAATAAATCAAACACATCCCAAGTAAAAATCCACCCATAATAAACAAGACCATCATCACCAAAACCTGAGTAGCTTAAAATCAGATCAAAAGGGTACCACCAAAGAAGTAAAACAGAAAAAATAGGAGTAAAAATTACTAGTAGAACCTTGAGGAAGTACTTGTTATTCATATTTCATTGTATGAACCATAGTGTCAAGCAGAGCATTGTTCAGAAAAGAAAATACCAAGTAGGAACTAAGCCTGGATGGCTCTCTCCCATACAGAAATCTGTGAGAAGAAAATAAGGACAAAAATTCTGGAAAGTTCTCCTCGTGGTATTTGACCTATTTATGCAGAAGACTGGCTTAGGTTCACAGATGTTTTTCAATTCTTGTTTCTTCTGCCCACTCCAAACTTTTTATCTATCAAATAGATATGCTTAGAGAAGTTAAAAAATTGTAAATGTAAAGATTTTTCATTAAACTGTAACCTTTTTTCCAAAAATGAAAATATTTTTTTCCCAAAATTTTACAGTTTTGGGGAGGAAAACTGAAAACAGAAAAATTTTGGCTTTCAGGGTTCTTTTTGTTTGTTTACTTCAGTGTTTCCTTCCTTCATTTTTTTCCATTTTGCCCCTGATAAAAGGAATAAATTAAAATGGGGACAGCTGGCGGGAAAACAGGGAAAAACCAAAAACTGTAAGCTTAGACATTTGTACTTAAAAACAAATTGTGAAAATTTTCAAAATTAGTCATTTTAAAAAATGTTGTCAAAAAGCTCTATTTTGCTTTCTAATAGAATAAAATAGAAAATTTTAACATATTTATATCCACATATTTAGGGGCTGGAAGGGGTGGGTTTGAGAGCCAGTTCTCTAGCCTGAGCTGCCGCATCTAAAGTCTGTGGACCTAGGGGGAAAACTCACTCCCAGATGTGGTGTAGACGTAACCACAAAGGTTATACTAAAAAGCAACTCAAGCTTTGGAATTCCAGATTAACTGACTCTTCTGAAGGGAAGGGGGGAAGACAGGAACAACGAAAAGTTACCCAGAGGTAATGACAAAGGAAGTCAGGGGAGTTAAATAGTGAGCCCACCAGGAAGAGGAAGTGTGGGGCAAGAGATGGCAAGGTTGCAGAAGCTGGATAAGAGGCTCTAGGAGGGATAGGTCACTCTGAATGTAGTAATTTCCTGGTGTAAGGGGCTCTGTCTGCATTTCTGATCTCAGAGACTTTACTGAGCTCAAAAGACTTGGAATCCAGTTCATAAAATGTCTTGGAGTGGTAAGGAAACTGAGGCAGGGACATGCATTTTGTGTTTATTTTGTATGAGCTGTACCCTCCTGTGCTTTACATGGTTAAGTATAAAGGAGCATAGAAGTGTTAGGCTGCACAAAGAGGGTATGTATGTTGACTGCTTTGCAGCTGATGTGTGCCCAAGAGAGAAGTGTGTTCTAATCAGAAGCATCTGACCTTTTGGGTGGAGTTCTGGAAGTGGGGGGGTGCTTAAATTAATGGGGAGTCTTGAGGATCAGTGCTGGTTCTGGGGCATGTGGGTTGAAGAACTCCATTTCTGAGAAGGGCTGAGAGTCTGCTCAGGAAAAGTGCTAGAAAGGCCAAGTTATTGTTACTGCCACCTGCTGAGGCTTCAGAAATTTAACATACCCCCAGGGGATCCAGAGCACAGCTGCTTGGGTTCCCCTCATAGCAGTCCAAGTGGATCACCAGCAGGGAGTGCTTGCTAGGGTCTGTGACAAAGGGTAAGCTGAATTTTACATTTTTTAAATTGTTTTTAATTGGCTGTGCTCTAAGTAGTGATGGGAAGCCACAAAATATTCAGAGCTTTGATTTTGATATACATCTAAATAGCTGATGATAAATTATTCAAATGTTTCAAGTCCCTAGGATTACATCATTGCAGAGAGGAAAATATGAGAAGGGTTTGGCTGATTACCTACCTAATTTGCAAGCTTTCCTAGTTCTTGTTCACCTTTATTTAAGTTATATAGTGGGAGATTCAGCTTCCACTGTAAAGCACTGGAAGGATCCCCCTCAGCATTTGTTCTGAAGGAAAAATGGATGTTAACGTTCATGCAAAGATGGTGAGAATCACCTTTCTACAATGTTTCTTTGGTCTCTGTCAGTTAGGAAGGACTGTGTTATGAGCCTTTTCCGGAAGCCAGATCCTGTACCTGCTGAGTAATTAAGCCTGCTAGAAATGGTTTGGTATTACAAATGCTTCTTATTAATTAGAAGAAAGCATTGCATAGCTGCCTGTATATTGGTTCCTAATTAACAAATTGACAGTTAAGGCTGAGATCCACAAAGATACTTAGGCACCTGTAACAGGGTGGCTTGCCATGGGCAGGAGAGCCAAGTGCTAGCCCAGCCCTGATTAAGTGAGCCCTCCCCCCGAGAGGAATTAGGTTATTCCAAAGTAAAAGGAAGTAGGAAGCTGCAGGGAAAGGAATGGCTGACAGAGTAGCTGTGACTGCCAGTAAACTGGGGAAAGCTGAGGAGACTGTGTGAAATGGGGGCTAGTGGAAGACGCAGTAATGGGGAGCAAATAGGACTCCTGAAGAGTCCTGGCTGGATAAAGCCTATGAGTGGGAGTTAAAAAAGGGGAGATGAGCTAAGAAACTCTGGGATTGTTTTAGACTCTTAAGTTCTGTTTTACTCTGTTGCCAACCTTAGGAGAACTGGTGATGAGTGGATTGAGTTTAGAAGGTCACTGGAAACTATGTGAATTCATTAAAGGAACCTGGATGAAGGAGAAATAGAGTTGCCACCATGGCCATTCTGCCTCTATGAGGGGTTGCTTAGCAGGTAGTTAGCTGCCATGATGCTACAATGTTTAAGTCCTAGATTAAGGCACTAAAATGTTCCACAAAACCCCTGTGCAGCTGCCACTTAACTCTCTAGGGGCCTAAACTCGGTGCCTAACTTTTTGCCCTAAAAAGTTCCTTATGCCTATGTTTCTTCCTTTTGGATATCTACATTGCTACCTCCCTCTAGGCAACCATACACCTATCTCCCGCTTAACCCAGCGTGATTCACAACTGGGGGAAGCTAGGTAGCGAAGTCTGTTTGTGGATATGGGCCCAAGTTTCCAGGAGGAAAAGGAAAAGACACACCTGTTGGATTTTAGAAGTTAGCAGTATTGCCAACCTAAAGTCTTCAAAAATCAGGGGTCCAAAAAAATCATGAGATTAAAAAAATACATTTGGGTTCTTTTTATTTGCTTTCTGGTTTTGAGCTTTTATTTTTTAAAGTTCTTCCCACCCATAAGCACTAGACATTTATTCTTTGTGTGGTTTAAAAAAAATGGTGATGCTCTCATGTGTCCTGTTGATCCCAGCAGCTGAGTCTTTTAAGAAAAAAACACCTAATATCAGAGAACTCATCAACCGTGAGTTAGGAATATATTATTACTGTGGGATGCTGTCTCCTACTTTCTTCCTTTTTGTGGCAAATGGAGAGCTTTGAAATAAATCTTGACTGGTGTAATGCTTCATCCTCTCCTTTTAGCCTCCCAAGCAATGAGACTGTAGCATGCACTCAGAGGAGAGCTGTATTCATCAGTGATGGCCCATGGGCAAACTCCAAGAGGCTTAGAACTGGATTCTGTTAAGCATTCAGACATAAACCTGCAGAGATGGAGGAAGTCAACTAGAATGACCAGACTTCTTTACTCCGTAGACTTACCCTGCATTCATCCGAAAATATGTTACCCTTCAGTCGGCCGCTTTCCGCACTGGCCAGGAACAGACAGTCAAGAAGTGCACGTCCCTTCGGTTCAGGGGGTGTAGATCGGGTTTACCGAAAACACACACACAGTCCTACGCCTTTGTTATTTTTATCTGATCTTACAGCCATGTTTTAGAACAGACCAAACAGTCAGGGTGGGCCACATTGTTTATGTGGTTGCCCTAGTTGTATATTTAATTTTTATGTCCAATTGTTAGTTGTTCGTATAATTTAGGCCTATTAGTTTCTGTAGCCAATTAGTTCTTGAATGTGTAACTTGGGGTTGATAAGTACATAGGAGTCAGCATAAATTGTTATCTGGTTGCAGTGCATCCTGGCCACAAGCTTAAGCTTTGTTTTTTGCAAGGCTTTTACATGTTAAAGTAAACAGAAGTTTGAGGCCTAACATTTGCAATACTTCTAGTCCGTTTAAGCTTGACAAGACAGTTGTTCAATTTATTCACAAAACCATGGTGAATAATTCCAATCATATTTACCAAGCAACTTACTTAATGATTTTTTTTTATTTCTTTTAAATCAAGCATTCAATTCATTCATTTCCCCCCCCCCATGATTTACCCTTCTTTAGTTACAAATGGCAGTTTTTTGGTTCTGTGTTTGTACAGCACCAAGTACAATGGAGTCCTGGGTTATGAGCAGGTCTCCTAAACACAATGACGAGGATGATAAATATGATTAAAATGAACTTTTAACTTGAGTGAATATTCACAAAAGGCTGGAAATCATGATAGAACAGGCTGTCTTGACAGGTTTCTAGTACTTCTTGGTTGTCACTAGGTACAAATACTGTCTCTCTCATTTTGTATGATCGCCTCCTGCATTAAAAAACGCAAGGTGTGCAGAGAAATCTAATTTTAAAAAAATCATTGAACTTTTTTAGACTTCAAGCATGTTACAGGTTCATTTGAATTGCTTTTCTAACTATTAGTTTTAATGTGATGATGTATAGTATTTTCTGTAACCTAAAGAATATTTATATGAATAACAAGAATATCCAAAATTATATTGGCTAATACGTAAACAAAACCCAAGTATTTGGGCAGGATTATGAACCCTAATGCTTCAGGGCATAAGCTATTAACTATTGAATGTTAGGGAAAAAAAAATTCTCAGGGGACAGGTTATTCCCTAACTCGGTGCTTCCCAAACTATGGGTCATGATCCAAATGGAGTCATGCCATCAGTTGATGGCGTATGTGGAGGATGCCATTTTGGAATCCTCCATGCAGCATGATCTCTTGCATACTGACACATTTTGGGTCACACTATGTGGAGGATGCTGTCTGGAGGACATTAATAAAGTGTCAAAATTAGGTCATGCAGCCAAAAAGTTTGGGAACCACTGCCCTGACTGCTTATTTCAGTATTTATTGCCCCTTCCTCTAAGTAATCTGTTAAGGGCCACTATCAGATAAGATACTGGACTAGCTGGACCCCCTGGAATGGTGTAGTCTAGCATCCTAATATACTTGCTGTTTTACTGGTTCATGCTCCTGGCTGTAGAATACTGAAATAATTAAATTGTACTTTTATTCTACTCCAGGCACAAGAAAGACTTTTGCAGTTGACTGAACTGTAACCAATTTGGAATGAAAGTACCTGATCTGAAATACACGTAGCCGTGTAAACTGCAAAGTGATGAGTGACATCACATAGCTCTAATGTCAAAAGTTATAAAGAAAATTCAGTTACGTGAAACACTCAATGAAAATGTAATGCATCCTGAGTAAGTGCAAAGATTTATTTGTAGACTCCTTCCCTCCCACCCCCAACAGACATATTGCTGCACTGTGCATCGCAATATGGTTGGTTTGTGCTGCTAGTATATTGATGGGAGTGTAAAACATTTATTGACTTGCATTTTGTTAACAAATTGGCTATTTTTGATTATATCTGCCAGTGATTTGGACTAGAATCCTTGTAATGAGGATCATGAGAATTGCTATTTTGTCTGCTATCCAGAACTAGATGCTCCAGAGTAAGGTGCAAAAAATACTATGGTGGAATAACTTGTCCATAGGGAAAGTTTCTTCTTTACTCCTGGCAGTTATTGGTTATCTTATGCCTCAAAACATAAGTTTGTTCTCAGTTAATGAGATCACGGATGTGCTCGTTGTCCATATATGAGTGTGTGTGTGTGTGTGTGTGTGTGTGTGTGTATATATATATCCTTTCTGATATATACTAAGCTGTTGACCTCAATGGTATCTTGGGACAATGAGTTGTACAGATTGACTGTGTGGTGACAAAGTGGGGAATTTTTTGTAATATTTTATGATGCCTGTGTGTGCCTCAGTTTCCCTCTGAATGCCTCATTGCTTTCCAGTGAGGGCAAAAGAGTTAAAGCTGCTTTTGGAGCAGAACAACACCATCGGGTGTTTGTGCTATGTATCTGTCTGGGTTGAAATGAATGAGTCGTAAAAGGACTGTTTGAAACAGACTCCTATGAATGGAGAATCTGAAATGATAAGGGCAATCCCTGTGACTAGAGTACTCACATCTAGCAACCAAGAGGAAGGAGATTCACCACCACCTCTCACCAGGGAAGTAGAGCAAAGGCCCCACCTCAAATATGAAGTGGAAGGGTGGCAGGTAGATGAAATAAGGGCTTCCCTTTGGCAGGAGAGAGACAGAGCGGGGTGGGGGGAGGAGTTTGGCAAGGTGTTGAAGCCAAAAGGGGATTCTCCAACAGCTTGGCTGGGTGGAAGGCTGACTTGGCCAGAATGGACCATGTCTTAACCTCTTATTTCTCTATGCTCACCTGAGGATTCCATGATTCTGTATTCCAGTTGACTAATAAACCCTACTATTTTGAAAAGGCTGCCTGGGGTAGCTGCAAATACTTGCTGAGGTGAATTCCCTAAGGAGTGTAAGAGTCTATCTCCGTTTCACACCATGAGCTCTGCCCTTTGTGTCTAACAGGAGTTCTGGAGCTCAGAGGCATGGAGGCCATGGGGCCTACTGTTAAGGACGAGTGGGGGTCTGGCACACTAAAGCGGTGCCTCCAAAGGACTATCTAAAAAGGTAGCGGGGGGGGGAAGCGTGGATCCTGCAGATCAGTGGCCATTGGGTAAAGATTTATAACAGGAATAGCATCTCAGAAACAGTAGAAAATAACGTGGCATATGTAAAAAGAAAAGTGGCAGACACCTTGTTAAGATTTATAGATCCTAGATACCTTGTTCAAACTTGTGGCCAGAGTTTCTCTTTTTCTTTTAAATCCTAATAATCATAGGACCGGCAGGGACTGCGAGAGGTCATCTAGTCCAGTCCCCTGCATCCATGGCAGGACTAAATTATCCCTGACAGGTGTTTGTCTAACCTGCTCTTAAATATCTTCAATGATGGAGACTCCACAACCTCATTGGGAAATTTATTCCAGTGCTTAACCACCCTGACAGTTGGGAATTTTTTTCCTAATGTCCAACCTAAACTGCCCTTGCTGCAATTTAAAGCCATTGCTTCTTGTCCTGTTCTCAGAGGTTAACGAGAACAATTTTTCTCCCTCCTCCTTCTCACAACCTTTTATGTTCTTGAAAACTGTTATGTTCCCTCTCAGTCTTCTCTTCTCCAGACTAAACAAACCCAATGTTTTCAAACTCCCTTCATAGGTCAGGTTTTCTAGATCTTTAATAATTTTTGTTGCTCTTCTCTGGACTTTCTCCAATTTGTCCACATCTTTCCTGAAATGTGCCGCCCAGCACTGGACACAATACTCCAGTTGAGGCCTATTCAGCGCAGAAGAATTATTTCTCGTATCTTGCTTACAACACTCCTGTTAATACAGCCCAGAATGATGTTTGCTTTTATACTGTTAATTTGTATTTAGCTTGTGATCCACTATGACCCCCCCAGATTCTTTTTGCATTATTCCTTCCTCAGCTGTCATTTCCCATTTTGTATGTTTGCAACTGATCCTATCTAAGTGGAGTACTTTGCATTTATCCTTATTGAATTTCATCCTGTATATTTCAGACCATTTCTCCAGTTTGTCCAGATCATTTTGAATTTTAATCCTTTCCTCCAAAGCATTTACAACCCCTCCCAGCTCGGTATTGTCTGCAGACTTTATAAGTGTACTCTCTCTATGCCATTATCTAAATCATTGATGAGGATATTGAACACAACCGGATGCAGAACGGATCCCTGCAGATCTCACTTGATATGCCCTTCCAGCTTGACTGTGAACTACTAACTGCTCTCTGGGAATGGTTTTCCAACCAGTCCTGCACCGACCTTCTAGTAGCTCCATCTAGGTTATATTTCCCTAGTTTGTTTATGAGACGGTCATGTGAGACAATATTAAAAGCCTTACTAAAATCAAGATCTATCACATCTACTGCTTTTCCCCCCTCACAGGGCTTGTTACCGTGCCAAAGAAAAGCTATTGGGTTGCTTTGACATGATCTGTTATTGACAAATCCATGCTGACTGTTACTTGTCACCTTATTATCTTTGATGTGTTTGCAAATTGATTGCTTAATTATTTGCTCCATTAACTTCAGTACCCACAAAAATAAGATTGGCACTATATTTGCTATTTTTCCAATCCTCTGTAATCTCTTCCGTTACTTTTTGAAGATAATCGCTAATGGCTCAGATATCTCCTCAGTCAGCTGCTTGAACATTCTAGGATGTATTTATTCAGGCTATGGTGACTTGAAGATTTCTAACTTGTTTACATAATTTAATTTCTTTTCCTATTTTAGCCTCATTTTCACTGGCATGCATTATGTTAGAGGTCCAATCGCTACTAACTTTTTTGGTGAAAACTAAAACCAAGTCATTTAACACTTCTGCCATTTTCTGTTGCCCCCCCACCCCGAGTATCCTATCCTTGGTCTTCCTCTTGCTTCTAATGTATTTGTAGAATGTGTTCTTGTTACCCTTTATGTTTCTATCTAGTTTAATCTCATGTTGTACCTTGGCCTTTCTAATTTTGTCCCTACGAACTTGTGTGTGTTTTGTTTTTTATATTCATCCTTTGTAATTTGACCTAGTTTTCACTTTTTGTAGGACTCTCTTTAGAGATTCAGATAATTGAAGATCTCCTGGTTAAGCTAGGGTGGTCTCTTGCCATATTTCCTAGCTTTCCTACATGGTGGAATGGTTGCTCTTGTGCCATAAATAATGACTCTTTGAAAAACTGTCAGTTGTCTTGAACTGTGGGGGTTTTTCCCCCCCCTTAGACTTGCCTCCCATGGGATCTTATCTACCAATTCCCTGACTCTTTGCTAAAGTCTGCCTTCTTGAAATCTGTTATCTTTATTGTGCTGTCTGTCCTTCTACCATTCCTTGGAATCATGAACTCTACCATTTCATGATCATTTTCACCCAAGCTGCCGTTCACTTTCAAATTCTCAACCAATTCCTCCCTATTTGTCAAAATCAAATCTAGAACAGCCTCTGAGGAGTTGGAAGTCAAGAAAACTCTTGGTTAAAAAGTCTCATAACCCATTTAGTGCCCAGGAAAAAGGGATGGATAAATCATCCAAAAAGTGTATTTTCTAGCACTTAAACCCTTTGTCAAGACTCTCCTTCTATGACACCTACAGGAAATGAATCAACAAATAACTTTTTTACTACAAGTTAATAAATAAAAAATTATTTCTTTAGGCTTTCTTATCTTATACACTAGATTGTATGAGTAATCACACTGCTGTAAGCTCTGATCCTATTTCTCCCTGTGGTTTCATCTCTGAATTTAGACTGTAAACTTTTGGGGACACTGTCATGTCATCTTATTTGTTCTGTGAGGCTCCTATCTCACTTCTGGCTGTGATAAAATAATAAATATACTTATTTCATATTTTCCTAATGTGTTTTATTTCATGTGGAAGGTTCCTGAAAGCTCCCTCATGTGTATGTAACTGAATAGGGAATATCAGATTTATGACTAGTCACTTTGTGCAGCTGTGTGTTCCTCCCCAAGGACAAAGCCTAAAGCAAACCTAGGCTGGGCTATAGGAAGACAAACACTTTTGACTACTTTTTAGTCTTTCACAAAATAACCTTCAGTTGCTTGTTTTTAAGAAAGCTTATTCAGTACAGCTATGCCTGCAAGGAAGTTTTTGATTTAGGAAAGCATCCTCCCCCATTGCTGTTAGGGAGAGAGACTCCAGTGTTGGCCTTAAAATATTTTAGGATTCTGAAAATTGTTTAGAAGGATGCTAGCTGTGTCAGTCTCTCCTCCCTTCTTCCCCCCCCCCCCCCCAGCTTCTGCTGCTTTCCCTATGAGGATCACATCCCATTCTGTCCCTTCATCTTCTGCCTGGCTTAAAAGAGAAACCTACTCTTTCCCCCCCCCCCCCGCCAATCCCATTGATTTGGCCACCATAGGAGTGCAATAGGGACCATATGTAACTGTACTCGTCATACAATGCTAATGACTAGTCTAAAAGCCTGTCTGGAGTTCTGGTTATGCCACCAAACTTGGCTTTGTTGTTTTACCATTTTAATCCAACATCACATATAAAATAAATTTGGAGAAATCCCGCTTGCTGGCTAATTTTTTCTTTGTTGCATCCTCACTACAGCCTGAACATCCATCTGTAACTATTTTTTTTCTGCTTAAAATTGAGTTCTAAATTAGTTCACTTACTTCTGACAGCTCTAATTAAATAGGGATTTTTGCTTCAGAAGTGTGTTTGAGTCTACGTAAAACTTGATGGATGCTAGAATTTGAAATTTCCCATTAGTTAAGGAGACAGTGTGGGAATCCAGTTAATGGAAGTTGTGCATTCATTCTGCTTGGCATAGTGCAGAAAAATCTAATTAAAACAGCCAAGCTGTTTCACTTTATTGATAGCAGCTAAGCTCTAAGAGCTGGACCAATTTATTCTTTTTCCCCTAACCTTTTAATAAAGATCCTTACAGAACAAATATAAACACAAATACTGGGGATTTACAGGCTTGCTAGGATATCAATATCACAGGTGCACAGGCTCGATGCTATTGAATAACCCTCAATCAATCCCTAACAGGACCCCCTCCTGTGTTTCAACCCCCTGTCACTAGGGTGTGCCTCCTGGGACCAACCTCTGAGCCTTCATGGCCTGAAACAGGAGTGCTGAACTTCCCAAGGTGAGTCCATTTGAGTAAGACACCTGGGGAAGTGTGGTGTTTTAGATGCTGCTTGTAATTATTAGAACTGGGAGCACTGGCTGTTGGGAGTCTGAAAGGACAGGAAACAGGAAGGAGGGGGGGGAGTTGGGGAGACAGAGTGAGAGCTACCGAGGGTGCAGCAGCAGCTTGGTAAAGAGGTTTCCCCTTTAAAAATAAAGTTCTGTTGACGTTTGTTAGTACCTTGCGTGGTTGCTACAACAGGAAGCCTTACACATACCCCAAAGGAGAGCTATGCACCCTAGCTTCCACGGTCAGTGACACTCAGCCAGCATTGTAAAACTGAAGGGTTTGTTAGTTGTCTGGAACACACCATAGAAAGCAGGAAGTTACAGCAAATTCCATCTCGGTCAAACCCCAAGCCCTGGCCCTCCCCCCGAGAGCTAATATTGGAGACTGAGTTGTACTTCCAACAGCCCATGCTATGCCACGCCCATTTGCCCCTTCTCCATCCTTTGTGTTTCCCAGACAAAACCAGGTCACCTGGCCTCCACCTCAGCTCTTTATTCTCCAGCTTGCCACAGTTGGTGGCTTCTTGCAGAAGGTGGGGCCCCCGATTGTCAGATGCTAGGTTACAAAACGTCCAGCCGCTGTCTGGGCCCAGGAGACAAGACTGCAGTCACACCTGGAACTCTAGGGGTCTCTTCAAAGACCAAACACCCTGGTGCTAGTTAATCATGCAACACATGGGAGGAAACTGAGGCACACACAGGATTCATACAAAACATTAAAAAATTCCCCACTCCGTCACAATCAATAATGGAAACATCAGATACAATACACTAAAATTTAGCATTTTATAGCACTAAATAGCACTTTATAAAGATCCTAAGAAACAGCCATTTTACAGATGAGAAAACTGAGGGGGTAGAAAGTTACTTATGCTTTGATGAGACATCGTGCACTAGAATAGAAGTGCAAGATTCCATGGCAAGTAGCAGGACAGTCAAGAGCAGGTCAGTGAGGGAAGGTGACTGAGAGACCTAGCAGGCCCTGAGTATGGCCAGAGAAAGCAGTTTGTGGAGTGTTTATTGGGCCCCACTAGGTGTTAAAGGCTCTGGAGCCTAGCAGCTGTAGTGTCTTAGGGTACGTTTACGCTACCAAAAACAACCCATCCTTCCTGAGTGAGTCTCTGAGCCCAGGCCTACTAACGCAGGCTTGCACTACAGAGCTAAAAATAGCAGTGTAGATGTTTTGGCTCGGTCTCTCAGAGCCCAGGCTTCAGCCTTTCTCCCTTCACTGGGTTTCAGAACCCAGGCTCCAGATCAAGCAGGAACGTCTACATTGTTGTTTTTAGCTCCGTAGCATGAGTACATCTGATCCAGGCTCTGAGATTGACTGCTGTGGGGGATTTTTATTGTGTGGGGTTTTTTTGGTTTGTTTTTTTTAGGTGTAGATATACCCTTAGATGCTTGCGTATGAGTCATGCATCTGGTGCGCTACCAAATAATTTATCTAAATAAGGAATGTGCACCACAGCATTGCAATGTTCCATGAAGATGAACAATTACATCACTGTTAAACAAGATATTCCTAACTCTATCAGTAACAGAATCCAGGGGCACAGTGAGGCAATGCTTACTACAGATGTGAGAGTTCTAAAGTGCATTCATGTGTTGTGCATTAATTGGGCCATGTAGCCCCTACTGGTGTGCACTAAATGTTCCCTAGTGTGCTTTAATGTGGTACTGTTTCAGACAGCACTACATGGACCTATTAATGTGCAACAGGTTACCATGCTGTGTAGACAAGCCCCAAGTCTCTTAAGTCCTGTTCTCCAGTCCCTTAAAGTCAGTGGGCATCCTTTCATTAACTTCAAATGGGCATAAGTTCAGGTCCATAATTCCAAAGTCTTTGCTCTATCCTCTGATCCACACTGGTTCCTATTGAGCTACGAACTCAATTGGCAGTTAGATGATAATGAAAAGATAGTTTCCTCTGTCTGACTTGTATATGGGATTCCCAGTGGAGAGTATGAGACTGCAGGACATTATAATATTATGGCTACATCACCATTGCCTACTTTTCTCGAGGAGCCAGTCTCCATTTCCATGGGCTGTCTAACTTTTTGAAATTGCTTGACCCTACATGGGAAGGTGAGACATGGGGAAACTGGTCCACCTTCTGCCCTCAACTTTCTATTGGCAGGGAGAGAGAGAGGTGTCTGTCCTATCCTTTGATATGTGTTAGGGTATACTACTTCAGATAAAATAAGAGGCAGTTCTCGTATGATATTCCTTGTCTTGCAAATAAGTATTCAAGTGATTTTTTTTTCTTCATCCATTGCAAGATTACTTGCAAGCTGTGACATGGAAGTAGTTGATTGGATGCTGTAAAGAGGTGGGCTATCCCCATGAATCTCCTTGTGTTCTTCCATGGCACTGTAGGTGCCCCTTGCCTTAGTTTTCCCCTAGTTTGGGTGGCAATAAGCATGATTTAATGGATCTAGGCAAGGAGACACTAACACATACCAATAAAATAGCATGTCCTCTTTAATATTTCAGTACAGGGGCAATTACATCAGAGTTCATAAGGTCCTCATCTCTGGAACCTGGTTCAGAGCTCTCAAACCAGGACTCTACATTTGATCAGGCTCATGTCCTGAAGTGTGAGAGAAACCAACACCCACTGCAGCCTGCATGGATTTTTCTCCCCTCTCCACTGCTCAACTTCCTCTTCTTGTTTAAATAGCCCAGCCTAAAGCAGGGCAGGGACTCCTTGATTACACCCTGGGCTGTCCTGGCCATAGGCTCCAGCCTATCCCTTTAAAGAGGAT
The DNA here is from genome assembly GCF_009764565.3 of Dermochelys coriacea. Classification (NCBI taxonomy): domain Eukaryota; kingdom Metazoa; phylum Chordata; order Testudines; family Dermochelyidae; genus Dermochelys; species Dermochelys coriacea. The sequence goes on from NC_050070.1 coordinate 109,040,100, forward strand.
CATACACTCCTTCACAGATGCATTGGTCATATGTTCTGGTTGTGTTCTCTGGCTTAACTCTTAGAATCTGATTTCCAGGAAGAATATTCCTGATTGTACATTTGAGATCTGCTTTCTGTGGATATTCTCCAAAAGTCACTTAAAGTTTGACTTCACCACCCTTCCTGCCGTGCAAGTTGGTTGCTAGAATATTTGTGGAGAATGAACACAAACTTGATCTGAACACAGTGAAAGTGAAATCATTAACAAAATTCTAAAGCATATTAGAAGATATATTCCCTTAGTGTTCCCTTCCCCAGCTATAATAATTACTAATCTGATGGATATACATTGTTTGTTTTTAACTTTTAAAACTATATAGAACTTGCAAATTTGATCTCAGCATTGGGGAATACTTGAATGGTATTGCCAGATGTATAAAGCTATGTTGTACTCGGCGTAAGGAAGGTAGATTTGATCATGGATAGAAATCCAGTGGGAGTACTAATAAATGGTGTATTAAACTGAAAATTCCTTGCAACTGGACTTTGTATTCTTGCTATATTTGTCCGTAAAGCACTAAGTAAACCTTCATTTACTCAAGAGATGCATTTCAGTTGTGTTGTATAGTACAATAATTGCCTGGTAGCAACCAATTCTACTAAGTTTACAAACTAGTATCTGTTATAACCACGATTTTTGCTCATTTTTCTAGACCACTCACCTTTTTCTGTTGAATATTTCTAAGCCTGGTCTGTGCCAAGCTTTCTATTTTTCTAAAAAGTGTGAAAATCCCATTGTCCATTACTGGGCCCAATTTTCCATTGCCTTGCACCAGTGCAAAGTAGGTAGCAAACCTTACTGAATCTGAATTCTCCACTCACACCAATAATGATAGAGTCCATAAATCCAAGTACTGAGGTAGCCCGATTATAGAATTGAAGGGACGTACAAAATAGTCATAATAAATCATTCAAAAACTCTAATTCAATTCTAGAATAATATCTTTAGCTAAATATGAAGCATCTTTTATGGTTCCTATTCATTCTCACAGCAACAGTTTTTGTTTTTTTTTTTCCCCCAAAAGTTTCTTTGTTGTGGAATTTATAAGTCATTGCAGAAACACAATACTTCGGTTAATCTATTTACTCCTCTTGTCTGACAGAGAATGAAATATCCAAAGAACTTGTAATTAATGGGAAATATTAGCTATTCATCATTCCTTAAACAATGGAAAGCAAACAGAAATTTTAGCTACAAATATGTCATTGCTTTATACAGGCTTATTATTTATTCAATTCTACAGCAATGTATTGAATGTGGTGTTTAAGAACAAATTAACTGTGCATTTCCAGTAATAAACATCACCCACTATATATGTTTTAATGTATTTTCTTACACAAAGGATAAAAAGCAACTTCACATTTTTAATAGGCATTGATTGTTGTTTATCTAAGCTTTAAAGTGCATTGTAAAAGAATGATCTCCACATTGGTAGATTTCTAACATTACTGTAGTCACCCCCTGGGTGACATAATGTTCCAAGCACATTTTGGGTGTCAAAAATAATTAAAAAAGCTGTGTTTTTTGTTTTGTTTTTTTCTCAATAGTTTTTCAAAATATCCTTTTAATAGTCTATATGACCCCAGTCTCGAAAATGCTCACACAAATACATAACTTGAAGTTAAGGGGACAACTTGTTCTTAAAGTTTAGCATAGATCTCTTGTGGGATGTGGGTTTGTGCACAATGTGGGGAAGGAGTTTGGTTGAACAATTCACTGAATAATTTATTTAATGGCTTTGGCTCTTTTTGTTTGTGAATGACGACTATGAAGTTATTCATAATGTATGTTTGGTGAATTCATTTAAGGAAATATTTGGGAGTGGTGTTGTTGAGTGCTCCTACAAATACTCTGTATTTGTATTTGGCCAAAGTCACATGTTGTTGTGGCTTCTTTTTCCTGATTGAATGACCTATTGTTTAAAAGCACTAGCAGTGCATGAAGAAATCATTCAGATGTTTAAACATTTCATGGAGGCAGAGCCCACTAGGGAGACAAAAATAGCAGGAGTTAAGCAGCCCTAAGAAATGTTAGGATAATTAAAATCTTCTGTTTTGTACTGAAAGATCATATGTACATGGACCTATTGGTTCCACTTATAGATTTTAAAAACAGGTCACTTCCAGACACAGAGAGAATAAGCAAGCCAGATTTATGGAGTGGCCTAGCACAGTGTTTCTCAATCAGGGGTATGCATACCCCTGGGGATACACAAAGTTCTTCCAGGGGGTACATCAACTCCTCTAGATATTTGCCTAGTTTTACAACAGGCTACATAAAATGCACAAGCGAAGTCAGTATAAACTAAAGCTTCATACAGAAAATGACTTCTTTATACTTCTTTATGTACTTTACACTGTCATGTATGTACAATATTTATATTCCAACTGATTTATAATATTATGGTAAAATGAGAAAGTAATCAATGTTTCAGTAGTAGTGTGCTGTGATACTTCTGTATTTTTATGTGTGATTTTTGGTAAGCAAGTAGTTTTTAAGTGAGGTAAAACTTGGGGATACGCAAGACAAATCAGACTCCTGAAAGGGTGCAGTAGTCTAGAAAGGTTGAGAGCTACTGGTCTAGCACACTTTTTGTTAGGTTTTCTCGTGTCACATCCACTAACTGAATATTTACATAAGGTGATTAGGGAGCAGGTCTGGTGCAGATATGCTCATTCACACATGAGCACAATGATTTCATATTTGCATAAATAGAAATCCTCTGCAAAAGCAAAAAAAAAAAGGTACACCAACAGGTGGATTGAATGGCAAGTCAAATGTAATGACATGTTTACAAATAATTTTACTTGTTCAATTCTTGAGACTGCACAAGGCACACTATCTATTTTATTTCCATTTCCTTTTTCTTTTTTAATAAGCAGACTGTTTCAATGAGCACATGAGGCCTAATCTAAAGGCCACTGAAGTCAACTGAAAGATTCCTATTGCCTTCAGGTGGTATTTAGTTCAGGCACATGGAGCTCAGCGGGAATGAAATATTTCATAAGAGTCTAAGATGCCATCTGAAAGTCTATTATTAATTTCCTTATTTGCTGAATCCAAAAGGCAACAAAAATGTCTGAGTTCAGACTGCAGATTGCTGTCTGTAATGTTTATGCATGTGAAGATCAGCTGCATCTCTGAAGAATTACTTTTGTTCTACTTCAAAATAGGAAAAACATATTCTGAGTCTCAATCTGTGCGAGATAACACAAGGAACATCACTGTGATGTTCCAGCAAACAGAAAGTAAAAGCATCCAACACAGAAACAGAGTCAGTAATTTAAATATACATTAAAATGTGGACTTATCACTGAAAACCACATATATATATCCTGATTCAAAATGAACCAAATGGGTTCACAGAGCAGTCAGTTTTAAACACCATGAACAGGATCCTTAGCTGATGTGAATTGGCGTTGACTTCAATGGAGCTGCTCTGAACGTGGGTCTTTAAAGGTAACTTGTTCTCTCCCACCTGTCAGTCTGTGTATCCATCTGTTGTTTCTTGTCTTATTCTTAGATTGTAAACTCACTGGGGCATCTTTTTGTTCTGTGTTTGTACAGAGCCTAGCACAATGGGATCCTGGTCCATGACTAGGGCTCTAGGCACTACAGTAATAAACTGATTTTCATGTATTTTACATTAAATCAATTGTTTGCAGTTTCTAAAGTTACGTGTCTACTTTTACTGATGCTTAGTGTAAAAAAAAAAAAGGGGGAGGGGCATTTTATTTTTTTCAAATCCCACCAGAAGTTTACCAAGAGCAGGCTAAAAAAGCACACAGGTGTCACTAGAGTGAAAGACAGTTTATTCTACTGGGTAACACAGTTGTTCACCTTTTCACAAGAGAAATGGAGCTCTCAGCAATGTGGCACAGGGTACTGCCAAATCCCATGATCAGGTACTTCTTGGGTGTAGATTTCAGAGTAGCAGCCGTGTTAGTCTGTATTCGCAAAAAGTAAAGGAGTACTTGTGGCACTTGCGAGACTAACAAATTTATTTGAGTATAAGCTTTCGTGAGCTACAGCTCACTTCATCGGATGCATTCACTGAATGCATCCGATGAAGTGAGCTGTAGCTCACAAAAGCTTATACTCAAATAAATTTGTTAGTCTCGCAGGTGCCACAAGTACTCCTTTTCTTCTTGGGTGTATGGATTCTAGCCTGTAAACTTCAAAATACAGAATAGTGTCACCTTACATATATGCTTGTACTACACAGGACTTCATTGCACACTTCTTGATGTACAGATCTGCTCACTCTTTTTTTCCCCCCCATTTCAACTACTTTTTTGCCAATACTATTGCATTCTTCTTTATTCTGAACCTTATTTCCCCTGAAGTTAAAATGTACTTCCTCAGTTCTCCATAAATATTTCATACACTTTCCTGGGTGGTAGGAAGAAAACCATAACCTTTTGCACTGAGCTATTCAAAATACAATTCCTGTTCGTTAAGATTTCCAGAGTAACCTGCCCACCCAACCTAGCCCACTGGGTGCACTGTGTATGTGTCTTAAAGAGAGAAGGTGGGTGAGGTAATATCCTTTATTGGATCAGCTTGTGTTGGTGCATGAGAAGAGATGTTAATCCAATAAAAGATATTACCTCACCTCTCTTGTCTCTCTAATACCCTGGGATCAACATGGCTATAGCTACACCTCATACAATGTATGTCTTGGTGATCATGTTTGCCTTTTCAATAAGCCTAATAAAGAAGCTAAAGGTGAAATTCTGGACCTGTGGAAATAATGGCAAAACTCACATTGACTTAAATGGGGCTAGCATTTCATCTTAAGTAGTTCTGTGGCAAACACCCACTTGCCTAAAATCATTCCTATTGTGAATGCATAACTAATATAGTACACATCTCTCTTCCCTTCATGTTGCAACAGGGGGATCATATCCAGAACAATAATGTAAGTATGGTTAGTAGATGAGTCCAAACCACCAGGGTTCCTGCCCTTTTTGTTTTTTGTTTTTTGTTGGAACTCCATTGCAAAGGATTAGTGACTGGATGCTCTCTTTACCACAGGTTCCCTTTATATCACATCTTGGCAGTAGCTGTAACCTCTCCTTTTCGCTTTTCATTGCCTGTTCCTTTTTAACCCTCTCTTCTCTTGCTTCGTCTGGTTGGTGGGGAGGTTTGCCTTCCATCCTGATGTGCGTGCAAACACTCACTCGATCCCCTTCCCTTTGTGAAGGTCTCAGACAAGAAGATACTAAAGAAGCTCAGTAATCATGGGGTGAGAGGCAAAGCATTGTCATAGATCACAAACTGGCTAAGAAACAGAAAGCAAAGAGTAGGATTAAATGGCCAGTTTTCATCATGGTGAAAGGCTAACCGGTAGGATGATCTAGGTATTGTATTTAATGTAGTTATTAATCTAAAAAGTGGGGTGAGTAGTGAGATAGCAAAACTTGCAGATAGGTTTGTGCTCTGTAGGTTAATTAGGTTCAGAGAGGAGTATGAGGAAATTCATTTGCCATTCACCTAGCTTGTTTAGCTTTTTCTGAAAGTCAATGTTAAATGCAAAGTGATCCACAGTGGGAGGAAAAACTTAAATTTCCCTTACACATCACTGGACACTAAGTTAGCTGTATCCACTCAAGAAAGGGACCATTTTAGCACTGTTAAAACCTCTGCTCAATGCTCAACTGTGGCCAAAAAGTTAACAAGCTGTTACGGTGTTCTGTTCTATGTATATTCGTATACCATGCTCATCATGTAGGACACATAAGGAAGGGAATGGTGAATAACACAAAGAATATTATAATGCCTTTATAAGTACAGACTCCTCCAGAATACTGTGTCTCATATTGGTCACCTTGGCTCAAAAAGAATATTGCTGAACTAGCTGGGCTTCAGAGAAAGGTGACAAGAATGATGAAGAGCATGGAAAAACTCCCATGAAGAGAGATTGGAAAGACTGGGATCCTTTTCATCTCCTTTCAAGGTATAAGCAGGGACATGACAAAAGCATATGAAATAATGAATGTCTTAGAGAAAGTGGATTGGGACTTCCCTTTTTCTTGTATTGAGACAGAAAAATCTGGGCATTCAATTAAAGCAGTATATTCAAAATTGATAGAAGGAAATACTTGTTTCACAGGACAGGTAATTAGACTGTCTAGTCATTGTTACAGGAAGTCATTGAGAATAAAAATTTAAGATTCAAAAATGGATTGGACACTGAGATGGATATCAATATCTAGAGTTACAAACAATTTTATAACGAACTTTGTAGAAGGGATATTAAGCCTCATGTATCAGGCTAATCTCTAACTATTAGAGATCAGGATGAGCCATAGTGTGGTGGGAAATTATCCTATATCTGCCTACTGTGAGGTTCTTACTCCTCCCTCTGAAGCAGTTGGTGCTGGCTACTGTTGCAGACAGCATACTGAACTAGACAGATAGATCTGATCATAGTATGGTAATTGGTATGGTAATTCCTATGCTCCTATCTATTTTCTTTCCACTTGCCAAAACCTGCAAACTCATCCTGAGATCTGAAAGGCAAGCTCTGTGTTTCAGGTTCAGTGCAAACATCACTAGGCACATTCTGTGGGCCAAATCTTTCTTAGTTATGCCAGTGCCCTGTGCAACCCCATTGCCCTCAAATGATTGCAGAATTGGGTCTACTATTATAGCTTAGTTAAGAATATTTTTGACAGACGACCAGGATGCCAATCATGCAAAAACTTAAGCACATGCTTAATTTTAGTCACTATGAATACACATTGATGTGTGTAGATCTTTGAAGGATGAGGGCCCAGAATGACTCACATTTCCAAAGATGAAATGACTCTTCAATGCTAATAGTGTAAGAATAAACACTGATTTAGTCCTTAAAGTTAGCAGACAACACGTTGAGTACTTAACAGGGACCAGAGCTGTTGGTTTCAGAAAATGCCACTCATATAGTCACACCCTCATTCTTGAAGATTTAATTTTTTTAAAATTTGGTCAGTCAGGTTTTTACTTTCCGGGGTGGTATTTTGTACCTGTTCCAGATCTTGGCGGGTGAAGATATCTGTAAAAATTCAGATCCAAACAATTCAGTCGGCCACCCACAAGTTCTCCCTTACTTTCTTCCAGCAAAAAAAACCCAAACCTGAATGATGTGAACTTGAAAGATGGCATGGGCCTGTCACCCCATGTAAAACATAACAAATGAGTGTAACATGAAAGTACAAATCCCATTAGCTCTCCATACACTTCTGTCTGCCTCGGTAGAATACTGCCCTATAGTTGGTCTTTTTTATCTTTATTTGGCCAAGAGGCTGCAACGTTTTTTGGAGATGTGATCCTGGTCATTTTCCTTTGGCCTTTGTGTTCTTCAGATTGGGTTATTGCAATGAACCCTATATAGGGCTATCCTGGAAGACCACTCAAACTTCAGCTTGTACAGAATGCAACTACCTGCTTTCTTAGTGGTGGTTCTCTCTTTCTTAGTGGTGGTTGCTGTTTTCTATAAAAGTCTGAATATTATCAACCATAGAGAGTCTAACACCAAACATTGACTAGAATTCTTGAGTGAGAATATGCTGTCATTCATAAAGTGCCTACAATGAGCTGCCCCAGTTTAAAATGTCACCAGAACTCCAGGAGGGCAGTTTTTATATCTTCTGGGACTATCTATGATTCTGATATAAAAGTTTTTCCATCCCAACAAGATGAAAATGTGGCATGTACTGTCATCTGCCATGCTGTTTAATGCTGGCTATCACTACCATTTCCTTCATACTACCTTGAATAAGTTGAAAGAATGGGAACTGTTGTGACAGTTAAGTGGAGCTTAACTTTTAAAAATAAATAAATAACAGTAAGGGGCTGCCTTAAACCTACAACATCCAGAAAATTATTCAGAAGCAAGGATGCCACAATAACTCTAGATCAACCCCATGTGCCTAGGTACTACAGTACATCCCAAGATCCTGTAAATAGAACACTGAGCAATGCGAGAGATCACTGGGCAAATATTAATTCCACTAATATGAGCCAAGTATTGCTCAGTATATGCAGGCGTGGCAGACCAGTCATTTGAAGTTCCAGAACCTCTGGCATAAGATAACGCAGGAATTGCTAGTTAACTCTCATTGGTATAACTGATGAAGATGGACGAAGGCTGGTATAACAGCTTCTGATTTCCCTGGTGCAGTCTGGAGCAGATACCTGCTAAAGGCAGTGGAGGATTATTGCTGAAATCAAGCAGGGAAGCTGTAAGTGCTTTAGTGTTAGTTAATGCATATTTGCCACCTATCTCCCCTCTATGACTGGCAGTAGACCACTGAAAAATTCCGCATCCGGCAGCACTGCAGCGTGAATTACCAAGACCTCTCATAATGTCTAATCCTGGTCACTAGGACATCTATGCTATAGGCAAGTAGACTGCTTCACCTCCTTACTAGCTTCAAGGGAGCAGCCTGCAGAAGCAACAGTGACAGTGAGGAGGTAAAAGCTGGTACCAGTTCTTTCATTCTCCCAATAGAAGTCCTTCTCAAAAGATATGAGAGTTACATAGCACCAGGGTGGACTTACAACACCAAGGTGAAAATATTGCAGACACACACAACCTTGGAGCAACTTTGAAGAGAGTGAAAGGAGACAGGGCCTGGAGGCGGGCAAAGAGAGTTGGGAAGCTAAATGGGAGAAGGGGGAGGGGAAAATGATGGAGAATTAGATGATATAGGGGAAACCTAGAGGCTGACTGATTCAGAAAAGAGAGAAATTAGATTTACAAAAGGTGAAAAAGGAGGGAAAATTAAACTGAAGAAAACCTGTGACACCGAAAGAGTAAGGCCAGATATATAGAGCTTTAGGAGAGACTATAAAGGATAGAAAGAAAAAAGTAAAAACAGAGGGAAAAGGAAATGGATAGCAAATTAACTTAACATTTTGAATATTTATTTAATGGTGATTTGGCTATATCCACAAAAACCAAAACAAACAAAAACAAAATGAAAGAAAGAGATTATATATTTATTGAGCTTTCATGATTTTTCAGAGCAAATTTGCCCATTTTACAAACAGATTTAATGGAGATCCTAACTTTTGAAAATACTTATTTGAATGTTTTCCTCTCTCAGACTTGCTTGTAGCTGCATTGAGAGAGTGCATCTATATCAGCAGAGTGCTTTGTATTTCATTTTAGTTTGAACATTAATAGACCCAATATAACATGCACTGCCTTACACAATGAATAGAATAGTGAATAGTGAATGAAGATTCAAGCAATCTGAGCAGTGAAGGTACAGGGTAACTCTTTAGAACTGTCCAGTCCATACCAATTCAAATAGCATCACCAACACAAATAATCAATAGCTTGGTTTTGTTTTCATTTTCAGCTTGTAATAGCAATAAATACAGATCATTTAATGAGGAATAACATTGAGCTAGTGTTAACAGCCCTGGATCGTGCATCAGGCTATCAATTTCTCTTAGCTAGTCATTCTCAGGAAATGCTCCCTGACTTGAGTTAACTCTTCATTCCTGAATTAAAAGTCAGATAGATGGGTAATTGATGGCAGTTTTTGAGCTTTGTGGTCCTCACGGTCAGGAGAATGACTACTCAGGGAAGGCATATGTTTAGACCAAGGGAAAATCCCATTCATTTATTATTTTTCAAGGATCTCCTGCGTGGAACTCCTGAGGAAAGGTACTGGTAGAGGAGTTGTTCCTTGTCATCTTCCTAATTTTTGCCATATGGATTAACATATCAATACTTAAGAAGAAAGGAAGCATCCTTTATTATTAATTTGTTTGCATTAGTACAGTGCCTACAAGCACCAGTCCTGGACCAGGACCCCATAGGGGTAGGTGCTCTACAAACACAAAAACAAATCCTCAGTCCCTACCCCCAAAGAGTTTAAACCTAAGTCAAAGTGTAAAGAGTATAATACTAATTTGACTGTGACTAGGCAAGGGGAATCAACACCCATTGGAAGACTCTAATTTTTGGTGACTCAATTTTCCCTTCATAAATCCTGTCCTGTTGCTCTTTTTTTCTCTTTGGGTCAGTTTTTGTTTGTTTTTCATCCAACAAACTGCTTCCTTCAAGCATTTTCCTCAGAAGAGTAACCTCAGGATCACGGTTTCTACCTCTCATGTGAAATGCTTCTGGGTTTAATTATGCCACTGGTTTATTTATTATGGAGAATCCAACAATTCTTTTAGCCAGAAAATATAATCAAGACAAGATGAGGTTAGGATCAAATTAAGTGAGAATGGAAGGGTGCTGTGGCCCACCTGTGAGGTCAAACCTCACCGTCTCAATTGTCGATTATTTTAAAGGTCATATTTAGGATGTGGTGTGGGAAGGAAATATATTAAAACAATTATTTTCCTATGTCAGCACAAGGAAAGAGAATACCCTAGAACATTAGATATAAGACCATTTTAACCATAAAATAGATCACATTTAAACCATAAAATAAAATGTCATATTTAAGTATATGAATGGTTTAGACTGAAGTGTGTGTTAGTTGGAGTGCTCACATTTCAGAGAGACCCTACCACATGCTGTGTATGCATATGGGAGCCAGGTGACTAGAAGTCTGTCTACACTATTAGGTTGAATTTATAGAAGTCAGTTTTTTAGAAATTGTTTTTACATAGTCGATTGTGTGTGTCCTCACACAAAATGCTCTAAGTGCATTAATTCGATGGAGTGCTTCCACAGTACCAAGGCAAGTGTCGACGTCCGGAGCATTGCATTGTGGGTAGCTATCCCACAGTTCCCGCAGTCTCTGCTGCCCATTGGAATTCTGGGTTGAGATCCCAATGCCTAATGGGGCAAAATCATTGTTGCGGGTGGTTCTGGGTACATGTCGTCAGGCCCTCCCTCCCTCCGTGAAAGCAACAGCAGACAATCGTTTTGCGCCTTTTTTTCTGAGTTACCTGTGCAGACACCATACCACGGCAAGCATGGAGCCCGCTCAGCTCACTGTAACGGTACATCTCCTGGGTGCTGGCAAACGCGGTACTGCATTGCTACGCAGCAGCAACCCATTGCCTTGTGGCAGCAGACTGTGCAATAGGCCTAATAACCATCGTTGTCATGTCTGAGGTGCTCCCGGCCACTTCGGTAAGGTTGGGCACAGGGACTAAAATAGGAGTGACTCGACCAGGTCATTCTCTTTAGTCCTGCCGGCAGTCCTAATGTACCGTCTTATGGTGAGCAGGCAAGAGATGAGGATGGCTAGCAGTCCTACTGCACCATCTGCTGCCAGCCAAAGATGTAAAAGATAGATGGAGTGGATCAAAAGAAGAAATACACCAGATTTGTTTTGTATTCATTTGCTCCCCCCTCCCTCTATCCGTGAAATCAACAGCCAACAATCATTTCTGTGAGGTCTGTCGGGGGCACCTTGAAAAGTTTAATGGAGATTCAGTCCTGCCTGAAATACTGGGGGGAGGGATATCTCAGTGGGTATTGAGCATTGGCCTGCTAAACCCAGAGTTTTGAGTTCAATCCCTGAGGGAGCCATTCTGTGTGACAGTTGTTTTTTTTTATCCTTGATGTAAAGCCACCCCGTTTGTTGCTTTTAATTCCCTGTAAGCCAACCCTGTAAGCCATGTCATCAGTCGCCCCTCCCTCTGTCGGAGCAATGGCAGACAATCATTTCACGTCTTTTTTCTGTGCAGACGCCATACCACAGCAAGCATGGAGCCCGCTCAGATTACTTTGGCAATTAGGAGCACATTAAACACCACACGCATTATCCAGCAGTATATGCAGTCCCAGAACCCGCCAAAGCGAAACCGGGTGAGTAGGCGACGTCGACACGATAATGAGAGTGATGAGGACAGGGACACAGACTTCTCTCAAAGCCCGGGCCCTGGCAATGTGGGCATCACGGTGCTAATGGGGCAGGTTCATGCAGTGGAACACCGATTCTGGGCCTGGGAAACGAGCTGATGGGACCGCATAGTGTTGCAGGTCTGGGACGACTCCCAGTGGCTGCGAAACTTTTGCATGCGTAAGGGCACTTTCATGGAACTTTGTGACTTGCTTTCCCCTGCCCTGAGGCGCAATAATACCAAGCTGAGAGCAGCCCTCACAGTTGAGAAGTGAGTGGCAATAGCCCTGTGGAAGCTTGCAATGCCAGACAGCTACCGGTCAGTTGAGAATCAATTTGGAGTGGGCAAATCTACTGTGGGAGCTGCTATGATGCAAGTAGCCAAAGCAATCAAAGATCTGCTGATATCAAGGGTAGTGACCCTGGGAAATGTGCAGGTCATAGTGGATGGCTTTGCTGCAATGGGATTCCCTAACTGTGGTGGGACCATAGACGGAAGCCATATCCCTATCTTGGCACCAGTGCACCAAGCTGGTGAGTACATAAACCGCAAGGCGTACTTTTCAGTGGTGCTGCAAGCACTGGGGGATCATAAGGGACGTTTCACCAACATCAATGTGGGATGGCGGGGAAAGGTACGTGACGCTTGCATCTTCAGGAAGCTGGTCTGTTTCAAAAGCTGTAAGAAGGGACTTTCTTCCCAGACCAGAAAATAACTGTTGGGGATGTTGAAATGCCTATAGTTATCCTTGGGGACCCAGCCTACCCCTTAATGACATGGCTTATGAAGCCATACACAGGCAGCCTGGACAGTAGTCAGGAGCTCTGCAGCTACAGGCTGAGCAAATGCAGAATGGTGGTAGATTGTGCATTTGGACGTTTAAAAGCATGCTGGCTCAGTTTACTGACTCGGTTAGACCTCAGGAAAACAATATTCCCACTGTTATTACTGCTTGCTGTGTGTGCCACAATATCTGTGAGAGTAAGGGGGAGACATTTATGGCGGGGTGGGAGGTTGATGCAAACCGCCTGGCTGCTGGTTATGCGCAGCCAGACACCAGGGTGGTTAGAAGAGCACAGGAGGGTGCGGTGGGCATCAGAGAAGCTTTGAAAATTAGTTTCATGACTGGCCAGGCTATGGTGTGAAAGTTCTGTTTGTTTCTCCTTGATGAAACCCCCCGCCCTTTTGGTTCACTCTACTTCCCTGTAAGCTAACTACCCTTCCCTCCTCCCTTCGATCACTGCTTGCAGAGGCAATAAAGTCATTGTTGCTTCACATTCATGCATTCTTTATTAATTCATCACACAAATAGGGGGATAACTGCCAAGGTAGCCCGGGAGGGGTGGTGGAGGAGGGAAGCACTGGGAGGGGTGGTGAAGGAGGGAAGGACAAGGCCACACAGCACTTTAAAACTTTAAAACTTATTGAATGCCAGCCTTCTGTTGCTTGGGCAATCCTCTGGGATGGGGTGGCCGGAGGCCCCCCACCACATTCTTGGGCGTCTGGGTAAGAAGGCTATGGAACTTGGGGAGGAGGGTGGTTGGTTACACAGGGGCTATAGCAGCCGTCTGTGCTCCAGCTGCCTTTCCTGCAGCTCAACCATACGCTGGATCATATTAGTTTGATCCTCCAGCAGCCTCAGCATTGAATCCTGCCTCCTTTCATCACGGTGCCACCACCTTTCAGCTTCAGCCCTCTCTTCAGCCTGCCACCTCTCCTCCCGGTCATTTTGTGATTTCCTGCATTCTGACATTGTCTGCCTCCATGCATTTGTCTGTGCTCTGTCAGTGTGGGAGGACAGCATGAGGACAGAGAACATTTCATCGCAAGCACGTTTTTTTTGCCTTCTAATCTTCGCTAGCCTCTGGGAAGGAGAAGATCCTGTGATCCTTGAAACACATGCAGCTGGTGGAGAAAAAAAGAGGGACAGTGGTATTTAAAAAGACACATTTTATAGAACAATGGGTACACTCTTTCACGGTAAACCTTGCTGTTAACATTACATGTGCTTTCGTTCCAAGGTCTAGCCTCTCCCCATGGCTAACAGTGGGGAACATTTCTGTTCAGGCACAGACAAACAGCCCAGCAGGAACAGGCACCTCTGAATGTCCCCTTAAGAAAAGCACCCTATTTCAAGCAGGTGACCACGAATGACATCACCTCTCCTGAGAATAACACAGAGAGATAAAGAACAGATGTTGTTTGAATGCCAGCAAACATACACTGCAATGCTTTGTTCTGCAATGATTCCCAACTACGTGCTACTGGCCTGGCATGGTAAAGTGTCCTACCATGGTGGACGGAATAAGGCTGCCCTCCCCAGAAACCTTTTGCAAAGGCTTTGGGAGTACATCCAGGAGATCTTTATGGAGATGTCCATAGAGGATTTCTGCTCCATCCCTAGACATGTTAATATACGTTTCATGTAGCTGTACTGGCCACGAATGCCAGTGCAAATTAATCAGTAAACACGCTTGCTTTTAACCATGTATGCTATTTAAAAAGATACACTCACCAGAGGTCCCTTCCCCGCCTCGCGGGTCCAGGAGGCAGCCTTGGGTGGGTTTGGGGGGTACTGGCTTCGGGTCCAGGGTGAGAAACAGTTCCTCGCTGTCGGGAAAACTGTTTTCTCCACTTGCTTACTGAGAGCTATCTACAACCTCATCATCATCATCTTCCTCATCCCCAAAACCTGCTTCCATGATGCTTCCATCTCTATTGAAGGAGTCAAACAACACGGTTGGGATAGTGGTGGCTGAACCCCCTAAAATGGCATGCAGCTTATCATAGAAGCGGCATGTTTTGGGCTCTGACCCGGAGCAGCTGTTTGCCTCTCTGGTTTTCTGGTAGGCTTGCCTCAGCTCCTTAAGTTTCACGCGGCACTGCTTCGGGTCCCTGTTATGGCCTCTGTCCTTCATGCCCTGGGAGATTATGACAAATGTTTTGGCATTTTGAAAACTGGAATGGAGTTCTGATAGCATGGATTCCTCTTCCCATACAGCGATCAAATCCCGTACCTCCCGTTCGGTCTATGTTGGAGCTCTTTTGCGATTCTGGGACTCCATCATGATGAGCTCTGCATGGTCACCTCTGCTGACAAGCTCTGCGCTCACCTGCAGCTTGCCACGCTGGCCAAACAGGAAATGAAATTCAAAAGTTGGCAGGCCTTTTCCTCTCTCTACCTGGCCAGTGCATCTGAGTTGACAGTGCTGTCCAGAGCGGTCACAATGGAGCACTCTGGGATAGCTCCCGGAGGCCAATACCGTCTAATTGCATCCACAGTACCCCAAATTTGACCTGGCAAGGCCGATTTCAGCGCTAATCCCCTTGTTGGGGGTGAAGTAAGGAAATCGATTTTCAGAGCCCTTTAAGTCAAAAAAAGGGCTTTGTTATATGGACGGGTGCAGGGTTAAATCGATTTAATGCTGCAAAATCAACTCCTAGTGTAGACCAGGGCTAAATGACCCTTTGTAGACTTCTGGTGTGATTTGCAAATGCCAGTCAACTGATATCTCTTAAAATACTGTAGTTGTCTTATTAAATTCCTGGGAGAAGCTACCTGTAAACGTCTTCAAAACTAACTCACTGTCCTTCTTCAAATCCTCATCAAAGCTCTACTGTGCCATAAGGTGTACAAAAAACTTAACAACAGTTAGGCTGCTGGTGTGCTGAAACACAGCCGATCATGCTGACCATTAGTTTCTCATTGATTGTTTCCTTGTACTGCCCACTCTGTTTGTATTTGTCTGTTGTCTCTTGTCTTATATTCAGACTGGAAGCTCTTTGTGTAAGGGACTGCCTTTACCGTGCATAACACAATTGGGTCCTGGCCCTTGACTAGGGATCCTAGGTACTACAATAATAATTATTACAACAACAAGGAACCTGCAGTTCTACTAAGCTCTTCAAGAAGCCCCCATTACCTAATTCATTTAAAAAAAAAAGATCTGGGTAGTATTAGCTCACAGTGGAGTGCTGCCTCCTGAGCAAAAAGGCTGGACAGTAAACATGAAAGGGACAGCAGCCACCTCAGTGGGGAGGGGGATTGAACAGGGGGATTGCAGAAAAGGCAAAATGGAAAAAAAGAACAATTGAGAGATGGTGTGGCTAGACTACTGAAAAACATATGACCATGTCCCACACTTGTAGATCACTGAGACATAGAAAATGTGCAAGGTTCATGCAAAGATAATTTCCTTTCTGCAACAATTGCTGGTTAACTGGAATACTTGATCCTACCTGGAAAAGACTTTCATTGATGAGGTCCAAATCAAAAGAGGAATCGTTCAGGGCGAAACTGTTCACTGTAGCAATGCTGTCATGGGTGTTTCATGAGATAAATTGTAGGTGTTGCTCTTTGCTGATATAATCAGTTGTTATATTGTTTCAGATCATCCATGTATGTCTGGTAACAAAAAGGAGATAGCTTTATATCTTCAAATGTCAATCTCTATATATTGGCTTGATGAAATATGCATTGACATTTGTAAAGACGGCCAAACTGGTACAATCAGATGGCATACAAAGTTAATGAAGGTACAATCCAAGATCTTTGTCAGCATGTCTCCTGCTAATGTCTTGGAATCAGGGAACCCTCAGAGTTACACCATAAGGAAGTAAAAAAAGAGTAGGAAAGAGTATTACAGATGAATGAGAAGTGTACTGTAAGAACAAAACTCAATTTGAAGAATTTAATCTGAGCCATTAATACGTGAGTAATACCAGTAGTACAATACATTGCTGGAGTAATCAAGAGGAGAATAAAAAATCTGACATTCAGACGAGAGCGTCTGGATGTGCGTCCAGTGATGTGATGGAGGGAAAAGGTCTCCTATCTGTGGAGGAAGCAACTGACAAGGAAGGATATAACTTCAAAATATATGAGGAGCCAGCCAGAGAAAAAGTTCATCTGGTCGCCATCACACACAATGACTGAGGGAGCATCCCAGCCCAAGGAAGCATTAAAGAAAGGAGAAAGCAAATCGCCACAGAGAGACTCAAAAGATTTACACAGAAATCAATGTACAGACAGTGGTGGAGAGAGATCAGAGCCATTAGTGACAGAATATTAACATGATGCCTTGTAGGAGGATACCTCGAGAGACAGAGAGCCTCATTATGGAAAACAAGAACAAAGACAATCACACAGATCAACTGAGCATGTGAAGCAATTCTTAAGGGCATGAATATGAGCATCTCAAGAACATGTTAAGAATGCAGGACAAAATGATTAGTGGCCTCCAGAAGACAGGGCCCCCAGGCTCTCTGAGAATTTTAAGGAAAGTCAAAGGAGAACCAGTGCTTGTGAACACCTAAAATGCAGGAATTTTGCAGAGGGCTTAACCAAACTCCTAGCTATCCAAATCTATGGAGTAGGTTCATGGCCAGGATTGACTGGTGAGTCGTGATAAATTTTAAACCATATCTCTCCTCCTTTTTATGCTTAAAAATCTTGTATGTTGTGAAGGCTATTTTCTTAAAAAAGAAAAAAAATTCCACTGATGTAATAATGAGGGATGATGGCAATGAAGCATCACAAAGAAGGACCTATAACTCAGGGCCAGAATAAAGTTAGGAATTATAGGCACCAGTTCCTGGAGTCATGTGATTACATTAGAATCTCAATTTTCATTTAAAAATGTACATTTCTAGTGCCATGGTTGAGGAGGAGAACTTGAAAACATGATTCAAGCTCTTTTAGTCTCCTCTTGTAAAATAGTCCCCCATTCCCGTGATTATCTTAATAGCCCTCCTCTGCACCTGTTCCAGTTTTGAGTTTATCCAACTCCTAAAGTAACACATATATAACAAAAAAAAAGTTTGAAATATTGAATACTTTTTCTCATTTTAAGTATGTGAAAATGTTTACTCGTAAAATAGGAGATTTTTCTGCAACTTGTAATAAGAACCTATAAAATCTAACAAATCTACTGTATGATTCTTTGTCTTCATAGTTTTAAACACAATGGAATGTTAATAGTATATATGGCAAAGTACATTCTAAAAAGGAAAGCAACTTCCTTTTGATCTGTACATTTGTGTGCATATTGTACAGATTGACTGCAGGCATTTGAATATGGAAATATTTAGCAAGGTCCATTGTGGGAGCTTCATTGTTGGAAATGCTCAAAAGTAGACTAGTAATATTAATATCTCTCTCATTTAAAAAGCACTCATGTGAATAACAACTGAAGAACTGGGCTCTTAAACGAATTAGGCTAGATAAGACTTTGGAAAAAAATCTACTTGTACTGCAGGGGAGTAGGAATTATTTAGTCTTTCCCCACTCTAATATCTATGGTTTATGTGATGCTGTAAAAACCAGCAGCATTTCTGGCTGCCTTGAAAGCTTTGCTTAATTATTGTGACTAATCTGTCCTCCCCATTTGGTGAGAGATTGGATGTCTCTTTTCGTAAAGTACACTAGAGTACACACACTTAATATCTTTCCATATCTATCAGAGTACATAATTTTACAGCAGCTGCTTTCCGTGGGGATTAAGCTTTAGGGATATTGAGAGAGGGTGTTCTCTCATTAAAAAATGCAAATGATAAATTATATCATGTCAGTAACTAATATTGATTATTTTAATTCAATCCTACTTAGCAGAGATCCAGTTCAGAATACAGTAAATTAGATAAGAGAGCAATTTGCATAAAGTATAAATTTGAAAGATTTTTTTTTGCCTTGTGTTATGACATTTTTCATTAAGCATGCAAAAAGCAATTATAGTAAGGCTGGGAGTTAACAAAGGGGCCCAAGAGAGTTAGGTGCCCAATTCTATTGTACTTCGGTGGAAACTGAATACCTACCACCCACAGAATCCTTGGTAAAACCCTGCCTTCACAACATCTGCTACCCTTCCTCTCCACATCTTAAAAAGGTGAAAATAGAACATCTAGTACTTTGAAAGAAGCTGGGAAGCAGGGGGAGGAGAGGTGCATCTTCCCTGACTGATATGGTCTTTTCATGGAGTTCCTAACCCTTGCCATTCATTATACTGTGAGCTGCTTGCATTTTAAACAGCATTTTGCATGAAGACGAGGTTTGCATCACTTTGTTGGATAGTCTCTTGCAAAGTCTGAAAGTGACACCTCACTTAGAAGTTGTGCAGAATTTAAGATTGATAACTTTTCTACAGACTTTTTAACCAACCTGTACAAATCTATAGTAGGGTTGTAATTTAAAAACATTTGGGAATGAATATTTATTAGGTGTACTATAGTCATCCTTAAAAACTCAACATTCACGCCCAGTTACCATGCAGTGTTACTTGTATTACAGGATCTCTCAGATGAATCCATCTAAGGTCCTAGTTACTGTAGTACAGGGGTGGGCAAACTTTTTGGCCTCAGAACCACATCGGGGAATAGAAATTGTATGGTGGGCCATGAATGCTCACAAAATTGGGATTGGGGTGTGGCAGAGGGTGAGAGCTCTGTTTGGGAGTGCGGACTCTGGGATGGGGTTGGAGATGAGAGGTTTGGGGTGCAGGAAGGTACTCTAGGCTGGGATCCAGGAGTTTGGAGAGCAGGAGGGGGATCAGGGCTGTGGCATGGGGAGAGGCTCAGGGGTGCAGGCTCCAAGCGGCACTTACCACCAGCATCTCCCGGAAGCAGTGGCATGTCCCTTCTCTGGCTCCTACGTAGAGGTGCGGCCAGGCGGCTCTCCACACTGCCTGATCCACAAGCACTGCCTCTGAAACTCCAATTGGAGCACCAGAGAGGGCCATTGGAGCATGTAGGAGCTGGAGCGCGTGATGCCGTGGCTTCCGGGAGCTGTGTGGTGCGGGACCCAATCCTATACCCCAGCTGGAGCCCCAGAGCAGCCCACAACTACAAACCCTGTTGCTAACTCTGTCCGCATATCTATTCAAGGGACACCATCATAGGACCTAACAACATCAGCCACACAATCAGGGGCTTGTTCACCTGCACATCTACTAATGTGATATATGCCATTATGTGCCAGAAATTCCCCTTTGCATGTACATTGGCCAAACTGGACATCTCTATGCAAAAGAATAAATGGACACAAATCAGACATCAAGAATTGTAACATTCAAAAACCAGTAGGAGAACACTTCATTCTCCCTGGACACTCAATAACAGACTTAAAAGTTGCAATTCTTCAACAAAAAAACTTCAAAAACAGACTTCAATGGGAAACTGAAGAACTGGAATGAATTTGCAAACTGGACACCATCAAATTAGGCCTGAATAAAGAGTGGGAGTGGATGGGTCACTACAAAAAGTAATTTTCCCTCTCCTAATACTCACACGTTCTTGTCAACTGTTGGAAATGGTGATGTCCACCTTGATTGCATTGGCCTCATTAGCACTACAAAAGTACTTTTTCCTCTCTTGATATTCACCCCTTCTTGTCAACTCTTGAAAATAGGTCACTTCCACCTTAATTCAATTGGCCTTGTTAGCACTGACCCCCCACTTGGTAAGGCAACTCCCATCTTTTCATGTGCTGTAATGTTTATAGTGCTTAGTGTATTTTTCACTCCATGCATCTGATGAAGTGGGTTTTAGCCCTCAAAAGCTTATGCCCAGATAAATGTGTTAGTCTCTGAGGTGTCACAAGGACTCCTCATTGTTTTTATAAGTGCTGAAGTTAATGTTCTCCCTCTGGTTCATAATCTGGACATTTGCCCAACTGCAGTGTTATAAAAGCTGGAAATTTGTATGATTTGCAGACCATTGGTGAAGTAGATGTATGCTCTTTGGTCTGCAAAGGCATAGCCTTGGCTGCAAAGTTTTATACTGTAAAAGGTGCTGGTTCAAATACAGTTACATTATTGTCCTGTGATCTGTACTTGCAGCTTGGTATTATGCATGACCTTGCACAGGACACTTCAAGTGTGGTTATACCCTGGAATAGAAGGGAATACTCAAAGTATTATTCAGAGGCACCATGATTAATTAACAGTGACAGTGTTCTGTCTACAGGATATGTGTACTCTCTGTAGTTGGATTTGAACACCAAGCGCTTTGCGCTCCCATTTGGTTTGGTTTGGTTTCTGCTCCTGAGGTAATTCAGAGAGTGGTATGTCAGCTTTTTGATAATACCCAGGGTGCATGTTTCTATTTGGATGACATTCTCATCTTTGCTAAGACCCTTCTTGAGCATAATACTCTTCTGGATCAGGTGCTTGCCCAATTTCAACAAGCTGGCATAAAGTTGAATGTGACTAAGAGCAGCTTTACAACAGATGCTGTGGAGTTTCTAGGGTATTCTCTGTTGGATGATGGTGTGAAATTGACTTCTGAATGGCTACAAGCTGTTGCATTGCTACAATTACTCACTGATCATAGCAGTTTGTTTGTTCTTTGGCCTAGCTCAACGCAAAGGCAGCCATGCTTCGGCCCATTTTAGTACTCCTGCCAAGCCACTGTGGGATGTTATGCAGGGCCAGAAACGGTTGGGATGAAAGCAGGGTTTTGAAACTATGTCAAGCTCTCAGTCAGATCCAATCCTGTGTTTGTAGCAATCCAAGGAAGCCTGTAGTGATTCAGACTGATGCATACAATCAGGACGTTGGCACAGTTCTTCTCCAGAAGTCATGGCCAATTATATTTGCACCTTGTACTCTCACCCCAACAAAGCAAAGTATTGCGAGGCTAGCAAAATCCATCACCAAGAATTCTAGCTCATATGCTTCAAAGCCCACTTAGTGGGAAGACATTTTACAATAGAAACTGATCATTTGCTTGTTTTGGGCCTCTCATGAAGCATTGACCTACTCAGGGCCAGGTTGCAATGGTAGATTATTCATTTGCAGAACTATGACTTTAATTTGGTACATATCAAAGAAAGATGTAATTTACTTGCCAGTGCTCTTTTGAGAAATTCTGCTGGATTGGCACCTTAATATGCAGAAAAGGCAGAGTTCACTGTATGCTCTTTACTAAAAGATATGGCAACGGTGCAAGGTGATGTGTTGTACAAGCAGATTTAATAGACCCAGTCCTTAAAAGAAATTTGTCTATATTCTATAAAATGCATTCCAAACTCGAGGTGAAGACATCTGATACTCAAAATATCTTATACAGAGAAGCCCAGATGATTGTCCCATCCTCATCACCATAATGCTAAACTCTGATGCACCCTGGCATACCAACATCAAAACACAAGGAAATTGAAGCAAGACATGCAGGTAAGTGGTCAATCAAAACAAGTAATTACCATGAACTAGTTAAGTCAGCACCAATCTGAACAAAACAGTACAAATAGCAGGTATATAGCAGCGGGCCCTGAATAACTGCAAATGGCCAATGCTGTCTGTGTGTGTGTGTGTGTGTGTGTGTGTGTGTGTGTGTGTTTACAAATGATCAGTTTCTATTGTAAAATGTCTTACCACTAAGTGGGCTTTGAAGCATACAAGCTAGAATTCTTGGTGATGGATTTTGCTAGCCTCGCAATACTTTGCTTCTGTTGGGGTGAGAGTACAGGGTGCAAATATAATTGGCCATGACTTCTGGAGAAGAACTGTGCCAAGGTCCTGATTGTATGCATCAGTCTGAATCAGAACTCCTAGGAACAATGAATGCAGCCCATACTTAAAGAGTGATGAACTGTAACCTGGAAAGCACCAAGTCTGAAAAAGACTTATGGGTCACAGTGCACAAGCAACTCCACCATGGCTTCCCAGGACACTGCTGTGGCAAAAAGGGCTAATCTGGTTTTTAGATGTATAAACAGAGGAGTGTAAGTAGGGAGGTGATTTTTATCTCTGTATACAGCATTGGTGAAACATACTGGAGTATTGCATCCAATTCCGGGGTCCACATCTTAAAAAGGATATAGAGAAAGTAAAGATTGCAGAACACAGCTACAAAAATGAGTTGAGGGTTGGAGAAAATTCCTTAAAGTGAGAGATTTAAAGAGATCAATCTGTTTAGATTATCAAAAAGATTGAGAGGTGATTTGACTGGTGTATAGGTACTTTACAGGTACTAAAAAATGAAACCGCATTTTATACTGAAATAACATTGACATTTTTACTTTGCTTTGAAAAATTGGTTCAATGTGATTTTCCAATTGGAAAATCAAAACAAAATCAGTAGCTTCCCATGTAAAACTTTTTTTAAAATATAAATTAAACCCCATTTTTTGATTATGCAGGGAAATGTGTTTTGGTCCATATATTTCAGCCAATTCCAGAGAAATTCTTTCTCTACACAGACAGCAGATAGGCAAGAGTATCTATTTGCTTCTAGTGGGTGGGGCACTGGACAGGTCACAAGAGCTCTGGGTTTAATTCCTGTCTCTGCCATTGCCTGTTGGTTGACCACAGGCAAATCAATTACTGCCCATTGCCTCAGTTTCCCCATCTACAATGGGGATAAGAGGTTTGTGATCTACTGCTGACAAGCACTAAAGTATTTATTATTATGCCAACTTCAGTATTTCTGGTTGTTGCCCTGTCATCCTACATCTATTTCATTCAGTTTCCATACTTTATCGGATGTTCATTGGGTGTGTCAGGACAAGACAGTCTATCAGGGAAAATGTAATTGTGCTCTTTCAGTTCAAGGCATACAGCTTCATTTCAGGAAAGCTATGACCCATGCATAGTTACAGGACATTTCTCCTGCTTTCCATGGTATTTATGGTTTGAGAACAGTTTGTTCTACCAGTTTCAATAATGGTTTGTTCTCTGCTGTGAACGGCCTTTATGTCATTCAGTTTACTGAGTATTTATATTTTCAAAAGTGGAGAACACTTTAAAACTAGGCATATTTGACTTATTAGCAGCCATCAACATTATAGTCACAAGCTAGTTACATGAGCAGCAGTCTTGCAAAAAACAACAAAAAAAAGCCTTTTTGTTTCTTTCATAGAAAACTGGATCTAGAAATTAGAGATGTCAGGAAAATATATCTACTGTAATGCATATCTACTGAAGTAGTCTGTGTTATAACGAAAGCTTGTCTCTCTCACTGCAGAAGTTGGTCCAATAAAAGACATTACCTCACCCACTTGTCTCTCTAATGTTACAAATAGGTCATTTGGGACAAATAAGCTAAAGATGGCAGCCCTAAAAGAATGTCCCATTTTTACGTTTTGGAAGAGTTGAGTGAGTTCTGCTACATATTGACACATTGTCCATTTTGGGGAGGGGTGTTCAGTAAAACTGCTAGTTCTTTACTTTATCACTGAGACTGAGGGCCAGAGACTGCAACTGGCTCTGTGGAGCACAAAGTGGAAGTATTAGGAGACTTGTTTCCAAACTTATGCAGCTGCTTCATGCCAACATCACCAGCAATGCCAGACTTCTCAGTGTCAGAACTGATCCTCTAGTACAAGGCAGAGGACATGCAGCACTGGTTCCGAGGGTGGTAGAGCTTCCATTGAAGCCTGAAGTCCCTGGGAGCCTAAGAGGAAATTCGGAGTTAGTTTACTTCTGCTGCGCCCACTGCTGCATAGACCTTCCAAGTTTCCCCAAAGTGCCTTTAAGACACAGTGATGCCCTCAATGTATTATTTCAAGACTGTCAGAAATCTGATATATCAGACCTCACTACTCAGGCCTTATTATTTGTATTACCATAGCACTGAGAGGAGCTAGTCATGGACCAGGGCCCCACTATGCTAGGCACAAACACAGAACAAAAAGTCTCTGCCCCACAGAGCTCTAATTGCAAGACAGGAGACAACAGATGGATACAGACTGGAAGTACAAGAAAACAATGAGACAATGCCAGGGCAGCTTGACAAGCAGTGATCTCAACATACCAACGACCTAACTGTTTTTGTAGGCATCACCACAAAGGAGAGTTTTGAGATGTGTTTGAAGGATGATAATGAGGCTGTTCTTCCCTTAACCTTACTTAACTGAAATCTCTTTTCTGAACTAACCCTTATCAAAAAATTGCAGGTCTGGAAATGGTAATTTACCTTGTGAAATGTGTAGCCACTTTATCCTAAATAACTGCAGTCTGACTGACAAAGCACATACTTTTGTGTTTAACAAATAATTAACAGCCCTCTTGTGAATGTTTTTGGATCTTTATTTTGTAGTCATCACAGCATGAATCACAATGGCATTGATTTTGGAAAAACTGAAGATATTATCCCCTTTAAGTGAGCCTAGTCAATGTCCTCACTCAACAATGACTTGACCCAAGTAAATCAATCCGTGTTCAGAGTTTCCTTATCCCTCTCCTGTGTCTTGGCTTTTTTCTTTTCTTCCCATCCTACTCAAAACAAGTTGTGCAGTTCTCCTGAGCCCTGTAAAGCTCCATTACCAATGCCTGTCGGTACTGCTGGATTGCTCTCCTATTGCCTCTGTATCCACCAGTCTAATAGGACTTCCTTTTATCACGATCCTGCTTATTATGCATGCTACCTTCAGGGCTGAGACAGAGTACTTAGAGCAATCCTTCTCTATAAGTGGGTTATAGGTCAGGAATAGACCTGCATCTGCTCTAGACAAGGAAGCAACAATGGAGCTAGTGATGTGCTGGAGAGAACTCCAGAGAGTCCCTTGTTAAAATTCTGCCACCAAACTGAAGTGAGAATAAAGGTAGTTTCCTGGCTTTGATACAGTGATGCTATTTTCATAGATACTAAGGTCAGAAGGGACCATTCTGATCATCTAGTCCGACCTCCTGCACAGCACAGGCCACCGAATCTCACCCACCCACTCCTATGAAAAAACCTCACCTATGTCTGAGCTATTGAAGTCCTTAAATCATGGTTTAAAGACTTCAAGGAGCAGAGAAGCCTCCCTCAAGTCAACCATGCCCCATGCTACAGAGGAAGGCGAAAAACCTCCAGGGCCTCTCCAATCTGCCCTGGAGGAAAATTCCTTCCCGACCCCAAATATGGCAATCAGCTAAACCCTGAGCATATGGGCAAGATTCACCAGCCAGATACCCAGGAAAGAATTTTCTATAGTAACTCAGATCCCATCCATCTAATATCCCATCTCAGGGGATTTGGCCTATTTACCCTGAATATTTAAAGATCAATTACTTACCAAAATCCCATTATCCCATCATACCATCTCCTCCATAAACTTATTGAGTAGAATCTTAAAACCAGATAGATCTTTTGCCCCCACTGCTTCCCTTGGAAGGCTATTCCAAAACTTCACGCCTCTGATGGTTAGAAACCTTCGTCTGATTTCAAGTCTAAACTTCCTGGTGGCCAGTTTATACCCATTTGTTCTTGTGTCCACATTGGTGCTGAGCTGAAATAATTCCTCTCCTGTATTTATCCCTCTGATATATTTATAGAGAGCAATCATATCTCCCTTCAACCTTCTTTTAGTTAGGCTAAACAAGCCAAGCTCCTTAAGTCTCCTTTCATAAGACAAGTTTTCCATTCCTCGGATCATCCTAGTAGCCCTTCTCTGTACCTGCTCCAGTTTGAATTCATCCTTTTTGAACATGGGAGATCAGAACTGCACACAGTATTCTAGGTGAGGTCTCACCAGTGCCTTGTATAATGGTACTAAAACCTCCTTATCCCTACTGGAAATGCCTCTCCTGATGCATCCCAAAACCACATTAGCTTTTTTCACAGCCATATCACATTGGCAGCTCATAGTCATCCTATGATCAACCAATATTCCAAGGTCCTTCTCCTCTTCCGTTACTTCTAATTGATGCGTCCCCAACTTATAACTAATATTCTTGTTATTAATCCCTAAATGCATAACCTTACACTTCTCACTATTAAATTTCATCCTATTACTATTACTCCAGTTTACAAGGTCATCCAGATCCTCCTGTATAATATCCCGATCCTTCTCTGAATTGGCAATACCTCCCAGTTTTGTATCATCTGCAAACTTTATTAGCACACTTCCACTTTTTGTGCCAAGGTCAGTAATAAAAAGATTAAATAAGATTGGTCCCAAAACCGATCCCTGAGGAACTCCTCTGGTAACCTCCCTCCAGCCTGACAGTTCGCCTTTCAGTAGGACCCGTTGCAGTCTCCCCTTTAACCAATTCCTTATCCACCTTTTGATGTTCATATTGATCCCCATCTTCTCCAATTTAACTAATAATTCCCCATGTGGCACGGTATCAAATGCCTTACTGAAATCTAGGTAAATGAGATCCACTGCATTTCCTTTATCTAAAAAATCTGTTACTTTTTCAAAAAAGGAGATTAGGTTGGTTTGGCACGATCTACCTTTTGTAAAACCATGTTGTATTTTGTCTCATTTACCATTGACTTCAATGTCCTTAACTAAGTTCTCCTTCAAAAATTTTTCCAGGACCTTGCATACTACAGATGTCAAACTGGCCTGTAGTTACCCGGATCACTTTTTTTTCCTTTCTTAAAAATAGGAACTATATTAGCAATTCTCTATTTCTGGAAGCTGCTTCATTATTCCTGGCAGAGATGACTTCTGGTGTTCATCAAAATGCTTCTGAAAAGCAAATTTTTGCTTTGCAAATCCATGAGATTTTGCCAAGTAGCAGGGTATTTTTTCTTTATGTATTTGTCAGTGCCCGGGGTGGATATCCCCAGGCATACATATTTCAAATGAGACAAATTGCACAGTGCATATTTTCCAAGAACAAAGTGTAAATATTTCCAGCAAAGTGCAGTTTATCAATTGGTGTTGCCTCCCTCTTTAAATTAGATTTATAAGAAAATGCTTTAGGTGAAATGAGGAAAAACCTTTTTTCTGCAACAATACACATCCCTGCTATGTGACATTTATCACAGGGTAGGAAGGAACCTTTTAGTCAGAGTCCCTGTGTTGATCTTACAATCCCATGCAGTATCTTTGGGGACCATATTGTATTAAATTTGTCTCACTGTGGATTGTATAAAATTCCAAGTAGGAGGGTTCCAATAACTCCTCTAGGAACCAAAAACGGGGGCGGGGGAGGAGATTTAAGGTGAATCACTTTTCTTGTAAACAACTCCAGAGAGGTACCACTCCCTGGGGAGGCTTGCATATGCTGACTCAGAGTAGGTTTTCCAAAGACCAAGAGACAAAAAAGGGCTTTTGGCATAAAATGTAAGGTTTAAACCTGACTCAGAACCTTCCTTCTGATCCAGCAAATGGATAGGCCCTTCTGTCTAAAGGAGATCCCAACCCTCGTGGAAGGGTTGGAAAGATGTTGGCTTACTAGGGCCACAGAAAACTGATAGGTGATCCTCATATTCTTTTATATCTGTTTGTTGGCTTTATATATTTTATCTGTAATGCTTGCCCCTTAAGAATAAATGTGCTTGCTTAGAAAGAGCTGTGTGGTAAGTTGTAAATGCTGATAATGCACAGTTCAGACCCCTCAGAGAGAAAGCAAAGCACAGGTGCTGACCTTTAGGCAGTCTGACTTGCTGGAGATATCATAGTGTCAGGCAGGGAGCTGTGCAGCCTTCACCCATTCCCGTTAGAAGAGAGGGGGATGAGGATCCCTACCAAAGACAGGTGATGGCTGGAGAGCCTAGACCTGACTAGACATTCCTGGAGTGGACCAGGGAGGAGGGGAATACAGGTGCAGTTACCGTAAAAATTGTGACAGACCCCTCTTAAAAACTTGATACACTGGTTTCACCACCACAGTAGTAGCACTGTGCCCCTGCCTGTGGCCACACTGCTTTGAAATGGGAGTAGACCAAAGGGCACTAAGGAACCATTAGTGTGCAGCAGCAGGTTCCACACAGACACTTAGTGTGCAGCAGGCTAGTGCAGGGTAGATTTATACCCCAACTTGCTGCAAACTAAATGTTTGTGTAGCCAAGCCCTAATTGGCTGTGTTCCATTCTATTATACAGTCTTCCCTTCTGCTTGGGATACATGGTATAACTCACTGTAGTAAATAATTTTGTGGCATGTGCATCCCATGTTGACAGGGAATATTGCACATACTTAATTACCTAACTGAGTCTGGGCCTAAATATATGGTGCATTGATTGGAATTTGTACACTTTGTACGAGTATTTGGATTTTTGGTGTGTTCTGTGAGCCAAATTCTTCTTGCCAATTTCCTGCAAAACTTCCATTAAAGTCCATGGGTATCTTGGGCACATAAAATGAGACAGATTTGGCTGTATTTTTTTACGTGGATTTTGTTTATGTTGACCGTAAAGTCTAAAACAGATTTATATTTAACACCCTTTTTGTTCATTTAACTATAAAACATCCAGTAGCTTAATACATTAATTAAACAAAAGATAATGAAAGAAAAAGGAGTCTATCTCCCCAAATATGTGTTTGTGCCATTTTCCTATATTGTGAAATAAGAAAGATGAAGGGGGGAAAGAGAAACTAGATTTTTTTTCCATTGTTTGCTCACTCAGAGGACGGCAAGTAAGTATCCCATAGCAATGACCTTTTGGAACTCCTTTAAGCCTCTTAAAAATTATAGTAGTTGTCATAAAAATAAAGGGAAGGGTAACCACCTTTCTGTATATAGTGCTATAAAATCCCTCCTGGCCAGAGGCAAAACCCTCTCACCTTAACCCTTAAAGGGTTAAGAAGCTAAGATAACCTCACTGGCACCTGACCAAAATGACCAATGAGGAGACAAGATACTTTCAAATCGGGAGAGGGGGGAACAAAGGGTCTGTCTATTTGTGTGATGCTTTTGCTAGGAACAGATCAGGAATTCAGTCTCATAAACTTCTGTAAAGTTAGTAAGTGATCTAGCAAGCAATGTGTTAGATTTCCTTTTGTTTAATGGCTAGTAAAATACGCTGTGCTGAATGGAATATATATTCCTGTTTGGTGTCTTTTTGTAACTTAAGGTTTTGCCTAGAGGGATTCTCTATGTTTTGAATCTGATTACCATGTAAGGTATTTACTATCCTTATTTTACAGAGGTGAGTCTCTTAGCTTTTCTTTAATTAAAATTCTTCTTTTAAGAACCTGATTGATTTTTTTCATTGTTTTTAAGATCCAATGGTTTGGGTCTGTGTTCACCTGTGCAAATTGTTGAGAATTTTTATCAAGCCTTCCCCAGGAAAGGGGGTATAGAGCTTGGGGGGGATATTTTGCGGGAAGACATCTCCATGTGGGTTCTTTCACTGTTCTTTGTTTAACATGCTTGGTGGTGGCAGCATAGGGTTCAAGGACAAGGCAAAGTTTATACCTTGAAGAACTTTTTAACCTCAGCTGGTAAGAAAAAGCTTAGGGGCTCTTTCATGCAGGTCCCCACATCTGTACCCTAGAGTTCAGAGTGGGGAAGGAACCTTGACATGGTGGTAGCGGTGGGATCATTTTGAGATTTTGTTGGGGGGAATCATATTGAGATCATTTTAAACCAAAAGCACAGCAGGATTTTAAAAGGTTTTGTAAAAGAGGATTGCAGCTGTAAATTCTGTATCTCTGCCTGCGGGGACAGAGCAGCAGGCATAACAAAAGGATTCTTCTTTTTTGAGCTAGAGTTTTCTCTATTTAAAGATAGGGTAGTTAACCTCCTGCAGGGAAATTCACAAGTTTTTCACAGACCTGAAGAGATTGGATTTTTTTAAGCTAAGGGCAGCTAGAGGGTTTTCTGTCTATTTGCCTGGAGACAGAGGTGTTAGTTGTTTTTTGTTGTTGTTGTTTTAAGGATTTTTCTGTAGGCTGAGAATAGCTATCAGAGAACGTAGGTATCACATTAGAGCACAGCAAAATTTTACAAGCCAGGTTTTTTGGTTTTATTTTGTGTTTTTCTTTCTAACTCTTGGGTGTAAAGTTAGTTAAAAACAGAGAAGCTAGGATGACAGAAACCAAAGCACAACACAAATTGGAATTAACCAGTCTGGAGGAAGCAAAAGAGGCAGAAAAAGCCCAAGAGGCTGCCCACAGGAGAGCTATGGAGGCAATGAAAAAAGAACTGAAGGAGAAGGAAAAAGAGAGGAAGCATGCACTGGAGATGGAGAAAGCAAAGGCTCAGCAGAATATACCGGATAACCCTAACAATCCTTATCCAATAAACCACAAATGGGAGTGACTATGTCCACAGTATGATGAATCCAGTGATATTGCTGAATATTTTCCTCACCTTTGAGAGACTCTGCACACTCCATAAAATTCCTGAAGCTCACAAGATGACCACATTGGTCACAAAATTGACTGGAAGGGCTCTGGACATATTCAATAAGATGCCTATTGATGAGGCTTCCAACTATAATAAATTCAAGGATTTGGTTTTAAAGCAATTTCAAGTTACACCTGAAACTTATAGAGTAAAATTTAGAGCCCATAAGAGAGGACCTGGACTAAGTAATGTGGCTTATATAAACCAGATGAAGGATCTGTTACATAAATGGGTCAAAGGAAGAGGTGTAACTAGCTTTGAAGAAATGTGTGATTTTGATGACTCGGGAGCAATTCCTGAATATGTCCAAGGAGGATATAAAACAGCGTTTATGGGATAAGAAAATGGACTCAGCGGAAAGTTTTGCTCCTTATGCTGATCAATACAAGCAGTCCCAGACCACCAGAGGGGCGGAGCAAACCGGAACAAAACGGGTGGAGGGAGGAGAGGAGTCTAGGTAACAAAATGGAGGAACTAGAGCTACTGGTGCAGGAAGTGAAACCAGATATTATAGGGATAACAGAAACATGGTGGAATAGTAGTCATGACTGGACTACAGGTATTGAAGGGTATGTGCTGTTTAGGAAAGACAGAAACAAAGGTAAAGGGGGTGGAGTAGCATTGTATATCAATGATGAGGTAGAATGTAAAGAAATAAGAAGCGATGCAATGGATAAGACAGAGTCTGTCTGGGCAAAAATTACATTGGGGAAGAAAACTAGTAAAGCCTCTCCTACAATAGTGCTTGGGGTGTGCTATAGACCTCCGGGATCTAATTTGGATATGGATAGAGCCCTTTTTAATGTCTTTAATAAAGTAAATACTAATGGAAACTGCGTGATCATGGGAGACTTTAACTTCCCAGATATAGACTGGAGGACCAGTGCTAGTAATAATAATAGGGCTCAGATTTTCCTAGATGCGATAGCTGATGGATTCCTTCATCAAGTAGTTGCTGAACCGACTAGAGGGGATGCCATTTTAGATTTAATTTTGGTGAGTAGCGAGGACCTCATAGAAGAAATGGTTGTAGGGGACAATCTTGGCTCAAGTGATCATGAGCTAATTCAGTTCAAACTAAACGGAAGGATTAACAAAAATAAATCTGCAACTAGGGTTTTGATTTCAAAAGGGCTGACTTTCAAAAATTAAGAAAATTAGTTAGGGAAGTGGATTGGACTGAAGAACTTATGGATCTATAGGTAGAGAGGCCTGGGATTACTTTAAATCAAAACTGCAGAAGCTATCAGAAGCCTGTATCCCAAGAAAGGGGAAAAACTTCATAGGAAGGAGTTGTAGACCAAGCTGGATGAGCAAGCATCTTAGAGAGGTGATTAAGAAGAAGCAGAAAGCATACAGGGAGTGGAAGATGGGAGGGATCAGCAAAGAAAGCTACCTTATTGAGGTCAGAACATGTAAGGGTCAAGTGAGACAGGCTAAAAGTCGAGTAGAGTTGGACCTTGCAAAGGGAATTAAAACCAATAGTAAAAGGTTCTATAGCCATATAAATAAGAAGAAAACTAAGAAGGAAGAAGTGGGGCCGCTTAACACTGAGGATGGAGTGGAGGTTAAAGATAATCTAGGCATGGCCCAATATCTAAACAAATACTTTGCCTCAGTCTTTAATAAGGCTAAAGAGGATCTTGGGGATAATGGTAGCATGACAAATGGGAAGGAGGATATAGAGGTAGATATTACCATATCGGAGGTAGAAGCAAAACTGAAACAGCTTAATGGGACTAAATCAGGGGGCCCAGATAATCTTCATACAAGAATATTAAAGGAATTGGCACCTGAAATTGCAAGCCCGTTAGCAAGAATTTTTAATGAATCTGTAAACTCAGGAATAGTACCGAATGATTGGAGAATTGCTAATATAGTTCCTATTTTTAAGAAAGGGAAGAAAAGTGATCCGGGTAACTACAGGCCAGTTAGTTTGACATCTGTAGTATGCAAGGTCCTGGAAAAAATTTTGAAGGAGAAATTAGTTAAGGACATTGAAGTCAATGGTAAATGGGACAAAATACAACATGGTTTTACAAAAGGTAGATCGCGCCAAACCAACCTAATCTCCTTTTTTGAAAAAGTAACAGACTTTTTAGATAAAGGAAATGCAGTGGATCTAATTTACCTAGATTTCAGTAAGGCATTTGATACCGTGCCACATGGGGAATTATTAGTTAAATTGGAGAAGATGGGGATCAATATGAACATCAAAAGGTGGATAAGGAATTGGTTAAAGGGGAGACTGCAACGGGTCCTACTGAAAGGCGAACTGTCAGGCTGGAGGGAGGTTACCAGTGGAGTTCCTCAGGGATCGGTTTTGAAACCAATCTTATTTAATCTTTTTATTACTGAGCTTGGCACAAAAAGTGGAAGTGTGCTAATAAAGTTTGCAGATGATACAAAGCTGGGAGGTATTGCCAATTCGGAGAAGGATCGGGCTATTATACAGGAGGATCTGGATGACCTTGTAAACTGGAGTAATAGTAATAGGATGAAATTTAATAGTGAGAAGTGTAAGGTTATGCATTTAGGGATTAATAACAAGAATTTTAGTTATAAATTGGGGACGCATCAATTAGAAGTAACGGAAGAGGAGAAGGACCTTGGAGTATTGGTTGATCATAGGATGACTATGAGCTGCCAATGTGATATGGCTGTGAAAAAAGCTAATGTGGTTTTGGGATGCATCAGGAAAGACATTTCCAGTAGGGATAAGGAGGTTTTAGTACCATTATACAAGGCACTGGTGAGACCTCACCTAGAATACTGTGTGCAGTTCTGGTCTCCCATGTTTAAAAAGGATGAATTCAAACTGGAGCAGGTACAGAGAAGGGCTACTAGGATGATCCGAGGAATGGAAAACTTGTCTTATGAAAGGAGACTTAAGGAGCTTGGCTTGTTTAGCCTAACTAAAAGAAGGTTGAGGGGAGATATGATTGCTCTCTATAAATATATCAGAGGGATAAATACAGGAGAGGGAGAGGAATTATTTAAGCTCAGCACCAATGTGGACACAAGAACAAATAGGTATAAACTGGCCACGAGGAAGTTTAGACTTGAAATCAGACGAAGGTTTTTAACCATCAGAGGAGTGAAGTTTTGGAATAATCTTCCAAGGGAAGCAGTGGGGGCAAAAGATCTATCTGGTTTTAAGATTCTACTTGATAAGTTTATGGAGGAAATGGTATGATGGGATAATGGGATTTGGTAAGTAATTGATCTTTAAATATTCAGGGTAAATAGGCCAAATCCTCTGAGATGGGATATTAGATGGATGGGATCTGAGTTACTATAGAAAATTCTTTCCTGGGTATCTGGCTGGTGAATCTTGCCCATATGCTCAGGGTTTAGCTGATTGCCATATTTGGGGTCGGGAAGGAATTTTCCTCCAGGCAGATTGGAGAGGCCCTGGAGGTTTTTCACCTTCCTCTGTAGCATGGGGCATGGGTGACTTGAGGGAGGCTTCTCTGCTCCTTGAAGTCTTTGAACCATGATTTAAGGACTTCAATAGCTCAGACATGGGTGAGGTTTTTCATAGGAGTGGGTGGGTGAGATTCTGTGGCCTGCGCTATGCAGGAGGTCGGACTAGATGATCAGAATGGTCCCTTCTGACCTTAGTATCTATGAATCTAGGAGA
This sequence comes from Dermochelys coriacea, assembly GCF_009764565.3. Classification (NCBI taxonomy): domain Eukaryota; kingdom Metazoa; phylum Chordata; order Testudines; family Dermochelyidae; genus Dermochelys; species Dermochelys coriacea. Next base: position 109,074,600 of record NC_050070.1, read on the forward strand.
GAGAAAAAACCCTGGTCGCAGTTGGAGCAGATACCAGAAGGGACAACCTCAGAACACACCCGACAACCGGGGGCAGCCCAAGGCCCCAACTCCATCCCCAAGGAACACTCCAGACACCTTATTGTCCCACCACACCATTCTCCAGCAACCCACCTCGCCCATCAGCTGGACGGCGTTTTAAATGTAACGAGCTGGGGCATGTAAAGGCCAACTGCCCCAAGAACCCCAACAGATTACAATTCATTGCACCAGAATCACACCAGAGGTCCTCAGGATCAGATATCTCCCAGATACCCTCAGAGCGGAGGGAAACTGTGAGTGTGGGCGGGAAGAAGGTCATCACGTGGAGGGACACCGGAGCACAGGTGTCGACTATCCATGCTTCCTTAGTGGACCCCAATTTAATTGACCCAGAGATCCAAGTGATGATTCAACCCTTCAAGTCAAACTCTTTTGGCTTACCTACAGCCAAGTTGCTGGTCTAGTACAAGGGCTGGTCAGGAACGTGGACTTTTGCAGTCTGTGATGATTATCCCATCCTCGTGCTGTTGGGGGAAGACTTAGCCAATCATGTAAAGCTAGCCAAGAGGGTGGGAATGGTCACTTGCAGCCAGGCTAAGCAAGCTGTCACACCTAGCTCTGTTCCAGAAACTTCTACCAGGACTCAGTCAGAGGTAATGGAACCAGACCCCATGCCAATGTCTGCAACAGCAGTAGTGGATCCAGTCACAGAGACCCAGACAGAGCCAGTCTCAGAACCGGAACCGGTGGAACAACCAGCACCAGAACCAGTGCCAGCACTGAATCCAGTACTTGCAAACCCAACACCAGAGGGCCACACTGAACCTGCACCAGCAGCAGCCGATGACTCTACACAAGAGGCTCATCCGGAGATTGAAATACCCCATAGTGCACTAGCGGAGAGTGGTTCACCATCAACGGAAACAGCCCCATTACCTTCATCGCTTCCAGAGGGACCAAGCTGAGGTCCATAATCCAATGAGGAACTGATGTCTCCAGTATCAAGGGAACAGTTCCAGACCAAACAGGAAGCAGATGAAAGCCTCCAGAGAGCTTGGACGGTAGCACGGAGCAATCCACCACCTCTCAGCTCTTCTAATCGATCCAGGTTTGTTGTAGAAAGAGGATTTTTATACAGGGAAACTCTTTCTGGTGGACACCAGGAAGACTGGCATCCTCAGAGACAGTTGGTAGTTCCAACTAAGTACCGGTTAAAGCTATTAAGCTTAGCCCACGATCATCCTAGTGGCCACGCTGGGGTGAACAGAACCAAAGACCATTTGGGAAAGTCATTCCACTGGGAGGGAATGGGCAAGGATGTTTCTACCTATGTCCGGTCTTGTGAGGTGTGCCAAAGAGTGGGAAAACCCCAAGACCAGGTCAAAGCTCCTCTACAGCCACTCCCCATCATTGAGGTTCCATTTCAGCAAGTAGCTGTGGATATTCTGGGTCCTTTTCTGAAAAAGACACCCAGAGGAAAGCAATACATTCTGACTTTCATGGATTTTGCCACCAAATGTCCGGAAGCAGTAGCCCTAAGCAACAATAGAGCTAAAAGTGTGTGTCAGGCACTAATGGACATTTTTGCCAGGGTAGGTTGGCCCTCCAACATCCTCACAGATGCAGGAACTAATTTCCTGGCAGGAACTATGGAAAGCCTTTGGAAAGCTCATAGGGTGAATCACTTGGTTGCCAGCCCTTACCATCATCAAACAAATGGCCTGGTGGAGAAGTTTAATGGAACTTTGGGGGCCATGATACTTAAATTCAAAAATGAGCATTCTAGTGATTGGGACCTAGTGTTGCCGCACTTGCTCTTTGCCTACAGAGCTGTACCACATCCCAGTTAGGGTTTTCACCATTTGAACTTGTATATGGCTGAGAGGTTAAGGAGCCATTACAGTTGGTGAAGCAGTAATGGGAGGGGTGTACACCTTCTCCAGGAACTAACATTCTGGACTTTGTAACCAACCTAAAAAACACCCTCCAAACCTCTTTAGCCCTTGCTAAAGAAAACCTACAGGATGCTCAAAAAGATCAAAAAGCCTGGTATGATAAACGTGCCAGAGAGCATTCCTTCCAAGTAGGGGACCAGGTCATGGTCTTAAAGGCGCTCCAGGCCCATAAAATGGAAGCGTCGTGGGAAGGGCCATTCACACTCCAAGAGCACCTGGGAGCTGTTAATTATCTCATAGCATTCCCCACCTCCTACCAAAAGCCTAAGGTGTACCATATTAATTCTCTAAAGCCCTTTATTCCAGAGCATTAAAGGTTTGTCAGTTTACAGCCCAGAGAGAAGATGACGCTGAGTGGCCTGAAGGTGTCTACGAAGTGAAAAGTGATGGTGGCATGGAAGAGGTGAACCTCTCCATGATCCTTGGGCGTATGCAGTGACAGCAGATCAAGGAGCTGTGCACTAGCTGCGCGCCGATGTTCTCAGCCACCCCAGGACTGACTGAATAGGCATACCACTCCATTGACACAGGTAATGCTTACCCAATTAGAGCCCAACCTTACCGGGTGTCTCCTCAAGCTAAAACTGCTATAGAATGGGAGATCCAGGATATGCTACAGATGGGTGTAATCCGCTCCTCTGGCAGTGCATGGGCATCTCCAGTGGTTCTAGTTCCCAAACCAGATGGGGAGATACATTTTTGCGTGGACTACCATAAGCTAAATGCTGTAACTCACCCAGACAACTATCCAATGCCACACACAGATGAACTATTTGAGAAACTGGGAGAGGCCCAGTTCATCTCTACCTTGGACTTAACCAAGGGGTACTGGCAGGTACCGCTAGATGAATCCTCCAAGGAAAGGTCAGCCTTCCCCACACATGTCGGGCTGTATGAATTTAATGTGCACCCCTTCGGGCTGCGAAATGCACCCGCCACCTTCCAAAGACTGGTAGATGGTCTCTTAGCAGGATTGGGAGAATATGCAGTCGCCTACCTTGACGATGTAGCCATATTTTCAGATTAGTGGGCAGAACACCTGGAACATCTACAAAAAGTCTTTGAGCGCATAAGGGAGGCAGGACTAACTGTTAAGGCTAAGAAGTGTCAAATAGGCCTTAACAGAGTGACTTACCTTGGACACCAGGTGGATCAAGGAACTATCAACCCCCTACAGGCCAAAGTGGATGCTATCCAAAATTGGCCTGTCCCAAAGTCAGAGAAACAGGTCCAATCCTTCTTAGGCTTGGCCAGATAATACAGGCGATTTGTACCGCAATACAGCCAAATCGCTGCCCCACTGACAGACCTAACCAAAAAGAAACAGCCAAATGCAGTTCACTGGACTGAAGAGTGTCTGAAGGCCTTTAACCAGCTTAAAGCAACACTCATGTCTGACCCTGTGCTAAGGGCCCCAGACTTTGACAAACCGTTCCTAGTAACCACAGATGTATCCGAGCGTGGTGTGGGAGAAGTTTTAATGCAGGAAGGACCAGATCAAGAATTCCACCCTGTAGTGTTTCTTAGCAAGAAGCTGTCTGAGAGGGAAAGCAACTGGTCAGTCTGTGAGAAAGAATGTTACGCCATTGTCTATGCTCTGGAAAAGCTATGCCCATACATATGGGGACAGCGTTTCCACCTGCAAACTGACCATGCTGCGCTACAGTGGCTTCATACAGCCAAAGGAAATAACAAAAAACTTATTAGGTGGAGTTTAGGTCTCCAAGATTTTGATTTCAACATACAACACATCTCAGGAGCTTCTAACAAAGTGGCTAATGCACTCTCCTATGAAAGTTTCTCAGAATCAACTGGTTAAAATCATCCTTGAGATGTGAAAAATATTGTTAGTGTTTATACAGTTGGTAGTATATTTAGAGGTGCATGTGCCTTATTAACTCTGTTTTTTCTTAGAGCTCCAGGAAGAAATCACAGCCAGTGTTTTCACCCTATCTGTGATTTGGGGGGCATGTCATAAAAATAAAGGGAAGGGTAACCACCTTTCTGTATACAGTGCTATAAAATCCCTCCTGGCCAGAGGCAAAACCCTTTCACCTGTAAAGGGTTAAGAAGCTAAGATAACCTCGCTGGCACATGACCAAAATGACCAATGAGGAGACAAGATACTTTCATATCGGGAGGGGGAGGGAGCAAAGGGTCTACCTGTCTGTGTGATGCTTTTGCCAGGAACAGATCAGGAATGCAGTCTCAGAAACTTCTGTAAAGTTCGTAAGTAATCTAGCTAGAAATGAGTTAGATTTCCTTTTGTTTAATGGCTGGTAAAATACGCTGTGCTGAATGGAATGTATATTCCTGTTTTTGTGTCTTTTTGTAACTTAAGATTTTGCCTAGAGGGATTCTCTGTGTTTTGAATCTGATTACCCTGTAAGGTATTTACCATCCTTATTTTACAGAAGTGATTCTCTTACCTTTTCTTTAATTAAAATTCTTCTTTTAAGAACCTGATTGTTTTTAAGATCCAAGGGTTTGGGTCTGTGTTCACCTGTACAAATTGAGGTGAGGATTTTTATCAAGCCTTCTCCAGGAAAGGGGGTGTAGGGCTTGGGGGGATATTTTGGTGGAAGACGTCTCCAAGTAGGCTCTTTCCCTGTTCTTTGTTTAACACGCTTGGTGGTGGCAGCATAGGGTTCAAGGACAAGGCAAAGTTTGTACCTTAGGGAAGTTTTTAACCTAATCTGGTAAGAATAAGCTTAGGGGGTCTTTCATGCAGGTCCCCACATCTTTACCCTAGTGTTCAGAGTGGGGAAGGAACCTTGACCGTAGTAGATAGTAACATGCTCCTTCTTTTCATAAAAACATAACTTTTTCTACTAACATTATTTATTTTGCTCTATTTAACCTTTGGGGTTCTTTGCTCACAATTTTCTATACTTCAAACTACTTAACTCAAAATAATCAGCTTCTGGTGTGAAAGTATAATGGATGCATTATGTGTTTTTAATCCAATATATTTTTCATTTTTTCTCCTCAGTGTTCTAATAATTTCAGATTTCTAATGAGCAGACGTAGGGATGAAGGAATAATTAGTTCATAATGTGAGTCATATTACTGTGCAATGACTAGATGAAAAGTTCAGAAACCACATACTGGTGAAGCATATATGACTTTGTTGGCTTGACCCTATTTGCTATTCACTATGTATTAAATTTACATTTTGGTGTCCTAGTGAATCAGGGCTGCTATGGCAACCCTGAAAATGTGCCGTTCCTCCCAATTGGAAAACTGCTCAACATGCTTTTGCGTCTTCAGGGAAGTAATTCCTGCAGCTCTCTTCTTTTCCTGATAAAATTCAATGGTGTTTGCATGTAGCCTTTTACCCTCCCAACCCAGAAAACAACCATGAATCTTAAACTTTGAGCTGTCTGGATCAAAGCTTGTCTCTCCATTTTACTCATTTCTGCAGTGCCTAGAACAATAGGATCTTTTTCCACTGGGAAAGACATTGGGTTTACTTCTAATAATTTATGAATATTCTCCATGACATCATTATTGAGATAGGTACTTATGTCTATATCATAAGTTTACTATACTCATATTTTTAAGAGCAAGGCTATTAGAAAACAAACAGGAAGGCATCAGAATGGCTCCAGATGAGCAACCTCCTGGTAAACACATTGGGGATTATTAAGACAATGTCTGAGCTGTTGGTTGGGAAGACATTACTTCCAGGCTCCGGCCAATATTACAAGACTGGTTTTGGTCAGAGAGACAAGCTTTTGAGCTACCCAGAGCTCAGAAGAAGCTTGTCTCTTTTCACAACAGAAGTTGGGCCAATAAAAGTTGGCCAAAAGTTGGGCCAAAATAAAATTATCTCATCCACTTTGTTTTTCTAATATCTGAGGACCAATATGGCTACAACAACACTACAGATAAGACTTGTTTTGTCTGGGCTGGGAGCCAAAAAATCAGAAGGACAATGGGGAGTTAAAGACTGTCTCTGACTAGAGCAGAAAATTGTCAGGAAACTGTGGAGAACAAACTGGTACAGACTCTTGCTTGAGTTTCTGAAGAAGGTAAGCCTTCCTAAGTGTCTGGGAGATGCTTAGCTTTAGGTAAGATAGTCATAGGTGTAGGCTTTCTATTGTTTTAAAAATCCATTTTCAGCAAGCAGACAACAACCAACAAACTAACAGACAACAAACTCAGCCCAAGGGTAATGTAGTCGCTCCTCATTCAGCTGGAGAACTCCTGTGCAAAATTCCCCTGTTTGCTGTTCCCCTTTTCTAGCTTTCACTAAACAACACTTTGTTTTAAGAAGGCTGTTCGGGGTCACTGCACTCACCACTGCTCCCAAGCTCCCAAACGGAAGACTTGCATGTGTGTCTTCAGACCTGATCTTAAGAGTGGGAGAATCACAAAATTCCACTCTGAGAAAAGTTCAGGCACAACACCCAATACCTCTAGGTGACCAGAGAAAGGTTAAGAGGTATAGTTAGCTCTGAACCAGGACATCCACAATATAATCAGTAATAAGATTCAGAATATTGCTGCCAGTGTACTTCTGAATATGGTTCTCAGCATATGTTACTTCTGCTTTGTAATTGTTTCACTAGCTTTTGATTTACACATTGCATTGAATACAGAATCCCTCTTTTGGCTTATAAACTTGATACAAGTCTTATGTCTTCCAAGCTGCAGTACTGAATTTTATTTTAGTATATGTACTAAGCCACTTTGCCAGATCAGTTACTTACTCATTCATTAAAATATAGGTTTTATGCTATCAGTTTATACTTTTTTGAACTTATGAAAGAACACAGGATGCCTACAGAAAACAAATCTATTTCTGGTTATAATATACAATAGGGTTGCACGCTTCCAGAGACAGTGTTCTCTTCTACTGACAAACTTCAGTCTCAGAGACATAGCTTCTCTTGGTCATAATCTACTGATGGGATAATAGTAGAATCAGATCAAACAAATATGGAGCCCCCTGCAAAATCATTCATCTGGACTCACTGTCTGCTAGAAAGGTTAAGTTTCAAGATGTGACTTCCTAGTTGCTCCTCTACTCTCCATGGCAGCTGAGAAGCAAAGGACAGAACAGAGGGGAAAGTAACTTGTGGGGAGAGATTGAGACTGTCATTAGAGAAATAGTGGATCCAGATTTCCTGATAAACAAATGGTAAAACCCCCTTTGGCCTCAGTGGGACCATGATTTCACCCCTGATTTCTAGTGCACAGCTTTTTTAAGGGGGAGGAGAACAAACCCTGAATTGTACACTTGGGTTTTATATTTCGATTATGTGGACAGGGCAGTCTATTTGATTTTCTTTCTTTCTTCCTGAGTAACTTACACTTTAGATTCCATGAGGGTGAAACCATCTACTGAGTTTTCAGTATTAGTTTTGAATACTTAATAACGGGATCTAGTTTTGGCAAGTCCTAAGAAATTAAAAAAAAAAACCTTTTCCAGTTTTACTCATTTTTAGCTGGGTTTGTTTCCCACTCTGAGAATCATCACATTACACTAAGTAAGTCTGTGCTAAGCACACAAAAAGAAAAGAATCTAGAGTCCAATTCAGTGTCTACTGAGGTCAATGGAAATTCCTTCACTGACTTTAGTGGTCTTTGGCTTAAGCCCCTAATGTATGGTTTGGCAGGGTAGAATCCTCAAGTCTAAATCAACTTTTGTCCCTAGACTTTATGTCACTTTCATGATTCTCAATCAAGTATATTTTACATTTATCCATCCTTGATGTGAGAGAGGTCACTTATAGTTTTGAATGTAGGAAAATAATGTAGCATATGCATTGGTAACAGCTGTTTATTTTTTGAGCTATACCAATGAGCTCTTGCTTATTTGGAGTGAGTCACCTCTGCAAGAGCTTGATCCAAAGCCCATCAGAGTCATTAGGAGCCTGGGCATTCCATGGGCTTTGAACCAGACCTCAAGTATGAAACATACTATGCACAGTAAAATTAGAAAGTAATTAAATAGTAACTCATAGCAAATGGACATGCAGTGCAAAGGAAAGAAATGTAAAAGAAAAGGTGCTAAGGTACAATTACAGAAATGTCAAGGAAACATGAAATATAACACTGTCATGGCTTCTGCATCATTAGGAAGATTGGAGAGAGATTTTTTTTCAAAGGCACAAAGTAGGAGATGCCTAGCACTCACTGAAAGGCACCTAACTCCCATTTATGTCTTTGAAAATCTCCCCTTTAAACTCACCACCCCAGTCCCCTTGTCTCTTCCACCCATTACAGCTTATCTCTTAGATTGCAAGCTCTCTGATGCAGGGACTGTCATATATGTTTTTACAGTGCCTTGCACAATGGGGTCCAGGCCTGTAGGTGCATCTGCAGTCTAAATGTTTAATAATGATATGTTTCTTTGTTGGGAGATAATGAGGTGACAGTAGCACAGGAGCCTGTATCATAGTCTAATTTATTTACAGTTTCTCTGTGCTTCTTTCACCAAAGAGAAACAAAGTAGGTGAAACAGTATCTTTTATTGGACCAAATTTTGTTGGTGAGAAAGGGACAAGCTTATGAGCTTACACAGAGGTTGAGAAAGGACCAGGAGACCTAAAATCTTTCCTACTTTACTCCAAAAGCAGAAAGAACCTCTATTCTGGAATTAAGGGCCCCTCCCTCTTAATCTTCACAAAATAATTCAACTCTGCTGACTGGTTAACCATTCCTGTGGCTGCTAACCCATCTCAAGTAATTATTTTAATACATTTAATAGTGTCATATCTTTATCACTTTGCCACATTATAGATTATAATGACATATCATTAAATTGATACACCAAGAGCTATAATGTTATCAAAGGGTTTGAAATTTTGGGAACTGAGTCACCACTCCATGAAGTTACTCTGGCATAAAACAGGAGTAAAGAAGTGGCTGCTCATGTCAAAAAGGGTAACAGTATATTCATGTTTCTGTAACCGAATACTCATTATGATGTTGGACCAGGTCCTCAGTATGTCAGAGCAGTATTCTGTGCAGCTTGTTTGAGTTGCAAAGGTGTCACCCTAAGATGGTTTTAGGATAATAAAAAGCCACCCCCTTCCCACCTGGCCAGTCCACCTGCAACCCCACCCTTGGTGTAGGTGGTTCTGAGAGACATGCCTTGAACCCTCTGACATAGATCTAATTGAGCTACCTCTTCTGGACACTCACTACTCACTTGCTGTGAGGGAATCCAAACAGTGAACGTCACATGTCCTATGGTTGCTGAGGCCGGTCATGGTTTAGGCACTGTTCCTGGATTTGGACCTCTAGGCACACATTCCAGGTGCAGACCCCATATCTGATGCCCTCTCATAGTGAGGACCCCTTACCCTGCAGAACTTAATTTGTTCTGGGGCTTGCCAGGGCTCCAGCATCTCTTCTGTCAGTGGCATGCAAGGTATGAGCTCACACGCATGGTAAATGCAAGCTCACATTAAGAGGAGGATGCCATCATTACTGGAGAACCCCGGCACCTCTTCTTTTGCAAATTAAGCACTGGGGTTCCCATGATACAATTTCCTAGGCGTTGAAACTAGTCTCGTCTCACCTAAGCCTCCCCAGGAGCTCTTGCTCATTTCCCAGAATCCCACTACAGATGTGTGGCTTCTGGTTGACAGGTTAGCTCTTCAGGAGCGCATGCTAGTGAAAGCCAATGGACACAAAGACTTTACACCAGGATTCGAAAACCCCATTATACTTTTTACTTTATAGCATGAGAATACACAGATCAGTATGATATAATAAACACACCTGTACTCATTTCCCTGCCTCAGTTCTCACCACTCTGGAAAGCTCTTTCACTTTGAGCAGATACTGCTGGAGTAGCAGTGATTTGTTTTCCAAATCCATGCAGTCTTTCCAGCTCAGCTAGCTTTCTCTGATCTCAGCTGATCCACTGTTAAACAGGACCCCTTTGCTACCAAAGCATGTGCACATCTGCCTCTCTCTTGCCCAAAGCTTCCTATTCCTATCTCAGTCTCTTGAGTTCCCTCTACCAACCCCTGGTCTTTGGTGGTGTTTTTCAACTCTCTACTTCACCAACTCCCTGCTGACAAGTTGTTGTCACAACTTCAGCCAACCTCCTTAGAATACAAATTGTTCAGTCTAGAAGACAATCATTAAGGTTGACTCTCCATTATATTTGGTCTACGAGAGACATGCTTACAGCCTTGTCAGCAACTGGTGGATTCCACATCCATATATAGGCCTTCCCTGATATGAATTCTGGTAGAAGTTATTACTAAGTTGTACAGACAAATTCCCCATAGCATCACGCCTACTGCACTTTTTGTTAAATTTCAATCTAAATTCATGGGACATTTGTTGCAAAGTTACCTTCAATATGCCTTTTAGAATTCCTCACTCCCCCACTGACATCAACAAACAGATGTCATATTTTCAGGCACAGAGATTGTTTCCTAGTCTGAGTCAGAGCTCCATGGATGTAATGAAGTAGCAACTTTTTTTAACCTGGAGCTTTCTCATCATCCTGACAAAAGAGAATTCCCTCTCTGGACTAAGATACTTGGTCTCCAATCTATTAATTTGCAGTTGTTGTTTAAGGCAAAATAATAATTAAGACTAATATTAATTTAAATTCTATTAAAAATATCACAAGCTAGTTTTAATAGCAAAATAATACAATTAGTTTGAAATTACAAAAGTTAATTGATCTCTTAAATTGGATGAGGCACTCAGGAAAACATTTTTAATATTTGTAACAAACTGAATAACAAACATGAACATGTACTATAGCTATATTTTGAGATCCTAATAGAATTATTTGTTTTAATTTATTATAACATTGCTTACTTCCCAAAACATAGTTAAATCCATTTTGTTATAAGAAAAGGAGTACTTGTGGCACCTTAGAGACTCACAAATTTATTAGAGCATAAGCTTTCATGAGCTACAGCTCAAAGTGAGCTGTAGCTCACGAAAGCTTATGCTCTAATAAATTTGTGAGTCTCTAAGATGCCACAAGTACTCCTTTTCTTTTTGCGAATACAGATTAACACGGCTACTACTCTGAAACCTGTCATTTTGTTATAGGCAGTCAAACAAAAAATGAAAATCTTTATAATACTCTAAATTGTTAGGAGGGAGAGTTATCCTAGTGGTTCAACATAAATCAAAGTGCTCTGTACCTGTAACTCTAGATGCTGTGAATTTAAGTTGAATCTTAATGTGTGACCAAATGATGTAATGTGTGTGATCTCTTGCTTTGACCCCACTGACTGGCACTAAAAGTGACTAGATGTCCCGTAAAGGACTATTTGTGACTGATAGGGAATACTTGTTGTTGCAGATGTTTTCTGTGCTTGAGGAGATAATGACCTACTGAGTCATGTTTTTAGCTTGTTAGGAGTTGCATGTTGTCACAGTGTTTCTGTAATAATGACTTGGTTGAAGGTGTCTCTACGTTATTGGTTGTTAACTGGGATGTCTTGAAAGGAACTCCTAAGTAGCAAAGTTGTGAGAGAGAAAATTTCTTTGTGCTAAACATAGTAAATAAGGAGGAGAGTTTCTGAAAGTTAGTTAAAAGAAAAGGAGTACTTGTGGCACCTTAGAGACTCACAAATTTATTTGAGCATAAGCTTTCATGAGCTACAGCTCACTTCATCAGATGCATTCAGTGGAAAAGTTAGTTGAGAGACTTCTCCAGATCTGTTGGGTAAAATGTGACTTTCCGTTCTGTATTGTGCTGTATCAGTCGTTGACTAGTAATCTTTCATTGGTAAATACTGATTGAGCCTGGGTTATTGGACCTATAAATTGAACCTAACAAGCATGTGCTCCAGCTCTGCCCTCAAAATGCCCCCATACGTGGGTTGAGGTGGGTACATGTGGTGTAGAGCTGCCTACATCAGGGTAATCCTTGGCTGCCTCTATAGGGCAGTTTTTCACCTGCTTTGCACTGCCTCAGAAGTGCAAACAGCTGAAACAGACATTAAAGAGCTATGTGTGTTCTCAGACACATCTCAGAGGCCAAAACTTTCAAACTTACCCAAGGGAATTTTGGCACCTATGTGAGTAGAACTGATTTTTTTTTCAGAGGTATTAATTTTTGTTTGCATTATTGTAGCACTTAGTCATGAACTGGAGCCCCACTGTACAAACCTAGAGCAAACAAATGGTCCCTGCCCCAACGAGTTTACAACCTAAGTATAAGATCAGAGTGAAGGAAGTAAGTGTTGGGAGTAGGGCTGTCCCTAGGAAGTTGCGGGGCCCGGGACATTAGAAACATGGCACCTAGCTGCTGGAGGGCTGCTCCCCCCACTGCACCCCTTTCCCCAAGGCCCCACCCTTCCCCGCCCTACCTCTTCCTGCCCCTGCCGTGCCTCTTCCCCGCCCAGTTCTGCCCCTCCTCCAAGTTCACTTCACCCTCGCTTCTCCCCACAGCACCTCCTGATGCCGTGAAACAACTGATCCACAGCAGGTGGTAGGTGGTGGGAGGGAGGGGGAAGTGCTGATCAGCAGGATCCGCCAGTGAGCAGGAGGTGCTGGGGGGAGGGGGAGGGAGGAGGTAGGAGGGATCCACCTCGATCCTTCTACACGCCTGCCCACCTGCCGCTAGCCTCCCTGTTCGCCCCCATTCATCTCCTCACTCTGCTCACCCACTTGCCTCACCTCCCCACCCACGGGGCCCCTCAAAGTGCGGGGCCTGAGGTAGTCGCTCTGATTCACTGTACCCAAGGGATGGCTCTGGTTGGGAGTGAGCCAGGGCTTGGGGTTTCAGCCCCGCGGCGCACCTGCCGGAGCTCAGGGCTTCAGCCCCACTCCTGCTGAAGCCCTGAGACCTCCCCTCTTCCCTGGGCAGAAGACCCTAGCCCCATCATCACACTTCAGGGTAGATGCCATGAGCTCACCCCTTCCCCCGTCCAGTAGGCAGAGAATAGGGAGGAAAGTAGGGGCTCCACCAGCTGCACTTCAACTGCACTTCAAAAGCCACATGCAGCTCATGAGCCATGGTTTGGCCACCCCGGTATATAGATTAGATCTGAAAATCGGGCTCCATGGATTTGATTCAGACCAGCACACAAGCACCAAAATGGAAGTGCTGTCTGAGGTGGCTGATTTGGAAGTGGCTATAATATGGGATGTTAGTAAAGGTGAAGATATGGCCAGGATGCCAGTGCAGTTCCTGTGTAGTCTCAACATGCCCTCTGGGGAAGCCTTGTGGTCCAGCTGCTTCAGAAATTGCACCTCTTTGCACTGGTGAGGAACAATCAAATTCTAGCTCTTATAAACAACCCCCCGAGCTATCAAATCCCTCACTGTCCATATTTTCCTGCTGAGGGTGGGTAGTACCAATATAATACCCTTAGCGTGGATTTTATTTTCATTTTAAAGCTATCCTCAGATTATCTTTATTCCATGGTGCCAGAGTCCATGATCAGTCACTCTTTTACAAAGGCTTTCATGTGTATTCTGATGGGACACAAATAGACAGCTGTGAATTATGGAAAGAAGTCCCAGTTCAGACTGGAACCAAGGTTTCCAAATCCGTAGCTTCCCATAAAGGATTCTGCTGCTGAGGTAAAGCAGAAGATATGATGCTGTAGCCTAGCAACAGAGACTCACTTCTGTATGTAACTTTCTAATTTGACACCGCAGATATGATAGAAAGAATTAAAACTAATGCAGAGGAAGCCTATAGGCAGCAGATCATTACATCCCTCATGTCCTCTGCCAAGCAAGCCTGGCAACTTGGAACAGATCAAGGTTTGTCTAGGAGCATTTTTAACAGAAAATTTATTTTTAATCTATTCTGCTACTCTGAATGTTAACTCATTAATGACAGAAGTTTGAATTCTGCTTTCTTTACAGCACTCACAAAATTAGACATCTCACTACAGAATTTTCTCACTACAGAAAAATAGTGGTGGTTTAAAAGAAACATTTGTAGGGTTGCTCAGGAATTTTTCAACAAAACATTTTTTGTCAGAAAACTCTAGCTTGTTGAATCTGAAACTTTTTGCTGAAACATATCAGTTTGGACTAAAATTTTCTTGGGAAACCATCTCAGGGCCAGGATTGAATTTTGAGAGAGTGAGGGATCCAGAATAGCCAATGCCCTGGTGATTGGAGTACTCACATAGTTTGTGGGAGACTTAGATTGAAGTCCCTGCTGTGAATCAGGGTCTCCCACATCCCAGGTGAGTTCCATAACCATGAAGCTATGCTGGCGTGAGTTTCTCTCTCTCTCTCATTTTCTTTCATGAAAATATTTTAAAGGTCTCATTTTTATTCTGATGTGGAACAAAAACAAATTTTGAAGCCTCAACATTTTTTCTAATACAGAATTCTTCTTTTCCAGCCAGCCCCAATTATAGTGTTATGTTGAAAGGTGCCAACATAATAGGTGATTCTTGGATCCAAGGACAATCACAAACCTCATTAAAACCATGAGCCAAGCAACTTCATCCAGCTACAACTGCATCCAGTAACAACGATAGACTACAAGGGGGACAGCACAAAGCGATAGGCCAGAAGGCAGATCAGAGCCAAGTCACGTGCATTCATGGGTTTCCCTGGTGGTTAGGGGCTAGGATATTGGGATGTTGGCACTGTGTGGAGAAGGCAGAGAACCTGCAGAAGCAGTTGAGTATGACCTTGGGAGGAAGTAGAGGGACAGGGCTGCTTGACCTAGAGCTCACCGGAGTGGCAGGCTTGGGAATGTTTCAGCAAGAAAACTGCCTGCTGTTGTTTGTTTCTACTGTGTTTAGGGAAACAGGACTTTGTGTACATTTTTGTTAATAAATAGGATTGGACCAAGGATATACCTGGCTCATGTTTCTCATCCTAACAGAAACAACCCTGAAAGGCCCCAAATTTTGGCTAACCACTCAAGCCAAAAGGGCACCAGTATGAATGCAATAACTTAATTCATATCGAACCTGAATCTTGACAGCCTTACGCACACCAGGAAATACCTCATTTGGTGAGTAATCTTATTGACCTTACTGGAGCTATTCATGGAGTAACTTACTGCTCACACCATAAGAGTGGCTGAATCTGGCGTATTGAAGATATTATTTTTGTTTTCTACATGCAACCCAATTTTCTAGTCTAAATCCTAGTGTGATACATTTCTTAAGAAACTACTTCAGTGGGAGCAGGATGAGTCCAATAAGTATCAGGTCCCAGTGAAGTCAATCCCAGCAGCCATAGATCACTGGAGTGCTTTGTCTTACATTGAGTTCTTTGTTACATCTGCAGCTTGTGTATGTACCTATCTCCAGTTACAGCTAAAGAGGGAGAGGCATTCATCATAGGGACTGATCCCACAAAGTGCAGAGCCCACCCCCGTCCCAATAATGTCAATGAAGCTCAGCAGCTCATAAGACTGAGCCCAGAGAAGCAAATGAACAGCACTTTATATTGTTTTGTTAAAGCAATATCCTTATTTACACTAAGGTGCCTTTATACTACTATGGCAGAGCTCACTTTAAGGCCACTTTTCACTGCCCGAGTGGTGTAAAGGGACCTTAGAGTAAATGAAAATCAGAACCATTGTATTTCACCAGTTCATATTACAGCAAGGACAGTCCATGACAACAGATTCACACGATTCACTCTTCTGCATTAGCTGCCTAACTAAAGGAGACAGCTTCTTCACTGTCATTTGACGTCTTTCCTGTTAATTTTAATCCAATATTATTAAATATAATAACTGGTGGAAATAAATCATTTATATTGGATTGGAGTGTAATTTTCTCTGCTTTCAAACAATATAAAAGTACAATATAAGAAATCTAGAAATCTCCCCTTCTCCCATAATATAGCATTGTTTGTAAAAATCCAAGTGGATGCAAACCACATTTATTTCAGGAGTAAATACATATGTAGGGTCTGCTACCACTGTATGCATCTACTTCCATTGGCTCAGAGCTCTGCCAAAAGCAACAAGCTGTAGAGTGTGACACAAGCACTTCAATTTGGATGTTCAGCTTCAGATTTTCATTTTGAAGCTATTAGAAGAGGTGCTAATTGTAGCACACTAGGTAGAAAATTAATCTGAGACTCTGGGCCTTATTTTCATAGCAATTGCAGAGAAGCAGAGTTTGAAAGTCTGAGTTATATGAGGATCTAAAAGTCACAGTGCTTTAAGAACGACTTAACCTATCCACAAAGCTTTGGTATTCAATACCCAAACATTTTATTTACTAAGGTGACCAGATGTCCTGATTGTATGGGGACAGTCCTGATTTTTGGGTCTTTTTCTTATATAGGCTCCTATTAACCCCACCCCGTCCCATTTTTCTCATTTGCTCTCTGGTCACCCTATTATTTACTAAATAATTGTTTTACAAACATGCAACAAAAAGACATTTTGATCTGAAGACAGAGAGATTTGTAGTGTTTCACAGATCTCCCAGCAATGAGTCCAACAGATACAGGCCACTTGCCAAGGAAGTTCTGCCTATCTCCAGTGTATACAGTCTAACTCTTGAGACTGACAGTTCTTTGGTTCCAGTGGAGCACAGCTGTCATGAGAGCTCATGACCTCAGAGAATGAGGCAGTCCCTCAGGTAGTTTGGGCCAGTCTGATGGCGGAGTTTGAAGATGAGGAAGGAAATCTTGAATCTTCCTCTGTATTCAATGGGGAACAAAGGCAGACCATCAGTATGGTGTGGTTTCAGCAGCCTATGTTCTTGAATATGCAGGCTGCTTCATTTAAAAACAATATAGAAGCTTTTTTAAGGTCAGCAGTTTCAGTACTGTACAATCTTAATTCTTCTACTTCCATTCTGTGCTCTGAATGAGGCAGGGGTCTGTGAGAAAAATAGTAAGTGATTAAGCTGTTAAATATGGTATAATAATGCACATACATTAAAGTCAAATATGAATTAAAGTTGGCTGAGGAACTGTAAATGTCACTTCCTGGTGTTCAGGTGCTTGATTTTTGCAATCTAATAATAATTCTTTTAATGTTTTTATGTGCAATTTCCTAGGGTTGTTTTTTTTAAGGAAAAAGGTAAAGAAAATTCTATTATGTGCAATTATAATACTGCTGGTACTATGCATCATCATCAGTGGGGTCTGAACTCTGAACCTGTAGCACTGCAATATAGAATACTACTATTACTACCACCTGAGCTATAAGACTACATTAGCTCATGGCAGCAAAAGGCTGTGACCCCAGAGGAGGGGCTAGACTGCTAGGGCCAGATGTAAGTTCAGGAGGTTGGGTGGGAGGAGCCTGGTTTGTATCTTTCTCTCTCTCTCTCTCCCTATCCTCCTCATACACACTTTGGGAGGTGGGGGCAGGGCCAGTTTTAGGGATGGAAGAGTAGAGGGGGTTGTCCTGGGCACCAACCTCTGGGGGGCACCACATCACTATGTTGCTTGGGCTTTATTTTTCACAGCCACTCTAGGGGATGGAACCGGGGTGAGGCATTGAACAAAAAAAAAAATTCCACCTTAACCTGGTGTCAAGTGTGGTGCAAGGAGAGGGATCCCCAGCCTTGCTCCCCACTCCCCACAATTTAGAGCTGCTCTGTCAGCTCCCAGCTGTTCCCAATGTAATGAGGACATCATCTTCTGCTGACTGCTACTTTGTGAGCCTGGCCTCTTGGAATGCTGGTGTGTTCAGTTTGTATGCTGGCAGGCTGTTAACATTTTCCTGAAGAATGTAAGTGAGAGGGGGAAATGGCAACTTTTTTAATAGTTTATATATCAGCAAATGCTTCATGGGACGAAGTAAAAGCACCTCTATAGCCTGAGGGCATTCCTTCAGCTCTGCTGCAAAGGAGGCATGAGAGCTTCTTAAAGAAAAGATTACAAGAATCCTTTATCATGAGAAGTGTTGGGCAATCTAAATTTTAATTAAAGGGGTTGCTACCAGCTCCCCCCTTTAATGTTAATACTTGACTAGCTTTTAATTAGCACCTTTAAGATTGTCTCCCTGATGATTTCTCCATGTACACTTACTGACAGTGTTTTCTACAAATACCATATTGAGAAAATAAGATGATCGTCAGTCGTTGCCATTAGATTTTATAATGCATTTAACAAACAGAAACCTCACTAGTCATAGAGCACAAGCATGAAAAACATTGATGTCAATACTACACCAGTCTTGGAATACATAATGGCCAATATGGAAATGAAATGTGAAGTTAGTGACCAAACTAATCAGAATATAGAATAATTATCAGCACTCTAATCCTAAGCACTTCCAGTCAGACAGGAGAACAGATATCCTAAAGTTTTTAATTTCACTTTAGGCAGATTATCAGCCATTCTCAGTTATCACACTAAAATAATTATGCTGGGGAAAATATCTTGGATACAGTTAGATACATTTAAAAATTGATGTGCTGAAATCAAATCTTCATAAGACTTTTTTTTCTCTTGTCCCACATGCTAGCACCCATAAGCTGGTATAGGAGTCCCTGCAATGGCTTAGTGTCCCTCAAGAATGTCCCTACCATGGAGAAATCCTCCAGTGGCTAGTGTAAAGCTCCCCCAACATACCAATGAATCAGGCCCTATACATGATGGTGATAGCCATATGACAAATTATATTTAAATTAATCTCTGACTACCTCATTTTCTATCTGCCCATTCATCTAGCTCCCAGGGATTAATTCTGGCATTCCAAACCTCTGAGCAGCTTCAGATAGCTGTTGTTAAGAAATATCAGCCATCTGCTAGAGAAATATTTCCTTTTCCCTACTCCAAGATGTAGAATTCTTTCCTCAAATTGCATTTGCCCAAGATGAGCCATATTTATTGCTGTCTCAATGATTGGTTTAAAGTCTAATGTCTTCCCATATCTGAAGAGCTATGGAATTCCCGGAACTACTAGAGGATTGGACCCTTGAGTGCATTCACTTATGTGGGCCAGATTTTTCCAATGTGCCAAATTCACCTTTCATCTGTCGTGCAGCGCAAAGTGAGCTTAAAATGGTGGGAGCTTGTCCCAGTTGCAGGGGAAATCTCCACTGGTAGACCATTGGTGCAAAGCTGGTGGAGGTGGTGGAACAACATCCAACACCAACACTGCAACCCTGACCAAGCACTACCTCCCCTGCCTGCTGTAATGGGGAAAAGGACCGTGTCAGACAGGGCTGGCTCCAGCTTTTTTGCGTCTCAAGAGGCAAAGGAAAAAAAAAAAACCCAAGCCTGGTTGAGCTGCCGCCGAAGTGCCACCAAAGAGGAAGAGAGGGACTGGAGGGCCCGCCGCCAAATTGTCGCCAAAGACCAGGACGTGCCGCCCCGATGATGGACGGAGTGCCGCCCCTTTCTATTGGCTGCCCCAGGCACCTGCTTCCTTCGCTGGTGCCTGGAGCCAGCCCTGGTGTCAGGGAAGGGCAGAAAGCCCTGATCTTTGGCTGGTATAAGATTTTACACCAGAAGTTGCTCCACTAAAGCTTTAACTTATACTGGCAGCTGAGAATCAGGGAGCTACGACCAGTTCCCTGTCAGCTCTCTTCAGGCACAGTGGAAACTTAAGCCCCCTTCGTACAGAGGTGATGTGTTATTGTTTGCAAACTAGAGGAAAAAATACAGTAAAACTGTGATTGGCTAGGATGAGTTATCACTTGCTGTTGCCATGGTTTCCTCTACAGGAAAAAATGGCTTCCATTTCCAGTAACTGTGGACTTAAGGACGTGATCCAAAGCCTTTTCTAGTCAATGGGAGTCTTTCCAATCCATTAACATTACTGGGCTTTGGATCAGACCCGAACAGTGAAAAATCACATTGCATCAGTACATGGCTGCTAGAAAAGATAACATGTATCACGATTCTGAAGGGATTTAAAGGAACACAGAAGCATGCTGATTTTTTCCTCCCACCCCTTAAAATGCAGTGGTTCTGCATTTCAACTCTGACTTTTCATTCATGGTGAAGGAAGTTATTTCAAAAGACGTGCTAACTAGTGAGGCACTAAGTATCCACTTGGCTTTGCTAACTGAATTATTTCAAGTTCAAAGATAATAATCAGTTAGATGGGAGATGAAAGGATGATCACCATTATCTGTCTGTATAACTGCCCCTAGAGTAGCATTTATTTCACCTTAGAGATTCTTCAATAAATATAGCCTCAAAACATATAAACATAAACTATGCTTTAAAAATAATTCTCAGCTTGAAGAGATTTTGTTGGTAATTTCTCTCTCTCATTTCTTGGCCTCTAATAATAAATCTTTCATCATTCTCTTCTCTTGGGTGAATCCAGATGTAATTTTTATACATCTCTGCAGTGAATCCTTATGGCAGTAAGGAACCTATAAAGTGATTTTCTTTCTGACAGAAAGTGGAGTGTTTTGGGCCTAATCCTGCAAGGTGCTTAGCATGCTCAACTCCCATTGACTTCCCAGAAGAATCTGGGCAAGTGAGCAAAACCTTAGGTGAGCAAAGAGCTTGTAATATGTTCAAAATCATTTCTTCCCTGCCACTATTAGTGGTGGATAGCAAGTTAAGATCAAAGTTCCTGTTTGTCCCAGGAAAAGAGGGTTATGATTCTGATTTCCTTGTGAGAAAAGAGGTGGAGGATGAAATCCTGGAGTGGGAAGCCTAGGTACCAATGAAGATTCCTGTATTTGTAAGAATTAATGCATTCATGGAGTTGGTTGGTTTGTTTTTAGAGAATGAAGCCTCTTAACAACGTGATCACTGTACAACAAGACTTTTAAAAAAAAAAATACACCTGAAAGACACTCATTAGGAAAAATGAGTGTAAACAGAGTGTGTAGAAGATGGCCTCAGGCCCTGGCAAGGGAAGAAGATTCTGTAAGGTAAGGAGGGCAGAGTTAATCAGAGAAAGAAGCAGATGTATGTCATATAAACAGGCTTGTTTTTCCTGCAGAAGGGAAAGTAGCTAAAAGAGAAGGTAAAGGAAGAATCAGACCATGGCAAGCACAAAATGATTATACAAAAAATGAAAAGAGAAAATTAATAATTTACTGTACAACCAGAACATTTTAGGATTCTGCATCATAGCAATGTAGTTAAAAATAAAAACAAAGAGGGAAAACATGTTTCTAGAGACCATTCTTCCTTACCAAAATACATCCAGCACAAACTTATGCTCTTCATTCTGAAGGAAACCATCACTCAAATAGCTTAGCAATTGGTCTAAATTTAACATACATTGCCTTGCTTTCATTTATACAGTTAAGACTGTTAATATATAACAACATTAGGCCCAAATAACATATCACAATAACAACTTTCCATGTAGTTATTAAGAATAGCCTGTTGAAACATTCTTGGCATAAAATGAGTATTGTTGTATGATCATTGTGATGTCATTTGCAAGTTTATACTAATATTAAAGCCTAGGATAATAAAATCAAACAATTGATAAGTGATACATACAGTGTAGCAATATGTTTCTGAAGGGATATGTTTCACTAAGACTTCCTAAATATTAACAGATAGAAAAATATAATCAGAGAGCCGGATCATCAACTGTCATAAATTGGCAAAGATCCATAGACATCAGTGCAGCTACATTGATTTGCACCAGTTGATTTGGCTTTGAATATGTTATTTTCTCATTACCAATCACCTAGTATAATCTTATGAGGACACACAGTAGGGAGACTGAATTACCTAGTAGATTGAACAAAGCTGGGAGTCAGGAACTCTTGAGTACAAATCATATCTTTGCTCCTGATTTGTTGTGTGACCTTAGATAAGTAAAAAGAAAAGGAGTACTTGTGGCACCTTAGAGACTAACAAATTTATTAGAGCATAAGCTTTCGTGAGCTATAGCTCACTTCATCGGATGCGTTTGGTGGAAAAAACAGAGGGGAGATTGATATACACACACAGAGAACATGAAACAATGGGTTTATCATACACACTGTAAGGAGAGTGATCACTTAAGATAAGCCATCACCAGCAGCAGGGGGGGGGAAAGGAGGAAAACCTTTCATGGTGACAAGCAAGGTAGGCTATTTCCAGCAGTTAACAAGAATATCTGAGGAACAGTAGGGGGTGGGGTGGGGTGGGGTAGGGGGGAAAAATAACATGGGGAAATAGTTTTACTTTGTGCAATGACTCATCCATTCCCAGTCTCTATTCAAGCCTAAGTTAATTGTATCCAGTTTGCAAATTAATTCCAATTCAGCAGTCTCTTGTTGGAGTCTGTTTTTGAAGCTTTTTTGTTGAAGGATAGCCACTCTTAGGTCTTTAATCGAGTGACCAGAGAGATTGAAGTGTTCTCCAACTGGTTTTTGAATGTTATAATTCTTGACGTCTGATTTGTGTCCATTCATTCTTTTACGTAGAGACTGTCCAGTTTGACCAATGTACATGGCAGAGGGGCATTGCTGGCACATGATGGCATAGATCACATTGATAGATGCGCAGGTGAACAAGCCTCTGATAGTGTGGCTGATGTGATTAGGCCCTATGATGGTGTCCCCTGAATAGATATCTGGACAGAGTTGGCAACGGGCTTTGTTGCAAGGATAGGTTCCTGGATTGGTGGTTCTGTTGTGTGGTGTGTGGTTGCTGGTGAGTATTTGCTTCAGATTGGGGGGCTGTCTGTAAGCAAGGACTGGCCTGTCTCCCAAGATCTGTAAGAGTGATGGGTCGTCCTTCAGGATCGGTTGTAGATCCTTGATGATGCGTTGGAGAGGTTTTAGTTGGGGGCTGAAGGTGATGGCTAGTGGCGTTCTGTTATTTTCTTTGTTGGGCCTGTCCTGTAGTAGGTGACTTCTGGGTACTCTTCTGGCTCTGTCAATCTGTTTCTTCACTTCAGCAGGTGGGTATTGTAGTTGTAGGAATGCATGAGAGAGATCTTGTAGGTGTTTGTCTCTGTCTGAGGGGTTGGAGCAAATGCAGTTATATCGTAGAGCTTGGCTGTAGACAATGGATCGTGTGGTATGATCTGGATGAAAGCTAGAGGCACGTAGGTAGGAATAGCGGTCAGTAGGTTTCCGATATAGGGTGGTGTTTATGTGACCATTGCTTTTTAGCACCGTAGTGTCCAGGAAGTGGATCTCTTGTGTGGACTGGTCCAGGCTGAGGTTGATGGTGGGATGGAAATTGTTGAAATCATGGTGGAATTCCTCAAGGGCTTCTTTTCCATGGGTCCAGATGATGAACATGTCATCAATGTAGCGCAAGTAGAGTAGGGGCATTAGGAGACGAGAGCTGAGGAAGTGTTGTTCTAAGTCAGCCATAAAAATGTTGACATACTGTGGGGCCATGCGGGTACCCATCGCAGTGCCGCTGACTTGAAGGTATACATTGTCCCCAAATGTGAAATAGTTATGGGTGAGGACAAAGTCACAAAGTTCAGCCACCAGGTTAGCCGTGACAGTATCGGGGATACTGTTCCTGACGACTTGTAGCCCATCTTTGTGTGGAATGTTGGTGTAGAGGGCTTCTACATCCATAGTGGCTAGGATGGTGTTTTTAGGAAGATCACCAATGGACTGTAGTTTCCTCAGGAAGTCAGTGGTGTCTCGAAGATAGCTGGGAGTGCTGGTAACGTAGGGCCTGAGGAGGGAGTCTACATAGCCAGACAATCCTGCTGTCAGGGTGCCAATGCCTGAGATGATGGGGCGTCCAGGATTTCCAGGTTAATGGATCTTGGGTAGCAGATAGAATACCCCAGGTCGGGGTTCTAGGGGTGTGTCTGTGCAGATTTGTTCTTGTGCTTTTTCAGGGAGTTTTTTGAGCAAATGCTGTAGTTTCTTTTGGTAACTCTCAGTGGGATCAGAGGGTAATGGCTTGTAGAAAGTGGTGTTGGAGAGCTGCCTAGTAGCCTCTTGTTCATTCTCCAACCTATTCATGATGACGACAGCACCTCCTTTGTCAGCCTTTTTGATTATGATGTCAGAGTTGTTTCTGAGGCTGTGGATGGCATTGTGTTCTGCATGGCTGAGGTTATGGGGCAAGCGATGCTGCTTTTCCACAATTTCAGCTCGTGCACGTCGGCGGAAGCACTCTATGTAGAAGTCCAGGCTGCTGTTTCGACCTTCAGGAGGAGTCCACCCAGAATCCTTCTTTTTGTAGTGTTGGTAGGCAGGTCTCCGTGGGTTAATATGTTGGTCAGAGGTGTGTTGGAAATATTCCTTGAGTCGGAGACATCGAAAATAGGATTCCAGGTCACCACAGAACTGTATCATGTTCGTGGGGGTGGAGGGGCAAAAGGAGAGGCCCCGAGATAGGACAGATTCTTCTGCTGGGCTAAGAGTATAGTTGGGTAGATTAACAATATTGCTGGGTGGGTTACGGGAACCACTGTTATGGCCCCTTGTGGCATGTAGTAGTTTAGATAGCTTAATGTCCTTTTTCTTTTGTAGAGAAGCAAAGTGTGTGTTGTAAATGCCTTGTCTAGTTTTTGTAAAGTCCAGCCACGAAGAAGTTTGTGTGGAAGGCTCAGATTTTGAAAGATGACCACAAATTTTTGTTTTCTCAGATTTTGGGTACCCATATCGAGGCACTGATAGCTTGATTTTTTCAGAGATGCTGGGCATATTACGTTAGAATGAATCAGTTAATCTTCCATCTAGTCCATTTTTGCTAGGCCTCAGATTTAAAAAAAAAACTTCAGTTAGTTACATGCAGGGAGAGGTCACAATGTTTTAGCTATTTCCATTTAGTTATTCCAAGACATCTCACTTTTGAAAATTGCCATCACCATTTCAAAATCTTATACACTGGGTAATCTTATACACTCTTGTACAATGCAATCCCCCTGGCAACAGGAAACTGACTGGAGGGGGTTGAATTATTGACTGAGAATTTAATGTACGTCAGAGACCCACCTATTGCTGCACACCTGACAAAGCAAAACAATGATGAAGTTCTCCTGGCTGATTTTTCTTACCACTTAGATAAGGTAAGAGGAAGAGACAAGGGATAGAATTTTACTGTAATGCACGTTCTGTGGGAATGGGTGATAATAGCAGAGGCAATATAAAGAGAAAAGGGGATTGAGATCTTTCTCTTTCCAAATTTGTAAATTTGACATCATTCTGAGTTTTTCTTCAATCAGAGAATTTTTTAAAGAGAATTTACAAGGAATTTCCATGTCAAAGCTGAAATATTTCCATGTTGGATTTTACAAAAGAATGTATACAGCTATTTCTGAGTTGCTCCTGGAATAAATCAACATATAGGAAAGTCATTTAGGACTAGATAGATTGTGTCCCTAGGACACAGATCATAGTAAAGTATGTTACATTACAGCACCACCTCAGGAGAAGGGAGCTATAATTCCCTCCGTGCTCCCAGGGGATTGTAATTTACCTTTTGTCAGCAGTAAATTACTAGTCTTGGCATGCAGACTCAGCTGCAATGGCTGATGCATTTGTCAATTCCCCTCCCC
Organism: Dermochelys coriacea; assembly: GCF_009764565.3. Taxonomy (NCBI): domain Eukaryota; kingdom Metazoa; phylum Chordata; order Testudines; family Dermochelyidae; genus Dermochelys; species Dermochelys coriacea. The sequence goes on from NC_050070.1 coordinate 109,099,869, forward strand.
TCCCTGCCCACATACCAAAGGGAGGGAAGAAGTAAGTGTATGTAGAGGATCTCTTATGCCTATTGTGACAGGATCGGGCCGGATGGCTACAGGAGAGTAATAGCAGGCAGATACATTGGCCCCAGGTTAAGTTGGTCCCTTTTCCCTGGGTAAGGGAACAGGGAAGGTTCCAGAACAATCAGGAACCTTCTGGAGACAATTAAGACAGACAGGCTGATTAGAACACCTTCAGCCAATCAAGAGCCTGCTAGAATCAATTAAGGCAGGCTAATCAGGGCAGCTGGGTTTAAAAAGGAGCTCACTTCAGTTTGTGGTGCGCATGTAAGGAGCTGGGAGCAAGAGGCACTAGGAGCTGAGGAGAATGCACACTGTTGGAGGACTGAGGAGCACAAGCATCATCAGACACCAGGAGGAAAGTCCTATGGTGAGGATAAAAAAGGTGTTGGGAGGAGGCCATGGGGAAGTAGCCCAGGGAATTATAGCTGTCACACAGCTGTTCCAGGAGGCACTCTAGACAGCTCCATTCAACAGGGTTCTGGGCTGGATCCTGGAGTAGAGGGTGGACTCGGGTTCCCCCCAAATCTCCCAACTCCTGGTCAAACACAGGAGGAGTTGACCTGGACTGTGGGTTCACGAAAACGGCCAAACTGAAGGCTGCCGTGAAGCTCCAAGGTGAGCAAATCCGCCAATAAGCGCAAGACCCACCAAGGTAGAGGAGGAACTTTGTCACAACTGGTGTTATCAGTGGGATCTGGTGTCCACAGCATGGTGGAAGAAGGACGGTGTTTGGAAGGGGAAAAAAAAAAAGAAAAGAAAAAAAAAAAAAAGGGAAAGCGTTTTTTTTTTTTTCACCACAATAGAGGAGGTAATGCAGGCACTGATACAAGCCACAGCTGCCCAGCAGGAGGCTACCTGTGTCCAGGCAGCCACCCAACAGGAGGCAGAGCGGCTGCAACAAGAAACTAATCACCTGCCGATGGACCAAGCTGCTCTAGACCGGGCTATGTTGTGGGAACTGGTAAACCAGTAAAGGCCCTTTCAGAGCTGAACCACGGCCATGATGGGATGCAGATCATATGGGCCAGCAATTGGCTGCAGAAAATAACGCAGGAGGATGATATAGAGGCATACCTCCTGGCCTGCGGGAGGCTTGACCCCGAGAACAGTGGTCTGGCATCCTCGCTCCATTCCCGTGTGGGGAGGCTCAGAAGGCCTACTATAATTTGCCTGAAGAGGCTACGGCAGACTACCCCCAACTGAAAGCAGAGATCCTGGCCAGATCTGGGGTAACAACCACAGTGCTGGCTCAGCAGTATCATGAGTGGAGGTACCAAGAAAACAAAACCCCCCGGTCCCAATTATATGACCTCATCCATCTGGCATGAAAATGGTTATGAACTGAGTTCCGGAGTCCAGAGGAGATACTAGAGGTTCTTGTCATCAACTGGTACATGAGAGGACTATCACCAGACCTTCACACCTGGGTAAGCCAGAACGAACCCTCCACCTATGACGAGATTGTCACGCTAGTAGAAGGGCGAAGGACAGCAAGGGAACTGACCCGACCACTTAAGGAAGAAGCACCCCTGGTTAAACTAGCAGCACCAAGCCTTAGAGCTTATGTGACTGGGCCACGAGGAAATCCCACATGGAAACAGAGAGGGGCTGAAGGCCCACCAGAAGCCACAAAAAGTTGGAGCACTGACAGGGAAGAGGATTGTGATGTTAGGCTACCCAAACCAAGAGACCAGGGAACGCCTAGGGCTCCATACAGATGTTACGCCTGCGGGGAATGGGGACACATAGCTGCACAGTGTCCCAATGCCGAGGAGCCTATGCAGTGTAACCTGGGGAACTGGGCAGATCCATGTTCCCTAATCCATCTTGTGGGGGTCTCACTAACCCCACATGTGTACACAAGACCAGTGAAGCTAAATGGGGTAGAGACCACAGCAATGGTTGATTCAGGGTGTGCTATCACGCTTGTCTCGGGGAAGCTTGTGAAGCATAGTCAGCTGCTGGGGATAACATGCATCCATGGGACAGTTGGTTATTACCCCACCATCCCAGTAAAAATCGAGATTCAGGGGAACACTACTGAAGTAGCAGCAGGTGTAGTCCCTAAACTCCCATACCCGGTGCTCATAGGGAGGGACTTCCCAGGGTTTGGAGACTTACTCCCGGTAGGGGAATTGGAGAAAAGGAGAAGCCCCTGCATCCGATGAAGTGAGCTGTAGCTCACGAAAGCTTATGCTCTAATAAATTTGTTAGTCTCTAAGGTGCCACAAGTACTCCTTTTCTTTTTGCAAATACAGACTAACACGGCTGCTACTCTGAAACCTGAAAAGTAGTGAGGCATCCACAGTAGACTGTCAACCCCAACCTTCTCTGAAATATCCCCAGATTTGTTCTCCACTCTCAGACAACGTAGAAAGATGAAAAGGGAAAGTAGGGCAGCTAAGGCCTTGGGAACCCAAATACTGGCCCAAAGCCAGAAGGTCGCTCTCATAGGTAGGCGGACCCGAGCAGCTGAAAAGGAGGCTACCCAGGAGGGAGAAGCACCCGAGTCTGACCCACACCCTAACGCCTCTGAACAGTAGAGGCAACAGAGACTGGCCCCCTAGATCTTGGGCAGATTAGCCCCGGGAGAGGAAATTTTGGACGGGACCAGGCTGAAGATTCAAGGTACGACAACATTAGGAAGGAGGTGACCAAAATAGATGGGGTCCCCGTGGAAAGGAAAACCCAGGGACCAGGATCCTACTTCATAATGAAGAAGAATCTCTTATACCAGGTTGCACCAGTACAGGGGCAGAAGGTAGAGCAGATCCTAGTACCTCAAAAACACTAGAATGCTGTATTAAGTCTGGCCCATAGTCATCTTTTTGGGGGGCATTTGGGGGTAGAGAAGACCCTGGCATGGGTCCTGCAATGATTCTTCTGGTCTGCAGTACATGAAGAAGTGCGGAGGTACTGTGCATCCTGCCCGGAGTGTCAGCTGCACAGTCTCCATCCCCACTTGAGGGCACCTTTAGTACCCCTTCCCATCATAGAGGTCCCCTTTGAGCAAATAGCCACGGACCTAGTGAGACCCCCTGGAGAAGACAGCCCGGGGCCCCCAATATATACTTGTCATTCTGGATTATGCTACTCCCTACCCAGAGGCCGTCCCCCTGCGGAACATGGCCTCTAAAACGATAGCTAAAGAGTTGGTGGGGATCTTTGCCCGAGTGGGGCTACCAAAGGAGATATTAACAGACCAAGGTACCCCATTTATGTCGAAGCTAATGAAGGACCTCTGTATGCAGCTCCATATACATAGACTGAGAACTTCAGTCTATCCTCCGCAAACCGATGGGCTGGTAGAAAGGTTTAACCAAACCCTCAAGGCAATGATAAGGAAAGTGGTAAGTTGGGACAGGAAGGATTGGGACACCCTACTACCCTACCTTATGTTTGCAATCCGGGAGGTACCTCAGGCCTCAACTGGGTTATTCCCCTTTGAATTATTATATGGACGCCACCCCCGTGGCATACTAGATATCGCAAAAGAAATCTGGGAAGAGGAACCCAATGAGGGGAGAAATATAATTGACCATGTGTTGCAGATGCATGAACGGATAGCCCGGGTCACCCCTATTGTACGGGAACATTTGGAAAAGGCGCAGGAGGCCCAGCAAACCCATTACAATCGCCAGGCAAAAGTCCGACAGTTCCAACCAGGGGATCGGGTGATAGTGTTGGTACCCACGGCAGAAAGCAAGCTTTTGGCCCAATGGCAGGGGCCCTATGAGGTGGTTGAGCCCTGGGGGAAGTAACCTACAAGGTGCGGCAGCCAGGACACTGGAAACAAAAACAAATTTATCACATTAACCTCTTAAAGCCTTGGCACAAATGAGAGGCGTGTTTAGTGGCCCAAGACACCCCGATCCAGGGAAATAACATGCAGGAGCAGATCAGGATATCCACTGATCTGACACCAAACCAGAAGAAGGAGGTAACTGAGATGATCAACCGATATCAGGATATGTTTTCAATCAAACCAGGTCGGGACCACTGAAGCCTATCACCACATTATCACAGACCCTGGGGAAAAGGTAACTTTAAGGCCCTATCGGGTCCCAGCAGCAAAAAGGGAGGAGATCAAGGCAGAGGTAAAAAGGATGTTGGAGCTGGGAGTAATCGAAGAATCCCACAGTCAGTGGTCAAGCCTGATTGTGTTGGTGCCCACACCCAATGGCACCACTAGGTTTTGTAATGACTTTCGCTGGCTGAATGAGAAATCCAAATTTGATGCATACCCCATATCGATGAGTTAGTTGACCGCCTGGGCAATGCCTGATTTTTGACCACCATTGATTTAACAAAGGGATACTGGCAGATTCCCCTTGCCATAGATGCGAAAGAAAAGATGGCATTCTCTACCCCAGAGGGTCTGTTTCAATATACTGTTCTTCCTTTTGGACTGCATGGGGCACCTGCCACCTTCCAGCGTCTTATGGACAAGCTCCTTTGGCCCTATACCAGTTATGCAGTGGTTATTCACACCCCCGACTGGGAAACCCACTTAGGAAAGATGGAAGTGGTTCTAGACACACTAAGATGAGCTGGCCTCACAGCCAGTCCGGCCAAGTGTGCTATAGGGCTAACCAAGGCTAAATACCTTAGCTACATTGTAGGAAGGGACATGGTCAAGCCCCAACTAAACAAACTAGAGGCTATCCAAAATTGGCCCTGGCCGAATCGGAAAAAGCACATTCAGCCATTTCTGGGTGTGATGGGGTACTACTGACGATTTATTCTCCATTTTGCGACCAGAGTGAGTCTCCTGATAGATCAGATAAAAGCCCAGGGTCCAGACATGGTGAAGTGGACAGATGCCACAGAGAAAGCATTCATGGATCTACGGACAGCCCTCTGCAGTAACCCCATGCTTATAGCCCCAGATTTCAACAAAGAATTCATTTTACAAACAGATGCATCTGAAGTAGGATTGGGAGCTGTCCTATCACAGATGGTCGGATATGAAGAACACCCAATCCTCTAACTCAGCAGGAAACTCCTCTCGAGAGAGCAGAAGTATGCCGTGGTTGAAAGAGAGTGCCTAGCTGTGAAATGGGCCATGGAAACACTATGTTGTTACCTTCTGGGATGATGGTTTACCCTTGTGACTGACCATGTACCCCTCCAGTGGATGCAGTGAAATAAAGAGAAGAATGCAAGGATGACCAGATGGTTCCCGTCCCTTCAGCCTTTCCAATTCACCATACAACACCGGGCTGGAAGCCACCATGGCAATGCAGATGGCTTGTCAGGAGTACACTGCCTGACGTCCCAAGTTGCCCACCCCATAGTGTTGAGCAGGATGAGGGATAGTGACAGGGTTGGGCCGGATGGCTATAGGAGAGTAATAGAAGGCAGATATATTAGCTCAAGATTAGGTAGGTCTCTTTTCCCTGGGTAAGGGAACAGGGAAGGTTCCAGAACAATCAGGAACCTTCTAGAGACAATTAAGACACAGGCTGATTAGAACACCTGCAGCCAATCAAGAAGCTGCTAGAATCAATTAAGGCAGGCTAATCAGGGCAGCTGGGTTTAAAAAGGAGCTCACTTCAGTTTGTGGTGTGCAGGGGAGGAGCTGGGAGCAAGAGGCGCTAGGAGCTGAGAGTGAGAATGCGGACTGTTGGAGGACTGAGGAGTACAAGCATTATCAGACATCAGGAGGAAGGTCCTATGGTGAGGATAAAGAAGGTGTTGGGAGGAGGCCATGGGGAAGTAGCCCAGGGAGTTATAGCTGTCACACAGCTGTTCCAGGAGGCACTCTAGACAGCTGCATTCCACAGGGTTCTGGGCTGGATCCTGGAGTAGAGGGCGGGCCCGGATTCCTCCCAAACCTCCCAACTCCTGGTCAGACACAGGAGGAATTGACCTGGACTGTGGGTTCACAAAAACGGCCAAACTGAGGGCTGCTGTGAAGCTCCAAGGCGAGCAAATCTGCCAATAAGCGCAAGACCCATCAAGATAGAGGAGGAACTTTGTCACATTACACACCCAGCCCCAAGGTCCAGGTAGCCTATGCAGGAGAATTAGGGAAAGTCTTCCTCCCTCTTAGGCCATGTCTACACTGCAGAGTTTTGCTGCTTTAATTAAACAGCTGTTGCATGTCCACACTGTGCTCTTTGTGTCAGCAGAGCGCATCCACACTAGCAGATCTTGCATCAACACAGAGAGCAGTGCACTGCGGTAGCTATCCCACTGTGCAACTGGCTGCAGGGTGCTTTGGGGAGGGTTTGCAATGCCTCCTGAGGCAGGTTCAGTGTCACATGATGCAGGTTTCTCAATTCCATTGTTAGGAGAGTGTGGAGCGCGTGTGTGGGGGAGGAGAGAGACAGAATCAGAGTCACTGTTCCCACTAAGCTGTGCACATGTGCGCGTGCATACAGATCCAAAACCCCATGCACACGGCGAAACACCGCACACACACAAATTTGCACAGATGAAATTTTTTGCACACACGGCCTGTCAAAAATTAGAGGGAACGTTGGTCAGAGTGTTTGTTGGGTGGGAGTGAGTGTGTCAGCACGCTGTCTTGTAAATTCAGACAGCTGCCAGAAGCAATCAATCCTGAGGCAAGGGGAGGGGAACACCCCTGACATCAGCCCCCGCCTCCCTCCCTGGCTCTGCACAGCACAGTAGTCTCATCCCCCGTTCTCCCCTTTCCCCACAGCAGCAGCCTGCCTGCTGCGGTGTTCCTATTGCCTGGGGAGAGCAAGATTTGCAAGTTAATGATTTGCTGTTTGCTGCTGGAGTGAAGCAGCGCGCTCAGTTATCAGAACTTTCCAGAGCTTTGAAAGGGAAGTGGCGCATGCCTGTGTAACTGGAATGCAGAGCAGCTGAGTTCAAAACACTGAGCAGAGCAGTCAGGCTAGTATTGTGGGATACGGGGGGGAGCCAGTTATGGCGATATAACGAACAGCAGCGTCTACACTGACACTTGGAAGCTTTAACTTCACGGCAAAAGGCTTTATGCCTCTTGTCAAGGTGTTTTTATTTTGTCGTCAAAACAGCAGAGTTTTGCTGACAAAACCAGCTTTGTAGTGTGTATATCTCCCCCGTTTTATCAGCAAAATCTGCCTTTTTTTGACAAAACTCTGTAGTGTAGACAAGGCTTTACTCACCTGTCTAGGTGCAAAGACTGAGCTACAATCTAGAATACTACTGCAAATCTATGCTAATCTTTTGCGTTCTGAAACACAATGGCAGAAGTTCTGCAAGTAGATTTATAAACCAAAATGTTAAAACCACATTTAGTACTATTAACAAACAAATCATGTTTTGTGGCAGGTAAGGTTGCATCAGAACACATCCCTTCCACCTCAAACTTTAAAAGCATGAAATCAAATTAAGGGGAAAGATATGTTCATTCTTTTCCTCCTTCATGTTCCCTACAACACTATTGATGACACACGCCATCACTCTAAAGCTTTATGTGTACCCACCTAAACAGTGACCTCATCTGCTTTTATAACAATTGTATGAACAAATCAGCACATCTGACTGTCACAGGTTCCATGCATTGGGGAAATAATTTTGCCTTGGCACTGCTGAAGTCACTAACCTCTGTATATCTGATATTCTCAGAAGCACCGCATGAGGAGCAACAGTGTGGACAAATGGACACATCCAGACTGCTTTAGAATTCTTGCAGAAGGGATGCAAAAAGAGTGAGATAACCAATGAAAAATTGCCAAAAAGGTAATTTTGAATTCTTATTTTACTCTTATGTTAATCCATTTTTCATCAACCTACCATGAAAAATTCAAATAGAAATTTTCAAAAGCTTACATTCAGTGTTTTGGTTTTTGTCATTTCAATGAGACTTTTACAAAATAAAGGTTTAAATCTCCTGTTAAGCTGAAATCTGTAACACAACTTTAACTATGTTGGTACCAATCCATCATAGAAAATCCTCAAAAAGCTCTGGATATCCCTGTAAAGCTCTGAGCTATTTCATTTCTAGTGCATGAAAAATATCTATAGTACAATATCTCTGCTAATGAAGAAAAATAAACACTTAACCATTGTTAATATTAGAAAATTATGTGCCAATTGAGGACTTAATGTAGGTGATGGAATCAGTAAATCAAGCAGCACATCTATATGCATGGAAAGAGAAGTCAGTATTTTTTTTAAGAAAATGGGGTAAGGAAAATTTCACATAATATCACTCCTGGTTGGTAGTGAAGTACACTCATTTCTATTTGATAATTGATGGCTCCTGAGAACTGGTGGACTCATGAATGAAAATCAGAGAACTGATTCAAGAAGTTACTCATCAGATAATTTTTCAAAATACGTTACACAGGATTAATTTAATCACCACTAAATTCACTAGAGATCCTAAAGAAGTATCTCTCCTCTGCCCCTGGTATCTGAAACTGGCCCTGAAATATAATTCCTGTTATGGGACTGTATGTATTATTGTATGCTTTCTCTTATGGGAATAAAAGGTGCCTTCAAGAAGTCTTCACAAAGTAATTTCAGGTTAATATGGTGAGATGTGAAACTGGGGGTATGCCAGATTTCCAAATGAGAAGGATACATTTCTTTGCCATAATCAATACCAAATGGATTTAAAACAAATAAAAGGAAGTATTTCTGCAGTGTTAACCTGTGGAACTCCTTGCCAGAGGATGTTGTGAAGGCCAAGACCATAACAGGGTTCAAAAAAGAACTAGATAAATTCATGGAGGATATGTCCATCATTGGCTATTAGATAGGATAGGCAGGGATGATGTCCCTAGCCTTTGTTTTCCAGAAGCTGGGAATGAGCGACAGGGGAAGGATCGCTTGATGATTACCTGTTCTGTTCATTCCCTTTGGGGCACCTGGCACTGGCCACTATCAGAAGACAGGATACTGGGCTAGATGGACCCTTGGTCTGACCCAGTAGGGCCATTCTTATGTTCTTATGGATACGTTTCTATTTCCCTGTCATATGTAAGATAAAAAACAATTTTAAAATCTCAAAATATTTTACTTTTAGGTTAGAGCCTACAGGCCTTGAATCAAAATACTATTAATTTGGGACAACATTGGTTGTAAAGCGTGAGCTTGTATTTATTGAAACACTGATGGTTTGCCAGCAGCTTTTGGCATTAAATGGAACACTTGCAATGAGGGTAGGTGGTAGTTTTGGATTCTCATTCTAGTACTTCCTCTCTGTTCCAGTTTCCTGGCTTCCTCATTTGTAAGTGCTTCAGACTTAATTGTCTCTTAGTTAATCTACTCTATAAAATTACACTGTGTTAGAACACTACCTTGAGGAGTTGTGATAATTAACATAATGTTAAGCACAATTGAGCACTAACTATAGTCAGAGCAGTTGTGCTCAACATTCTCTCATTTGGTTGTGGTTAACCCTAGATATGTTAACATGCCTGTGTTCTACACCGGTTTGATGATTTGTATTTGCTCTTCAAACCATGTATACATGGAACTTCCCTTTCCACTCTTTCAAACTCAACTGCTTGATATTGTTGCTTGTCTAGCTATGGCAGTATAGCTTTGAGACATGGACTCATTTTGTGATAGCTGTATGAAATAAACTAAGTTTTTGTCAGAGGGATTGGATGGCTTTGTGTGTCACATATTTGCCAAAGATTCATAGGTTTAATAAATCTGAAGTCCAGAAGGGGGCTATTATGATCAGAACACAGGCCACAGAATTTCATACAGTGACCCTTTAATTCAGTTTTCTTCTGATGCCATGTACTAACAGTGTGCCATGGAAGAATGCTTGTCAAGAGACTGATTTTTGTTTATATTCCCTGTCATATTGCATAACGTGAGCCAGATTTACACAGGACAGGGCTCAATATCTACTGATTCCAAGGGCTGCTGTTACTGCAGCGCTAGACTAAACCCAGAACTATTCTCCACCCTCTCCTGCAATTATAGTTGTTAAGAGCTTTATAGTGCTTTTGAGATAAAAGCATCTAATTAAATGTAAAAGGTTTTTAATGATTATTCACAAAATGTCACACCCAGGGACAAAAATTTTCCTGTCCCTGTTCCAGTAGCTTGTCCATCAAGAGTATTGGCTCTTAAGGGTACAATTTTATTTCAAATCCTGCCTCTTATGTTGAATGTCAGTGAGTAATTTAGAGAACATTTTTACACATGAGGCTGAGAGATCTTCAGATTCATTCATCATGTTGTCCTGGTCACTGTTGATAAGTGGAAGGATAGAAATGTTGTTGTGTGTTTCTTTAAGAGTCTCTCCTCGCTGCAGTATCTGTTAACATTCCAGACTCTCCTCCTCCTTTGATATTTTACCATGAGTTACTGTGAAAGTTCTGCAAATATGGTTCTAACACGGAACACTCATCATTGCAAGATGGCACCACAAAGCAATTTTGCTTTAGTCTACTGACAGTGTAACTACTAATGACTAGTAATGTTGTGGGCTAATGCATTTGTAATATAACCGTTAGATATGTTATGCTATCCTAGAATGGCTTTAGCTGACTTTCAATCCTTAAAACAGTCTTTTAAAAAGTGATAATTTACATATAAGTGACTATAAATTACTAGAAAGCATTTTCCACTAAATTTGAGGATGGCAAAAATTAGTTGTCATTCTTTTCTGAAGTGAGCAGAGCAATTAGCTCATAAAACTGTCTGTGAATATTTGTTCACATTCAAAAGCTCTTTTTGAAGGGCCCATATTCACAGCATTTCTATACTTACTTTCTACTGTGTTGGTTACATACAGAAGATATCCAGTCATGGAACAGAAGCAATACTATGTGCCTATTCCCAATCAGGTGTTAGTGAATAACTTGCAGACCAGGATTTATGTAGCTGAACGAGTTGATTTTGTGAATAATTTTGAACAAGTACATTGGAGAATTTAGCGATTTCCACAGTCAACCCCTCCACACACATTTTATCTGTTACAAGTGATTCATTCAGCTCTAGTTAAGGGAATTAATAGGTGGCCCTTTCAGGAGTCTCAAGAGCTTGATACGAAGGCGCAAGATGTCTTGATCTGCAACTGTGCAACTTTAATTGGTTATTATTTACTTTCAGCTCTTCCCAGTCATTAGAGTTAATGGGGCAGATCCTCAGGTAGTGTAATTTGCCATAGCTCCACAGTGGAACTATGGCAATTTACACCAAATCAGGATCTACCCCCATGTTTAGAATGCAGCATTCCTTAAGGTCATTTGATTTTATTAACGAAGAATGTGTATACTAAATACTAATCGTAGGAGAAAGAGGTTACAATATCAGTTACAATATCAGTCTCAATGGAAAACCTATCCAGTGCTTTCTTTCCAGAAATATTCTTCTACTTATTGTTCTGCTTATCTGTTGACTTGTGAGTCTGCTTCTTTTGCTTCTTATTTTCCATCTCTTTATATATCAGCAAAGGAGACGATACATACTATTACTGCCCTCGGATCTTTCTCTTCTTAGAATATTGTTTTTACCTGTAATTACTGTTCCTGCATTGTTAGGATGACAGCAGATGTCCTTCCATAGCAGCACTTTATGACTATCCTCCATGCACCTTATATGTTCAAGATCAAGAGGGCATTTCGTTTCCTCTAATCTTGATTCTTACACAGCACAGCTCAGTATATTATTCGAACAGCTCGATTTTGCTCCCTCTTTCCTTCTGTTTTCTGTTGAGTTCTTCTTTATGTAATATACCTACCCTGTATGTTTCTTGTCTGCTATTGAATTTGAACAAACTTAAAGCAGAATATCCCCAAATGCTACATGGCACTTTATGCATTTTGCAAAAACAATTTTTTTTTTTTTTTTTTGCAAAGATCCCCACCTTGTCTCACTGGCTGCCTAAGGTTTGGCATCTGCCTATCAGGTGGAGTACTAGACATTAACCTCATTAAAGCAGGGGAAAATACAATTCTGCCATGTTACTTTGTGGGGAACAAGGTGGGCAAGGTAATATCTTTTTATTGCTTCAAGCTCTGTTGATGAGAGAGACAAGCTTTCGAGCTACATAGAGCTCTTCTATGAGTCTCTTTCTGTGTGATACTGTATGACATTCCAGGATGCAATCCAGACCTGTGAGGGCGTTGTGTCACCACTTGCCTTGCAATTTGGGGTGCCTCACAATGCTTCGCTTCTGTAGTTTCCAACCTGGGCTCCTCACAAGCAGCCTGCAGGTTACACCCTGAGTGTCTGGGTGTAACTGCAGCCCTGATTCAGCAGCTCTGACCCCAGCAGCCTGTTAGGAAACCCAGCCACACTCTGGCTTCCAGCAGCCTTGGTTACCACTTGCAGGGTGTCCCCAAAACTTCCCATCCCAGATTTTCCCAAAAAAGTGTGTTTTGCATTGTCCATTCCTTTCCTGGATAATCCAGATATATTAGGTCTAAGGGGATCAATATACAACTTTCTGCTACCTTAAATAATGTTATTCAAACAATTCACAACACTGGATTAGTTTTGATTAATGAATAAAACATGTTTATTTAAAGAGATATGTTTTAAGTGAATACAAGTAATGAGACATTAAATTCAGAATGGTTGCAAGAAAAATAAAGATTAAAATGCTTTCTAAACTTAACAAGCTGGACTTGGTTTAAGGTGAAGTTCTTACCACAGGCTTACAATAACATTGCTGACCAAGTTTCAGATCAGGCTCTGCTCCAGAAGTCCATAGGCTGTTTCTTTTTGTTCTTAGATGAAAAAAGAGAGATGTATAGGGAGAGAGAAACTGGAGTGATTTCCCCCTCACTTTTATAGTCCAGTCCTCCTTTGACATGCATTTTCATAAAGGTTACTCAAAGCAAAATTTATCTTCATCACAATAGTGAAAAAGGTTCCATGACGTTTCTTATTACTTCTGTTTGCTGAAATGCAGATTTTGCTTGTTTTCTGTCCTCCCCCTCTTATTGTCTGAGGACCCTGTTTATATACAAAGTATTTGGAAACTGAGATAAACACACAGTCCTTCGTTTAAGATCTATTTGACCAGTTCTGCCTAACTGCAGCTACGTTTGAGTTTGAAACGTTCCACCAACATCATTTAGGGGGAATTCATAACTTTATATATAATGTTGCTAAATACATTTCACCATTATATTATTGACCAGTAAGTTATTAGTTTTCAAATGATACCTTATAGGGCAAAAATTATTATAATAGTGTATAGGATATGAATATAGGGGTGCATTCTGTCACATAGTAATACTGACATGCCTCCAACTAGATCATGAAAATTTGGATATGTAGATGATCTTGCCATGACAATCCAAGCACCAAACCTCCATAATACTGAGAAAGCATTAACTCCAAACTATGGAACAATACTTCTGGAAATGAAGGCTCACACCAAACCCTGGAAAAACAATAGTAAGCACATTTCATCTTGATAATAGTGCCAAAAACCTTGGAGCGAAACTCGACCACACCTTCCCCTTTCATGATCACCTGGAGAAGGTATCTGTAAAGATAAAAAAGAAAGGCAACAGAAACCTGAAACTATTAGGTGCAACCTGGAGTTCATCGGCATCAGTTGTGCAAACGTCTGCAATTAGCACCTGTATATTCAGCCGCTGAATATTGTGCCCCGGTATTAAGCAGATGCAGCCACACACAACTTGTTTACACCCCGCTGAATAGAGTCAGTTGGCTCCATCACTATGGCTACCTGTTCTGTCTAACATCGTTACACCAAACTGGTGCAACAGTCCACAGAGGTCAGCAAATCCAGGAAAACAGATGCCTTCCTATTCACCAAAACCTTTGAAAACACCAGCCACCCTGCCCCAACATCTTAAGTCCCACAAGCCTTTCTGGGAACATTTGCTTGGCCTCATGCAATCAGACTATGATCAGAAGGAGTCATGGAAAGCACATTGGACTAAACAAGACTTTAAAAATAAGCACCTTGTGCCAGATCCCACACAGAAGGCTCCTGGGTTCGACCTTCCATGGTCACTTTGGTCAACTCTGAACTGAATCCAAGCCAACCATGGTAAATGCGACCATCTAATGCACAAATGGAAAATCAAGGACTCCTCAGCATACACGTGCAGATCCCCATGATAGACCATCAAACATATCACCAACTATTGCCCAATTTATAATTATTAAGGAGGCATTAATACAATAAATTCTGCTACTCCTGATGTAACCATTTGGTTCAATCAACTTTGGGTGAAATTGTTGTTGCTGCTCTACACCAGCCATACAAAAGAAGAAGAAGTGACAAGAAGAATAATGTATATTGTGTCTATAAAGTTGTTAATGACTAAAGCATTTTACTGAAGTAATTGTATAAAATTTCAACATTGTTTAATTAGCTAAATGCTTTGAAGTGTTGCAACATCAGCAATGGTAAAAGCAATGCAACACAAGAAGTGATAGCACACCCTGGGGTACCATGATGGCTCATTTAGCTAATCATTCTGTTTACCATAATTATACAATGAAAACAGGACACAAATATATTGTGAAAACAAAAATATTATGTGCATAGATTACCATAATTTGGCCTACAAATTAAACCTCCCTTTTGGCCTTCTTGTCATTAGGTTGACTAAATAAACTCATCATCCATGTCATTCTAAAAGCCATTAAGTGGATAGAATGCTATGAATGGTATCTTACGTATTTGCAGTATGTTTAGTTATTTTCTGAGTCAGAACATGACTGCTTTTTCCTTAAAGTGCGTTGAAATAAAATACACTGGGAATGAGTCATACTTAAAATTTATAGGACCTCAGGGGCTTGTTCCAAAGCTCAGTGAAGTCAATGGAAAATTTTACACTGAATTCAGTGGACTTTGGACCTGCCATGAAAGGGAACTTAAATAGTACTTATTCACTGTCATTAATTGGTGTTTGAAAGGGACTGAAATTAGTTCTTGATACATGCGTCCTCAAATTTAGGGAGACAAAGTCTCATAATCAGAACCCAGATTTAAATCCAAACTTTTAAATTCTCCGCATCTCTGTAATGAGTTGAATTACACCAGTGGTTTTCAACCAGGGGTACGCGTACCTCTGGGGTTACACAGAGGTTTTTTGGGGTACATCAACTCATGTAAATATTTGTCTAGTTTTACAACAGGCTATATAAAAAGCACTAGCAAAGTTAGTACAAACAAAAATTTCATACAGACAATGACTTGTTTATACTGCTTTATATACTATACACTGAAATGTAAGTATAATATTTATAATCCAATTGATTTATTTATAATTATATGGTAAAAATGAGAAAGTAAGCACTTTTTCCATCACCCACTTTGAAATGTGAAAAAGTTAAGTTTTGGAAGGAAGTTAAGTAATGTGCACCTCTGCATTTCCAAGACCAGAAACAGAAGTATTGAAATAACGTGAGAGAGAATGCTTTACTTGTTATATTTTCAGTCTCCGTAGAAATTGGAATGCTGGAAATCTTGCAATAAAATTTGTTTTGAGCTCTCCACTCAATCTTTGCTTATCCAGCAGATTTGTATAGTTTGAATAAGCAACCAGACTTCTGCAAGTTTATCTTAACTGAACTTCACAGCTTTATGACTGAGGTTCACTCCTCCCTAATATTTAGCCATATCTTTAGAACTACTTCACTAGCAAGTTCCAGCTACCTTGTGCTTCAATACAAGTGCATAGATGCTTTAAACTGAGTTTACTCAGGTTTCAGAGTGGTATCCATGTTAGTCTGGATCAGCAAAAACAACAAGGAGTCCTTATGGCACCTTAGAGACTAAAATTTATTTGGGCATAAGCTTTTGTGGGCTAAAACCCACTTCATCAGATGCATGGAGTGGAAAATACAGTAGCAGGTGTATATATACACAGTACATGAAAAGATGGGAGTTGTCTTACCAAATGTGGGGTCAGTGCTAACGAGACAATTCAATTAACAGTAGAATACCAAGGGAGGAAAAAGAAAAGGAGTACTTGTGGCACCTTAGAGACTAACAAATTTATTAGAGCATAAGCTTTCGTGAGCTACAGCTCACTTCATCGGATGCATTTGGTGCATTTTCCACCAAATGCATCCGATGAAGTGAGCTGTAGCTCACGAAAGCTTATGCTCTAATAAATTTGTTAGTCTCTAAGGTGCCACAAGTACTCCTTTTCTTTTTAAGAAGGTTTGAGTAACAGTATGGAGAAATTAGTTTTTGTAATGACCCATTACAAAATGAATTACCCATCATTAGTCAGGTAGTTAAGCCAGGTTTCCAGCTGCTTTGCAGTGCCAGAGCAGCACAAAGTAGCTAGACCACAATGGTGAATCTCACCCTTCATTTTCAATCATTTTAATACTATATTTTTTTCACTAGATTACTACACGGAATACTTTCAATGATAGGCAGTTTAAATGTGTACTTGATGTAGTTATACTTGTTATCAAGTGACAACTGGTGGAAAATTATATTAGCAGACTTTAATTGAATGTAATTTTTCATCTTAAGGCATCCTGATAGTTTAACTTTGTCTTTGTGGTAAGTTGAACTTGAGGATAAGTGCAGCTACATAAGATATCCTTGAAAATTTTCATGAATATATATATATTAGCACAGGCACAAAATCTATTCACTCATCTTTACAAACAGGATAATATTAACTAAAAACTAATACCTTCATTCAGTCATCAGAAAAACTACTCCTTCAGGTCGAGGGAACAAGAAGAATTTTGCAAGACTGTAATAAGATGTCTGTGCTATAGGGAGGTAAGATCAAAGTGGTTATGATCAATAAGAAGAAGAGAGAAATATTTGTTCTGAAAATCTAGAATATTGGCTATTATACCAAGCAAATAAGTATAGGCAGCTTTATGATCTAGGTGCTCTTACTCACCTAGTACAACTGAAATGGAAAACTAACTGACTAACTTGATGCTCTATTTTACCATCTATGGTCAACTTGGAGAGTATTCTTAAGTTCTGAATTAGAATTGGTGACTAATACTTTTGTATGCAGACTCTTCTTCATTTACAATGGTTTAATAGGCAAATTGAACCTCAGTGATTTGGAGCCAGTAATTGCCAGTAAACACCATTTCAAATCCTGGAAGAGCCAAAAGAGTAGAACTGGTCAGAAAAATTTCAAATATTTCCCCCCCCCCTTATTCTAATTGACAAGACAGAAGAATTTAGGTACACAAAATATCTAATTGGGAAACTTGCCAACTAGCATTAACATTGTAATAGTCTGATTGTATTTTAATTGTAGCACCTTGTGGTAATTGTTCAGAAACAACATTTATATAAGTTAACTAGGCTAAATAGGTGTAGAGAATGAGGGAGTCCTCTGTATTATTTTTATGACTATCATATATATCTGAGTTTACCAGCTTGATATTATTCTGCCTGACTTCCCAGAGTTAAATCAAAGAATCTGTTGGGGAGAATAAGCAGGAAACAAAACAATTACAGAGATAAAAGATACCTCTAGAGAAGATACTAAGGGCATTAAGAGAATAATAGAGGGACTGTTAATTGGGATCACATATTTACTTTCCTAAGGGCCAAGCTGAGGATCAAAGGGTCACTCCGACAGAGAGACACTGGAGAATAAAAAAGAAAAGGAGTTCTTGTGGCACCTTAGAGACGAACAAATTTATTTGAGCATAAGCTTTCGTGAGCTTCATCGGATGCTGGAGAATGTGGCAGTGCAGTGTGTTTCTCTCAGTCCAGAGGTAGGGGTCCAGCATTGGTGGAACTTACCAAACACTTGCATGGAAAGGATATGGTTTAGGTAAGACTGAGTCATATAGAACACTTGTTGTTTTAACCCTTTTCTCTGCTCACTATGTACCTTTATGTGAATAAACAATGTTTGTGTTGATACCTTGTTTTGAGACACTGTTAATCTGCCACTGGTCACAGACTCCTAGAGAGTTTACTTGACGGTGTCAAATACAGTTGGGCCTGTTAGGTTTTTACACTGTAGGGAAACAGAAGGCCTGCAGTCCAGAGATCCAGTCTATTATTGTTTGAATGGTTCCACCTTTGAGAGAGGTCAAGGAAGTAAAGTCTGCCACCTCAAAGATGCATTTGAGAAGGACTGCAAAGGGGTCTAAAATTCAGCTCACCTAGTAACTATGACACTGGATAATTATGAAATGATACTTAGGGATGTCATTGTAGTACAGTGAAGGAGTACTGGTGGCACCTTAGAGACTAACAAATTTATTAGAGCATAAGCTTTCGTGAGCTACAGCTCACTTCATCGGATGCATTTGGTGGAAAAAACAGAGGAGAGATTTATATACACACACACAGAGAACATGAAACAATGGGTTTATCATACACACTGTAAGGAGAGTGATCACTTAAGATAAGCCATCACCAGCAGCAGGGGGGGGAAAGGAGGAAAACCTTTCATGGTGACAAGCAAGGTAGGCTAATTCCAGCAGTTAACAAGAATATCAGAGGAACAGTGGGGGGTGGGGTGGGAGGGAGAAATACCATGGGGAAATAGTTTTACTTTGTGTAATGACTCATCCATTCCCAGTCTCTATTCAAGCCTAAATTAATTGTATCCAGTTTGCAAATTAATTCCAATTCAGCAGTCTCTCCTTGGAGTCTGTTTTTGAAGCTTTTTTGTTGAAGTATAGCCACTTTAAGATCTGTGATCGAGTGACCAGAGAGACTGAAGTGTTCTCCAACTGGTTTTTGAATGCTATAATTCTTGACGTCTGATTTGTGTCCATTCATTCTTTTACGTAGAGACTGTCCAATTTGGCCAATGTACATGGCAGAGGGGCATTGCTGGCACATGATGGCATATATCACATTGGTAGATGCGCAAGTGAAGGAGCCTCTGATAGTGTGGCTGATGTGATTAGGCCCTATGATGGTATCCCCTGAATAGATATGTGGACAGAGTTGGCAACGGGCTTTGTTGCAAGGATAGGTTCCTGGGTTAGTGGTTCTGTTGTGTGGTGTGTGGTTGCTGGTGAGTATTTGCTTCAGATTGGGGGGCTGTCTGTAAGCAAGGACTGGTCTGTCTCCCAAGATCTGTGAGAGTGATGGGTCGTCCTTCAGGATAGGTTGTAGATCCTTGATGATGCGTTGGAGAGGTTTTAGTTGGGGGCTGAAGGTGATGGCTAGTGGCGTTCTGTTGTTTTCTTTGTTGGGCCTGTCCTGTAGTAGGTGACTTCTGGGTAGTACAGTGTTTGTCTCGCAGGTGCTAGGCATTATATACAAAATAGCTTGATATTATAAAATTAATATTTGCATACCATTTTGCTAAAAGTTTGTTTCTGAATGATGAAAGGAGATTAACTGTCTAATATGTATTAATTGAAAACTAATTGTCTTTTTTGCCCTTTATACAACAGTAATAATATGAAGAAACCACATGGGCACGATGGGATCCAAACAATCTTATTTACTAAATATACACAACATACAAGGTCTAGTTACATATATCCACTACTGCTCTGGCTGGTTTCTGTAACATAAAACACAGTGAGCACCATGAAAGAACTCACAAACTATTTAAAGGGATAATGCCCTATTTCTATGCACTAAGTTGAGGCTGAATCTTCGCAGGCAGACAAGTGGATGAGGAAGGTTGGCATCCTTGGTGGAGCAAAGCAGTGACCCAGTAAGGCCCAAAAGTAGATAAGTAAATGAAGGCAAGGTTAACAATATTATCCCCAAATATGTAATTGCATCCCAGGATTAGTACCTTTTCTGGCTCAGAAAATTTAGCTGAAGTTCAGAGATGAAGGGTAGTACAAAGTCAGTGCAATTACTACTGACAATTACAGGAGATTCTTCGTTAGCTCGGTGGATAGAATAGTTGCTGATCCTTGACATAATTAAGAAGTGTAGAGAATAATGAAAAATAGAAAAAAGTTAAATGAACTTTTCAAATCTCAAAAAGATTTGAGGCCACAGCCTCAGTGGGTGTAAATGAAGTTGCATCCATTCACATCAGCTGAGGATCTTACTCTTAGTTTTGGCATGAGTGTAGGGTGACAATTTGATCCAAAACGCTACTTTGAAAAATACTAGTGTCTGTATGATTGGTTTCTACTCCTATGAATTTTAAAACCTTGGGAGAAATATTTAGGTTTCCATAACATAACACATTTCCCTCCTCTGACTGAGTCACTGAAGGATTTTGTCTCTTAAGATGTAGCTTCTTAGAGCTCTTTTAATTAAAATCATCAAGGCAATAGTCTCTGACAGGGGTGCCATTTAGGAGGGACAGGGAGGCTTCTGCCCCACCCTCTCCAATTTCAGACAGGAAGTGTTCTCCTAGTCAGAGCTCTTAACTGCAGCATAAGCATTAGTGTGGGAATGGGAATGGGAATTCTGCAGAGGAGAGGTTGTGCTCCCAGCTTGTGGCCCTGGAGCAGGGAGTCAAGATTTTGTTTACAAACAGGGACACAGTGATTAAAATAAGAAAGGGCGGGTAATTTAATTAAGTGTTAGATGAGCCTGTAAAATAAATCCCTCTGCAGTATTGAAGAGAGAATGCAGGGGACTCAGAAGAAATATAGCCAAACCCTATGAGCCAAATTTACATTCAGAAAAGAGGAAGATTTGAGGGGTGTAAGTCAAAAGAAGGGGCCAAAACCAAGGGAAGGGATAGCAGTGGTATAGAGAAGTTCCCACTCTACCTGTGATATTTATGTGGCCCCATCACCATAGTATCTGAACCATAGGCTGTGCGTAATGGAGGCTGGGAGAGGCTAAGCCTCCCCAAACCTTGCGCCACTGTGGACAGGCAGTGGCAGATTTGGGGCCCCAGGAAAAATCTCCCCCTGCCACAGCTGTGGCACTGGAGGAGCTCTCACTCCCCACCATGGCACCAGGACTGTGACGGGGACACATAGCTTTTCCGGTCTCAGGGCCGCGGGGGCGGGGGAGTGAGCAGGGGACAGAGCCTCAGTGGGGGAAGAGGTGGAATGGGGACAGGGCTGGAGGGGAAGAAGCAGGATGGGGCTGTGGGTGGAACAGGGGAGGGGCTCCAGCCAGGACCAAGAGCTCTGCTGTGGTCACAGCTGAGGCTAAGAGCTCCAGCCAGGTCCAGGGAGGGCCTAAGAGCAGCGAGCGGTGCTGTGGCCTTGCCTGGAAAAGGTAGGAAAGCGGCAGGGCAGAGGGCTAACTTCCCCAAAGGGAAGCTTCACCCGCTGTCCATGATCTGAGCACTTCACAAATGTCTAACCTATTTCTCCTCACAGCTCCTCTGTGAGGTAGAGCAGTGATGTTATCTCCATTGCATAGATGGGGCACTGAGGCACAGAGAGGCTAAAGGCCAGATTTTCAAAAGTATTTAGGCACCTAGTGAGATTTTCAAAAATGTCTAGAAAGCTAGGAGCTTTGTAACCCCCACAAGATGCCTAGGTGCATCTTTGGGTGCCTAAAAACCTTTGAAACTCTGTCCCTAAGACACTGGCCTGTGGTCATACAGGAAGTCTATGTGGGGAGTAGAACCCAGGCTTCTGGGGGCTAGCTCACTATCCGCTAGACCAGGTTCTGTCTCTGCTTTAAAAAAAAAAAAAAAAGAGAGAGAGAGAGAGAGACCACCGATGGATGGGAGCAAAACCAAGAAGGCCAGTTCTCTGAAACTCAAGCAAATGGTCCCAGGTGATTGGGAACAATGTCATGGTTGACAGCATGACAAGCAGCACAGAGGTCAGGAAGGATGAAGAAAGAGAGAGAGAGAGAATAAGAGTCACATGAGAAGATGATGATTTAACCCCCAAGGAATGGCAGGTTCTTCTCCATGCTGGGTTGTAGAGCTATGGCTGCAGTGAAAATTTATATTTTAACTGAAACCCATTTTGTTGTAAAAAGAAAAGCAGTACTTGTGGCACCTTAGAGACTAACAAATTTATTAGAACATAAGCTTTCATGAGCTACAGCTCACTTCATCGGATGCATTTGGTGGAAAAAACAGAGGAGAGATTTAGATACACACACACAGAGAACATGAAACAATGGGTTTATCATACACACTGTAAGGAGAGTGATCACTTAAGATAAGCCATCACCAGCAGCAGGGGGGGGGGAGGAGGAAAACCTTTCATGGTGACAAGCAAGGTAGGCTATTTCCAGCAGTTAACAAGAATATCAGAGGAACAGTGGGGGGTGGGGGGGAGAATAAACATGGTGAAATAGCTTTATTTTGTGTAATGACCCATCCACTCCCAGTCTCTATTCAAGCCTAAGTTAATTGTATCCAGTTTGCAAATTAATTCCAATTCAGCAGTCTCTTGTTGGAGTCTGTTTTTGAAGCTTTTTTGTTGAAGGATAGCCTTCTTAGGTCTGGGGATACCATCATAGGGCCTAATCACATCAGCCACACTATCAGAGGCTCCTTCACCTGCGCATCTACCAATGTGATATATGCCATCATGTGCCAGCAATGCCCCTCTGCCATGTACATTGGCCAAACTGGACAGTCTCTACGTAAAAGAATGAATGGACACAAATCAGACATCAAGAATTATAACATTCAAAAACCAGTTGGAGAACACTTCAATCTCTCTGGTCACTCAATTACAGACCTAAGAGTGGCTATCCTTCAGCAAAAAAGCTTCAAAAACAGACTCCAACGAGAGACTGCTGAATTGGAATTAATTTGCAAACTGGATACAATTAACTTAGGCTTGAATAGAGACTGGGAATGGATGAGTCATTACACAAAGGAAAACTATTTCCCCATGAAGAAAAGGAGTACTTGTGGCACCTTAGAGACTAACAAATTTATTAGAGCATAAGCTTTCGTGAGCTACAGCTCACTTCATCGGATGCATTTGGTGGAAAACTCCCCACCAAATTTCCCCATGATATTTCTCCCCCCACCCCACCCCCCACTGTTCCTCTGATATTCTTGTTAACTGCTGGAATTAGCCTACCTTGCTTGTCACCATGAAAGGTTTTCCTCCTTCCCCCCCCGCTGCTGGTAATGGCTTATCTTAAGTGATCACTCTCCTTACAGTGTGTATGATAAACCCATTGTTTCATGTTCTCTGTGTGTGTATATCAATCTCCCCTCTGTTTTTTCCACCAAACGCATCCGATGAAGTGAGCTGTAGCTCACGAAAGCTTATGCTCTAATAAATTTGTTAGTCTCTAAGGTGCCACAAGTACTGCTTTTCTTTTTGCGAATACAGACTAACAGGGCTGCTACTCTGAAACCTGCCATTTTGTTGTGTCATTTTTGTTCTGAGTTTGAAAAAAGGAAGGAATGAGAAAGTGTTGTATGAGTATCAGATGTGTTTATGCCTCAAATTCTTAGGGTGTCAGCTGTATCCAGGCCAATTCCAGAACAAAGAACAAAAATTGCATCCACAGAATCCATAAAGTCAACAATTATTGTCATGATTTGTCTTATTCACTGGGCACCATCTGTGTGCTCAACACTGTTCAGAATATGGCAGAAAATGTAGCCCCTAAGCCAATGTATATAAGATGTGTAGCCCTGGATAAGATAGCTCAAATATTTAAGTATGAAGTGTATAATTGTTGAGCACATGTTAATATCTGAGTGGAGTTGCTGATGATAAACGTTTTACTTAATTAGCAACTAGAAGGTTTGACCCTCCAACTTTCTTTCAAGAGGAAGAGCTACCAATAGCTCCTGTGCCTGTTTGTTTTCCTTTCCTGCCTATAGTGGCCCTGATATACCTCAGAAGTCTCAATTTTCTTCTCAACTTTAAAATGTGGAATTTTCTTGGTGTTTGATTTTAAATATTCTCCATTGAGAACTGCATCTCAACCACTGTAGTGTTGTGTTTAAGAGCTTTCTGGAGAGTAACTAGCCTTTAAACAGAAGAGAAAGCTGTGTTGCCAACTCTCATGATTTTGTCATGAGTCTCATGATAATTATTGTTTTCCTTGAAGCCCCAGCTTCTGGGAGTCAAGTGGGCATGTGATGATTTCAGCCTTCATTCTTAAAGAAAAATGAAGTTTCTTACCCTCGTGACTGTGGAGAAAGCTTCAAAATGTGACTCTAGTGCACTCTAAAAACTCAAAAAGCTGAAGGCAATTAAAGAACAGCAAAACTATTATGTTTTCATAATCATGATTTTAAAACCAATCTTAAGATTTTTGGTGAGCCTCACTCATGATTTTTGAACATTTGGGGTTGGCAATACTGTGAAAGTTTCACTCCTGTTTAAAGTCACTGACACTTTCAAGTCAGTTTCTAGTCTATTATTTGTAGTGGGGTAATATCCCTAGAGCCCCAGGCAGGTGCAGTATAAATTCACAGGAGCTTGCCCTAATAGGATGTTTCCAAAGTTAAAAGATCTATTCCAAGCTTGGTGAACTGCAAAAAAATGATAGAAAGTAATCTAGATTTTTCTACAATTGTTTCAATTGTTGTGTTCAAGAGTTAGTAACAAAGTAAGAATATACATTAAAATTTTAAACTTAGCCACCTGTTAGTATTAGAGCTGAGTAGGTCTAATATTTATTTAATTTTCTTTCTTTATATAGGAATCAGAAACAGTGCTCCTGTCAGCTAATTTCTAAGTTATCATTTGCAAAAAAAAAAAAAAAACTAGGGTTTTTGGTGCCTAAGTCGCCACCGGAATCACAGTTAAAGTTGCCCTCCCTCCCCCGCCAAATCTGAAATGGTGCCCCTAGTCACTGCCTGTCTCATATGCAGATGGGGGCTAAACTGACATGCAAACTTTGTCACTGCCAGCAAGACCAAAAGGGAAGGGGGGAGAGAACATTAAGATCAAAAGGATCTCAAATGAAAGCACGTAAAAGCAATGTTTAGCTTTTAGAAAGAGGTTAAAATTATAGTAGTCAAATTCAGAATAATGAGTTTCCTGTTGAGCCTCAATACTTAATCTGTATAGTTCTTTGATTTATTAAAATACGTGATAGAGGAGAAAAAGAACATTTTCTTAATACTCCTATATTTTAAAAACTGATCCATTAAAATATATTCATATACGCTTCATTCCTGGGTTGTATGCTAAATTTCACCCAATATGAATTTACAATGGTAGAGTGAATAATACCTAATAAGATGGTATACAACTTAATGCAGTTTGGACAATATCCCTGTAAAGAAAGTAATATAAAGGGTATTAGTCTAGGTAGCAGAGTGAACTGCACATATCAGTTCATCTCTGGAGACCAAATTGTAAACCCTATGTAAACACAAATGGATATAAAGCTAGTGGTTCCACACTAGTGTCAGTCAAAAATCCACCATAATTTGGCTTATTTGACTGGTCAGGAGAAACCCAAGTCTGAAATAGCAAAAGGCATGACAGGTTAGGATTGAGGTACCAGCAGACCGGTCCTTCCTGACTTTCTACACTGTTCATTTTAGCAGTGTAGTGTTCTGCTGCCTCCCTACCCCTGCCAGGGCCTTTCACAGCTGCATGTAGCTACACACCACAGCATGGACATAGCCTGCTTTTAACTGAGGTGTGTAGCTACATGTACCCTACACGCTGTTGCCAGCGTAGATGAGGCTTTCGACTACGAAGTCTTCAGAGCAAGGACTGTCTTAATCTTTGTGTTTTGTACAGTATTGAGCACACGGTCTGTGCTAAGCAGATAAATAGTTATGACAAACAGAGGCAGGGTGAGATTAATTACATTTGTAAATCCAGGGTCACACTGCAAGAAGTATTGGCTACAACACTGCCCACAGCAAATTAGTGACAGAGTTGGATCCCAGCTCATCTTATTCTCACTCTCTGTTATAGCCTCTTTGTATTGTATTTATAAGCCAGAGCCGTGTTGTGATGATGATTAAGCTTTTGCGCCATTAATATTTTATTTCTGTTCAACACATTTTTGTATCCACTGAGAAGTGTAATATAGGACATTAGACCCATAAGAAATCTTCAGAGGAAATACTTATGGAAGATGGGATGTATTTCTATGGGTACCATTATAATACAAACAATACTTGAATAGTTGAAGCCTACTCAAATCATTAGTTTCTTTTAGTTATTAACACAATAAACTATAATTTTGAGAAAAACAAGTGGTAGCTAATGGTTAATCAAAAAAGCAAATGTAAGTTTTGGAGATTTACTAACTATTTCTTCCTGAGGCAATTATCTGTTTGGTTCAAGAATTCATAACCCTGTATCATAATTCTGGCCACCTCCTGATCTGTATTAATTATATGGCTCTAATGTTAGTCAGAATAGAGTATGCACTGATGTCACACACTTAGGCATGGAAGTGCATTTTCACCAAACCCATTCAATTTAGTGTCCTTATTAACATACTCTATAGCCTCTCTGTTTACAAAACAAACTGCTATTAACGCTTGTTAAGCCATTATTTCAGCAGATGCTTTTTTGCATGCTTAAGAGAAGAAAGTTTCTTGTTCTATGTAGATAATGGAAATTCCTTGTTTATCTTTCAGTATCTATATTACAATGCTCTCCTCAGCAGGTCAGTATCCCTTTATTGTGACATGAAGGCATGATCACAGGAGAACAGTACATGCATCAATTTAATGGGATCTTGCTTCCTACACTATTTGCTAATCCTTAGAAGAAAATGTTATTCTTCAGGAGATACTTTCAATGGCAGGTGCTGAAACAGGCACAAAGTTAATTATACCACATGTGATTGACAATTCCGTTTTTATAGAGAAATCTGGATTTGTTTTGCAGTTGCTTTGTTGACAGCCAAGCAAATGTTATTGATTGGTTTTAGCCTTGCATTGAGGAAGATGTCATCACAGAGCAAACTGACATACCTATAGCATTATGTGATAGAATTTGAAAGGAGCCAGTTGTTAAGATCTAGCACAGACATCTGATGACTTTAGCAAAACACAAAAGATGAAAACAAACACCTTATTCCTTTTCAGGGGACAAGTAAAAAGGAATGCCAATGTCTAGCCCGGTGCGTCAATGAAATATCTTCAGATATTGCTTGTCAAGTAAATCTAGATATGACAAAAAGAAAAGGAGTACTTGTGGCACCTTAGAGACTAACAAATTTATTTGAGCATAAGCTTTCGTGAGCTACAGCTCACTTCATCGGATGCATTTGGTGGAAATGATATGAGAGTCTATCCTCTGTAATAAGAGTAATAATGAGCTGGGGTTGCTACCTGCTGGTCAGATGCCAGATTACGCAAGTCACAGAGTTTATTTAAAGATGTCATGTCAAACAGAAGCAAAACAGCAGCAAACCAATACTGGGATATCATATCTGCTTTGGAAGTCAACCTAATCACAGTTGGTTAAAAAAAATAATGAAGCTTTGGAATTGACAAATTAACACTGATGGATTCTTTGAAACTAAATCAAATGCTCCAGTAGGTATGTGTATTGTCTGGATGGAACGATAGAAAGTAAGTGGTGTAACGAGTTCTAGCACTAGACTTTTCTGTAGACTTGGCTTTCATCACAAACTCAAAATAAGTTTCATGTTCTTGGCTTATTCTTTACCAGACTTTTTGTCCACATCAAATAATCACCACATTTGATTAGTATAATTTTGCACAAATGAGACTTTGATTAGAAGAATGAAAAGTGCTTTTATGAGGAAGAAGAAGCCCTGTGCTTTCTCAGTGCACAGTTCACACATGATTGATTGAATGACCCATCATCAGCAAGGAAGGTGGCTTGTACCAGTATGCTGATTAGATGCTTGATTCAAAGTCAATTAACATCAATGGCAAATAAGTTAATTTTTATGAACACCCAGGATCAGTCCCTAGAGTTGGTAAGAAGGAAGAGGAAAATATGGAAGGGGAGGACAAGAACATTATCTTGTGGAAAACAGGGAGTCTGTAGAAGAA
Source organism: Dermochelys coriacea (assembly GCF_009764565.3). NCBI lineage: Eukaryota > Metazoa > Chordata > Testudines > Dermochelyidae > Dermochelys > Dermochelys coriacea. The sequence goes on from NC_050070.1 coordinate 109,127,633, forward strand.
TTAATGTAAATGGAAATTTTATACATGGGATAGTGCAGAATATGCAACAGTGACCTGCAGTGCTGATAAATCTGCATTGTGAATAATAGTTTTGCATGCATGTGAGTTAGAGAAAGAACTTTCCATTCACATATCTGAATTTCAGATGTTTGCCATGCTGTTGTAGCTATTTTGGTCCAAGGATATAAGAGACACAAGGTGGGTGAGGTAATATCTTATTGAACCAACTTCTGTTAGTGAAAGAGGGAAGCTTTCAAGCTTATACAGAGCTCTTCAGGTCTGGGTTTGCAGATGGCATATTATAGGATTAAGCCTTAGACATAGCACACCATATGGGTAAAATTTTAAAAACAACCTAAATTACTTAGGGCAGGTCTACATATACAATGCTGCAACTGCGCTGCTGTAGCACTTCAGTGAAGATGCTACCTACGTCAACAGGAGAGCTTCTCCCATCAGCAAAGGTACTCCACCTCCCTGAGAGCGCTTTCTACATTGGGGAGTTAGGTCAGGACAATTACGTCGCTTAGGGGGATAGATTTTCCACACCCCTGAGCAACATCATTATGCTGACATAAGTTCCTAGTCTCATAGACTTCCAATGGAACATAGGTGCTTTTGAAAATTTTACCATTTTTCTTTTGGAAATAAGTTGGGTGGTGTCATCACAAGCAAACAAAGCATTCCAATTATATAGCAGGTCATTCCCAAACAAGTGGACGGAAATGCTCGTTGCAAACTGATTTTCCTTCTGAAGTGCACAAACCCTGCCAAAAGAAAAGGATTTTTCTCTCAATTTATCGTTGATGCATCTGTTGAACTGAGGTTGCCCTACAGTCCAGGATTCTTTTAGTACAATTTAGAAATCTTCTGCAATTTGTGCTCACAAAAATTGTACTAGAACTATACTAGAAAATGTTCGGGGAGGTGGGGGTGGTTTAAAAACTCCATCTGCATTGCAAACGTGCTGTTTCCAAACTGTAGTCAGGGTCTCGGTGCTAAAAACCTGACCTTGATGACGACAGTCACGCTGTTATTGATTACAGTTCATTTGCTTCTTTTTAGGTGCTAAATGGTATTTTACATGTGAGAGAATAAATTAATCACTATGAATAGCAGCAGTTTCAGGCCAGGTCGACACTAGAAAGTTAAGTCAACCCAGCTACATCACTGAGGGGTGTGAAAAGTCCATACCACTGAACTACGTAGTCAAGCAGACCTAACCTGGTGCAGACAGCAGTAGGTCAACAGAATAATTCTTCCATCGAGCTAGCTACCGCCTCTTGATGATAGAACCTGCAGGGCTGGAACCTTGGAGGTTCTGGCTCCTGACACCTCTGCATCGCTATGGGAGTCTTAGGCTTGGGCTCCCCCAGAAGGGCACTCTAAGGCTGGGCTTGGCAGGAAGTATCATACAGCAGGACCTGAGTGGCAACCCCTCAAAGCCCATTTATTGGCCAGTACCAATACTTAAACCAGGAAGCCCTGCAGGGGAGCTGTCTAAGCAACTATACAGACTGCCTGCCTGTCTCTGCTCCAAACCCTGCTTGCAATAGACTCTGGCTTCTGACCCTGGTTTGTCCTTGACTTTGCTATTCAATTACTTTCTGAAACCTGGCACCTGACCCCAGTCTCCTGGTAACCTGACCCTACCAGCCTCCTGGTGCTGGACTCTCAATTCATCCTCTGACCTGTCTTGGATTCTGTCCTCCGGTACCTGACTCAGCCTGATTCCTGCTCTGACCACTAAGTCTGACCACCCACATCCTGGTCATGTAACTCAGGGAGGTGGATTAACTATAGCAATGGGTGAATACCTGTCATCGCTGTAGTGAGTGTCTACTCTAAAGCACTTAGGATGACCAGACAGCAAATGTGAAAAATCGGGATGGGGGTGGGAGGTAATAGGAGCCTATATAAGAAAAAGACCCAAAAATCGGGACTGTCCCTATAAAACTGGGACATCTGGTCACCCTAAAAGCACTAAAGGGGTGCAGTTGCAGCTGTGCCAATATAGCAGTTCAAGTATAGACTCAGGCCTGGTCTACACTTGAAAATTAGGTTGGTCAGGGCTGTGAAAAATCCCACTGAAGCTGACCTAAGTCCCTGTGTAAACAGCATTGGATTAATTAAATAATTCTTCCATTGACCTAGTTGCGACCTCTCAGGGAGGTGGATTTCCTTTGCCAACAGGTAACATGATGTAGGTAGTGGCTACCCTGAAGCGCTACAGTGGCATTGCTGCAGCAACACAGCTGTTTTAAGTGTAGACAAGCCCATAGAGTCAGTAACTTCAGATATTCCTCCTGGTCTTAACTGGTGCTTAGCTGGTATGTGAAGCAACAGCAATCCCCTTTAATTGGCAGATGCCCCCACGACCTTGTCCTCCTGTGTGGCTGTTGTACCACCCCCAGCCCTGCCCCCATGCCCCTGTCCGCCAGTGGGGCTGCTGTTCAGACCTCAGGCAGGAGGACTCAGGAGACACAGCTGCGTGGAAGGGCTGGGGGTGGGTCTGGAGGCAGAACAGCAGCCGCACCGAAGGAGCTGCCGGCGTGGGCTGCCCGGCGGCCCCATGTTCTTCTGCTCCTTTCGCTGCTGCGGTTCCAGAGAGCCCTGATCTCCCGGGAACTGCCACAGCAAAAGGAGCAGAACATGGGGCTGCTTGGTGGCCCCACGCCGGCAGCTCCTTCGGTGCAGCTGTGACCGCCCCCAGCCCAGCCCCCAGCCCTTCCACACAGCTGCATCTCCTAAGTCCTCCTGCCTGGGGTCTGTACAGCAGAAGTCTCTGGCACAGCGGGAGGAGGAAAAAGCCCCCCGCCCCAATAACATGGGATGGGGAGAGAGTGTGGGGGCCCTGAGCTGGGGGGCGGAGCAGGGAGGAGTCATGTGGGAAGGTCACATGCCTCCCCTTTGTGTCCCTCCCATGAGTGCAGTGTACCAGCAAGAAATGATTTCTACTTGCACCACTGTAGATCATATATCCTCTCAGTTACTAACTGAGGGAAGGACCCAAACCAGAACACCAAATCCAAATATCACTGCAATTTGAGAGTGTTCATAAACTGAGTCACATCCAAATCTTGCAGCTGAGGCACATCTATGCCTATAAATCTCTTGTGATTTTGCAATGTGTGTAGTGCTGTATTTTTTTATTCCAACTCAAACCGTTAATTACAACTATCTGTACCATTCAGATTTGGATGCTTTGTTATGTAACTATGGTTCCCTTTGTTGTATTGTTGAGCAAAATCCAGTGAAAAGAATTTTGTTAAAAGAAATCACCCTCTTGCTTCTTCTCAACAGGAGATAATTCATTGCGATATTTCAATTTTGCGCTGATTGTATTGTCTTAATGTCTCAGAGTATTATGGCTTTTCATCAAGAGACAACAATGAAAAAACAGAAAGCTGTTCTTGAAACAGATATAATTCAGCATGAAAACACTGTGTTAAAATGATATGAAAGTTGTGACAAAAACCAACAAAAGCCAGGAAAGTGAAGTTAAAGCATGTCACTCTGTACTAACATTATAGGTCTGAGCTAAGGAAGAAGAATGAACCTTCTTTTTTAATTTGGTTATGTCTACACTGCAAATAGACACCTATGGCTGGCCCATGCTGGGTTCGGGGCTCGTGCTGCAGGGCTCTTTAATTGCAGTGTAGACTTTCTTGCTTGGACTGGAGCCAGACCTCTTCCCCCTTCCCCCTGGAGCCCAGGCTCCAGCCCAAGCCCGAACATCTATGCTGCAATTAAACAGCCCCTTACCCTGAGCGCGAGTCAGCTAGCACAGACCAGCCATCGGTTTAATTGTAGTGCAGGCATACCCTTTACTTTTAAAAATAGGAATAAAATTTAAGGAAGGAAAGAACTAGGACTCTGTGGAATACCTTCAAATTGAAAAACTTTGTATGATTTGAGTTTTACCTTTTAAAAAAAAAAGTAAATGTTACCATTTCATGGGAAACCTTCACAATGTTGCAGTTTTGCACAGAAAGTATTTAAAAGTTCAACATTTTTATAAACATTTGTGAAAAGCAAAGTGGCCAGGTATATATGCTGAAATATATTTTTGTCAGATTATATGGTATATCAAATGTTATGGTATATTCACTATTTTTCCCACTTCTATGGAAGACCAGTATTTCATTTAGACCATCCATGTTGCCTTCTGCCAGGATCACCTAAATCTCAGTAGAAAATGTGAACTACATATTTTAACTCCTAGTACAATTTGATGTCATTGAGATGTCTAACTCCCTGGTATGTGAATGCATTCACTTAGATGTCTGCATATCATGAATTGCACCCACGCCGAAGAACCAGTGTTGTGGGCACAGAAGGGGAAACTTAAAGTCCCTAGTCCTCACATCCAGCTGGGCTGTGTTCATTGCAGGACCCACGTGTGATGGGGACATGTGTAGGTGGCTGTATGCACTGAGGCATCTGTGCCACTCATTTCTCCTCTTAGATCAGGCAGAGAGAAGTAGCCAGCAGTAGGACTGGAACTTGAGACACACAACCCTATTCTCTGATGGCACAGTGAACCGGTGTAGTTAGCATAATTTAGAGAAACCCTTAAACTATTCTAAGCTATGGCAAGGGCCCATTTTCGACAATAGCCCCTAGAGTGGAGAAGATACAAAGGTGGCTACATTTTTCCTCCCCTCCTCTCAACTGGGCCAAAGGTGAGTTCTACACAGTTAAGGATTCACCCTTGGGTACCTAATGGGTGTCTCACTGACTATTTAGGGGTAGTAAATGTATGCCCAGAAAATAAACACAGAATCAATGTTACTGTTTATTATCAAATTATCGTACCACCTAGGAGCCCCAGTCACAGACCAGGACCCCATTGTCATAGGTGCTGTACAAACACAGAACAAAAAGATGGTCCGTCCCCCAAAGAGCTTACAATTGAAGTATAAGACAAAAGATGGATACAGACTGACGTGAGTGCAAGGAAATAATGACACGATATTGGTCAGTTTGATCGGTAGCTGACTCAATATGCCAGCAGCCTATAATATGACATATTGTTAGTTCCTCAATAATTGAAGAAAGTCATTCACTGCATTTCTGTCACACCCAGGGCAGGTTACAGAATACCACTGTTCACATCTACCTTGACATACCTTTATGACCCACAACACACTATTATTTGGCATAACTCTCAGAAGTTCTGGGAATAATGTGTAAAACATAGGGCTCCCTCCAGAAGGAAATAAATGCAATATCCCGCCATCTGCTTTACCCTTAGGTCAGTTTGCATCCTTCAGCTCTGTTTAACATCTACATTTGTAAGTCACACACTTTAGTAACTTGACAAAAGATTCTCAAGTGGAATGAGTTTTTCCAAGGTTTTTCCACAAAGGCACAGCATTAGAATTCTATTACACAATAAGGGAAGAGCTGTGTTCACACACAGTAATGTCAAATCATGTTCAGACTGAAAATTAATGTTCATGCACTCCAGCATCTATCAAGCTAGTCTGTAATAAACTCTCTTCAGAGAAAAAATTATGTTGGCCCAAGAAGTGTTATCAGTACATATTTTGTTAAATATCTATACATTTCAGAGCGAAGTTTTATAGCTCATTTAAATTATTCTGTTAAAATGTTTGCCATGACTTGTTGCCTGATGATTGAGATGATTAGCAGCATGGCTGGTTTAAATTCCAGGTTGTACTACGTGGCGTCACTTCTAACTATTGCACTGGCAGTTTAACCATAGTAGACACAGACAGGCCTGATGGGAGTTACGGTCAGGGGAGGTGGGCAACAGCTCCCTGACTCTGCGGCCCGATTGGGCTCAACTTCTGTAGCGATACCTTTCCTTTCCCTTCAGCAGCGGTTGGTGAAGCAAAGATTGGAGAATCAATCAGAATCCAAGAGAAACTGAAGTGCCAGCTTTGGGAAGAGCTGCGTGCAGAGTTTCTGGAATTCCATGACTTTCTACCACTGTGTGAAGCAGCAGTACCTGACAGGAAAGTAGAGAATGAGAATTGCTGCTTCCTGTTTGCCTCTGCAACACAAATCTGTCTCCTCATCACAGCGGAGAAGGAAAGGAAGACCCTGCCTTCTTCAAAGGGGTTGATGGGAAAAGGGACAACCTCCACAACCATTTCATCCTCCACTCTAGAGAGAAGATCGCAACAGCAACAAACAAGGACTGACAGCTCCCACTCTCCTCCTGGCATTCCACAGTAGGGTTGGGAGTGGGAATGTATTTATAAGAGGTGGAGAGGAGTATCTGGCAGGTGAGAGTGAATAAGGGAGGACAGAAGAGAAGGAGGGAAATGGAGGAGAAAGAGGACAGAGGAGGGATTTAGACAGAGAAAGAGGGTAAAAGTTAACCATAGGGAAAACTGAAAAACAAAGAAAAAGATTGACACAGGAACCAAACAAAGGGTGCGGGGGGAAAAGATTACCTGGAAAACACAGTGTGTCTTTAAAATATTTTGAATATTTGTATACATAGTCTGCCTAGTAGTTTGTAAAGCTGCTTGTTAATTCTAACCTTCACTAGTCCGTTGGAACATAAAATTCTTTTCACATTCTCTGTACAACATGGTCAGCTACACTATCCACTAAAGTATCATTCATGCATTAGCCTCCACTGCTAAGGTTAGAAGTAGAGCCCTCTGTGAGTGCTACAGCTTTAAAATACAGTGCAAGTGGGTCTGTGTCTCAACTGAAAGCAATCCTCAAATCCTTTGTGTCCCAACTGAGAGCAGATGAAAGGATATATGTTCATCAGCTGAACTCTCATAAGGATGACTAAGAACGCACATCCACCTGAACCTGATGAAAGGAAGGCTTGCTTTTTTCAGAAGCTCAGCCAAATGCAGTTACTCATGCAGCCAGCTTAGGATCCTGTAGTAAATTGTAATTGGAGCAGAACTCCAGTGATCAATGTAATTATGAATTTGATCAAGCATGCAAACCTGATGTCTAAATTGGCATTAGACACTGTGTATGGTTTCCCATTATAGTAATACATCCCACCTCTTCAGTTAGAGGAATTGCATAAACAAAAGTAATCAGACTTCTGTAAAAGCCTGTAAAGGAGAAGGAAGCTTGTGCTTCAACTAAAGAGATGATAATTGAAGCTCTCATGTCCCGTGTAAGACCCCAATGTATGTTTAAAGCAGGATGTTAGAGGGTGCTGTAATGCTGAAGACACCCCCTTTCAGATGAGACTGAAAAGTGAGTCCTGACAGTTATTAAAAAGTTCCTTTTGTACTTTTCACAAGAGTAAAAATGTTGTGTCCATGGCAGTTACCCCTAAGTGAGTGAAAATAGAATTGGGCCTATTCTCTCTGGTGGCCTAGGCAAATTCCGATTAAAGTAATTCATATATTCATAGGATTTAAATCCAGAAGGGACCATTTTGAGCATATATTCTGACCTCCTGCACAACGCAGGCCATAGAATTTTATCCAATAATTCCTGTATCAAATCCATATCTTGTAGTTGAACAAGAAAATTTGTTTAGAAAGACATCCAAGACTTAAAGTGAGGAAGAATCTTGCATCCCTTGATAAATTGTTCTAAGTACATTCTGCCTTGTACATATTGTAATCACAGTTGCAACCAATTGAAACCATGTCCCTCATTTCATGCCTAATTAGGTGATGTTAGATGGTTGTTGCAGCGCATCCTGGAGGTGATTATAATATTGGTTATGAGCAGGTTGTGTAATGTAAGCCATATTATACAGTATTTCAGAGGAGCTATTTATTTTTGAGCCTGCCAAAAGTTTTTTAAACAAGTTATAGCCCAAATGTGAGACATGATATGTGACAACACCAAATAAAGGACACCAAATAATGATTAATTCGGGCAAGTTAGAGTGCTGGGAGAATCCACCCTTTTAGTGTAAGGAACTCTTTCAATAACCTCACTGTTTTGATTTTGTATTTCTGATATAGATAGTTTTCAACAATAATAGCAAGAGTGCACCAAATTTTCATGGAACACAGTCAACTATGGGACTAAAATGAATGAAATTAGGTGTTTCAAAGATATGTCTTTTGTTGCCAAGCTGCTGGCTGTTTCCAGTTAAGAGCACACTCTGTGTAAGGGTGGTGTGACAGGACCACTCACCTCATGTGAGCGCCCCTGCTTGCTGGGCGTGTTTGCACCTGCCCTCTCAGGTTTGCTCTGCCTACAGTGACCCCTGTTGATAAACTTCTTGAGCAGGATTTCAGTGACTCAGCCCCCTGAGTCACATACAGTCTGTAGGTGTATAAACAAAACAGCCCTTTTCCACAGTACAAGTCCAATAGTGCCTCTCATGATGCCCCCGTAATGTCTCAGTCCGTAGCTCTGTCTCCTGTCTCAGTTCTCAGTCAGTCCAACAGGGTCTATCACAGCATCCTGATTAGCCTCAGCCCCTCCCAGGCAAGCTTTCAAACTGTCCCTCAGCCCCTCCTAGGCTAGCTTCCAATGGTACCTTCTCTGTTATCGAGCAGTACCCCAGTGCCCCTCCCTGGTGACTCTTCATTCTGTAGCAAGCCTGCCTGACCCCAGCTCTCCAGATGATTTAGATAGTTCAGTTCAATCCCCTTCCAGGGTTTCCTGCATTTAATTGAAATGCAGTTCAATTAAATGCTCACCCTCTTTGGAGTCTTCTGCCCCCTGCTCTGAGCTTAGGCCTCTCTGCTTGTACGTGGTGGTGGTGGTGGTGTGGAGATCTGGGCCTACCAACTGTGACAGGTCCCAACCCAGGAATCCTATAAGTAACAGGTGCCAGCTGCTTCCCTTTAGCTACTTGCTGCTGCATTTCCCTAGACCACTTCCCTTCTTAGCGTCAGCACTTTCGGCTTCACCCTTACCTCAGGGCTGAAGTCTTGCTTGAGTCCAATCATCAGCAAGGAACAGATCAGTCAGCCTCACCTCAGCCCCTGGAAAAATCATGGAGCAGGTCCTTAAGGAAACCATTTTGAAGCACTTGGAGGAAAGGAAGGTGATCAGGAATAGTCAACATGGATTCACCAAGGGCAAGTCATGCCTGACCAACCTGATTGCCTTCTATGATGAGATAAATGGCTCTGTGGATATGGGGAAAGCAATGGATGTGATATATCTTGACTTTAGCAAATCTTTTGATACACTCTCCCACAGTATTCTTGCCAGCAAGTTAAAGAAGTATGGATTGGATGAATGGACTATAAGGTGGATAGAAAGCTGGCTAGATCGTCGGACTCAATAGGTAGTGATCAATGGCTTGATGTCTAGTCAGCAATGTGCCCCTGTTGCCAAGAAGGCTAATGGCATATTGGGCTGCATTAGTAGGAGCATTGCCAGCAGATCGAGGGAAGTGATTATTCCTCTCTATTCAGCACTGGTGAGGCCACATCTGGAGTATTGCATCCAGTTTTGGGGCCCCCACTACAGAAAGGATGTGGACAAATTGGAGAGAGTCCAGCGGAGGGTGGACGAATATGATCAGCGGTCTGGGACACATGACTTATGAGGAGAAGCTGAGGGAACTGGGCTTGTTTAGTCTGCAGAAGAGAAGAGTGAGGGGGGGATTTGATAGCAGCCTTCAACTACCTGAAGGGGGGTTCCAAAGAGAATGGAGCTCGGCTGTTCTCAATGGTGGCAGATGACAGAACAAGGAGCAATGGTCTCAAGTTGCAGTGGAGGACGTTTAGGTTGGATATTAGGAAACACTATTTCACTAGGAGGGTGGTGAAGCACTGGAATGGGTTACCTAGGGAGGTGGTGGAATCTCCATCCTTAGAGGTTTGTAAGGTCCAGCTAGAGAAAGCCTTGGCTGGGCTGATTTAGTTGGCGTTGGTCCTGCTTTGAGACCTGAGGTCTCTTCCTGAGGTCTCTTCCAACCCCGATCTTCTATGATTATATGATTCTTACTCCTCTAGCTCTAGCCAGCAACTGCTCTGTCCAGGTACTGCAATTCCTGTACCTAGCCAGAAGCATCAACCTTGCTCCCCTGGCTCCAGCCAGCAACTGATCTTCTCTGTCCAGCAAGTCCTTTTAAATGAACCTGCTGGGCTCTGACTGGTTGTTCCATACAGCTGCTCTCTGATTGGCTGATTTCCCGCAGCCTCACTAAGCAGCCTGGAGGACCCAGTTCTACTGCTCTTTCCTGGTGCTGGGTGTGGTATGACGATGAAGCCTCCAGCAGAGTGCCTGATACACCCCATCACATGTGGGTGTGCATTGGAATATTTGTGTACAAGCTTTGGGATGGAGTAATGAGGGATGTAAAAATTTCAGATTGCCAGCTCCACTCCTGGCTGCACTTCAGTGAAGGATAAAAGTGACTCCTTAGGAAATCAATTTGTACTACACTTTGGGGCCCTTGTACATGAAAGGGGACAGCTAAGTCATGGTCACCTTTGCTGGTTCCCCATAAACTGTTTCTCTTCAGTTAAATTCAAGCTGATGAAATATGAGTCTAATCCCCTAAAAACCACTTCCAACATAACTTTTTTTTTGTAGAATAACATCTAGGGGTGGAAAAACCCTCTGAAGTTTGCAATTTTGTTAACCATACCAATTATGTTGGAAATTTGAAGTTCACAGCATTAAATCAAATGTGAAAAACTTTCCTTTTTGTAATATAAGCATAGGCTCAAATCCTCAGTTGGCATAAATTGTCATAGCTCCATTGATACTGAAGGAGCTATGCTGATTTTCACCACTAAGAATCAGTCCATTATATATAGATTATTTCTCTCTCCCACTCAGTTCCTTTTTTCTACACAATCTCTCCCTCCCTCCCTGTGCTTTTTCATTCTGCTCACTCTCTGCTGTTACAATAACAATAATGTTGATAAACTTCAGCTCTTTCGAATATTACTTGACTTGACTTATGCCTTTCTATTCCATGTGGAACATTGGGCTTTCACCATTGCTTTCTATCTTTGCTGGCTTCTTGCTGTAGTCATTGCTTTTTCCAATGTCATTTAGATAGCTTTCAATTCTACTTCTATTGAGAGTTTCCATGTTATCCTTGGTCTACCTTGTCATCAAATATGGTACAGTGTTAATGTGACTAACAACGTGATTAACAAAGCTGTTACAATATCTTGATTGTGCATAGGAAAAAAGTGTTTCTCTAAGTACATCGTGCTGTGTTACTGTGCATATAAATAGCAATACTGTATGGCAACTGTGTTGTACTAATATGCAGAAGATACAGTGGAATAGAGTAGAATCAGCATTGTATTTAATGTGCCTGTGATTAGGGTTTGTTTTATTCCCAACCAAAGAAATCAAGTGCCCTTAATTTGATTACAAACCAATGTTATGTTGAAAAGCCAATGGTTTTTGCAAATTCATCAAAGCACTCCTACTTCCTTAGATCTAAATGAAAGATATTTCATTTAAAACCATGAAGCATTTGTCCTTTGCTATAATTGCATGTTCTGTAATCAGAGGTATTTGACTTCTTCTTATTACATTACACAAAATGAGTTTGCCTAACCCTTTTATCATCATTTATAAGTCATCTCGTGGAGGAAATAGGTTTCATTTCTCATGTTCAGTTTAGGCGTGACTAAGGCCTTGTCTTCACAAGGGAAAAAGATGCACTGTATTCTTACCTTGTACTAGCTACGATGGAGTAACTAACACAAGGTAAAATCCTATTGAAGACAGAGTTGTTGTAGTTTTCTCGCAAGTTAATAGATCAAGGTAAATCCAAGACTTCTCTATAGTCTTTTTACCTTGACGTACCAATATATGAAAAATACAAACTGCCTTCTCTTTGCTGGGGTTTTTCTGGGACTTAGTTATCATGTGAATGATAGCTAATATGTGGTGAGAACGCATCTTTTTTTGTTAGGGAAGATGTACCGAAAAAGCCATATCCTGGTTCTTCAGTGGCCTACATGAAATAGATTGGTGGTTTTATTCTAAGTCCTATGAGATAATAATCCACATTACAGGGGATGCTATCAAGGAATGAATGGGGCCAAACCTTTTTATCATTAGACGTGGCTCCTCCAAGTCAGGGTTGAGAATCATTGAGAAGCTTGCACTGCTGCTGCCCTGTGCTAGCACCGGATGGAATTTTTCTGATAAAACAGTTTAATCAGAAAATGCCAGCTCATTGAATCAAACATTTCTCATGAGAACCCAGTCAGGTTTGATGAACTCTGGCTGAATCACAGGAAGGGCTCCAGCCAAACCGTATTGATTTCCCTGGTTCCATGCCTGCTTGCCTTGCAGCTAGTACTACTAATATCCAAATCATGTACAGACCATACCATATGTTGTTTGTACTTATAAGAACTGATACTTTGTAACTGGAGACTGAACTCTCATCATTACTGTTCTGGCAATACGTCTTGTGAACATCACATAGTTTTAATCAGATAATTGAAGCTTATTAAACTGTCAGAATAATAGGTTTTTATAATATTCTTAGTTTAAGAAGCAGGAAACAATTATTACTGGGCTGTTGCCAGTATGGATTTACTGTTTTAGTAAAAATTATTCTCTGACACTTATAACACTTTAAGGGATGTCTTCCCTGCACCAAGATCCACTCTTGCAGAAAGTGGGTATAGGGGGCATCAGGGTGTTGCTTATGGCTACAACTGGCCAGAAAATAGAATTTCCTTCCCCTGGAAAACTTAAGTTTTTTATTATTTTATTTTAATCAATCCCAAATCAAGTAAAAAAAAATACTGAATGGAAAGGCTTGCTCCCAGCTGCTCAGTTCCTTGGGCAGCTGTTTCCCAGGGCTGTCTGGATTCCCAGGAGATGGAAGCTTGGAGAATTGGACGGCCCCAAGAGGCACCAGTGCAGAAGTTAGAGAGATGGAGGAGACTGGGCTTTCAGAAAATCAAGCAAGGAGGTCTCTGCCTCATTGACATGGAAAGTTTTGACAGAATCAGCACATTCTCATGGAAGGGCTTCCATTCCAACATATTCTGGTGGAAAAGCATTACATTGGAAAATTTCCAGCTAGCTCCACTTATGGCTCCCTTATTCTGTGGGCTGATCTGTGCCAGCCCTAAGGTCCCACACACCAGATGAGCACTGAGAGAGCACAGCTGGGCTCTCCTCCTGGCCCCAGCAGGCCCCCCTACACCAACGTGGGAGAGGAAGCTGGTTCTGGAGCTGGCTAGGCCAGCTTTATGCTAGCATATAGATGTCCTATGGGGAGAATTATAAGCTAGCTAGCAACATTCAGCTTCTACTAAGCCATCCGAGCAAAAAAGATTTAAGCTAGACAAATTCAGCCTGGAAATAAGAACATACATTTTTAACAGTTTGTGTAATTGACTATTGGAGCAATTTATCAAGGATTGTGGTGGATTCTCCATCACTGACAACTTTTAAAGCAAGTTTTTAAAAATATATGCTGTAGTTCAAAAGGAATAATATTGAGGACGTTTTGTGGCCTGTGTCATACTAGATGATCTCAGTGGCCCCTTCTGGCCTTGGAATCAATAAGCCTAGGAAATGGGCTGAATTGGAGTGGAGAATCTGACCCTAAATCTTCAAAGCATGGTACAAACCTAAACTAATCAGTCCGGACTTCGTCTGTGAGGTGCTTATTGATCAGACACATTTATAAGGTGCCTGTCACTCTGTAATAGCTAGATAAATATAACATTGTCATTGCTAAGAATGACTGAGTTACTGACCAGTGCAAGAAGGAGATGCAATATTGCCATGCAGTATTGTGTATATTCTGCCTACTGCCTTCAGAATGGATTGTGCTAAACACTGTGCTGTTATACACTTTCTTCTGTAATAAAATCATGATTTGTAGGTATCCTCTGTTTTTTGTTTTCTCTCATGTTTCTGGAATACTATTGGGTTTGGGGTTGCTGTATTTCGTTGTTTGTTTGTTTTTTAATTCTATTATATTGATAACAACCTTTCAAAATATAATATAAGGAATATTTGAGAATATTGTTGCTGCTTGTACAAACTTGATTTAACAAGCTTTTCTTATCTGTTAGCTCTTGAAAGATATTGAAGCAAAAGTGGGTGAAATAATATATTTTATTGGACCAGCTTCTGTTGGTGAAAGAGACAAGCCTTTGAGCTTACATAGAGCTCTTCATCAGGTCTGGGAATTTTGCATAATCTCAAAGGGCTTGTCTCTTTCATCAACTGCAGTTGGTCCAATAAAAGTTATTACCTCATCCACTTTGTCTATCTCATATCCTGGATCCACCACAGCTACAACAACACTGCAAATATCAATATCTTTTGGGTATTTAAGTGTTTGAGTATGCATAGCAGACTTCATTTGGGATACATTTAATTAACCAAATGGATTTACTTAAAGGAAGCAAGGATCTTTAATCTGTATCCAGTGATTAAGAACTGTCTTTCTCTAGTCTTCCATCAGTGTGGAGACAGAGAGGGAGAGATTCGGTAAGGCCTTCTGAAAACTGATGTCTCCTACTCTGTATCACTTGAAAAGTTGACTCCTTTAACTGCTTGTTAACATTTGCAGCACAAGATGAAATTTTGTGCATAATACTCCCATCTGGAAATGACAGAATTTTCATCCAACTTGTCACTTGCTCCTGTTTCAGCCTTGGCTTAAACTAATATTTCAGCATATCCCTTGACAAATTCCATTTTGGCATGGTTTTCTTTGCCTGTTGAAAGAAAGAAAGAAAGAAAGAAAGAAAGAAAGAAAGAAAAAGAGCATGTGCCTAGTCCATTCTCTATTAAATTTGGCATGGATTACAAAGATCTTATTGCATCAAGTGAGATGCCCTCTTTGTGGTTGCTTGCAAATCTGCAGCCTTTTCATTTCTTGAGTGATAGATTGTGGAACTCAACCCTGCAGCAATTATTACTTATAATCCTTCACATTCTGTATTTATACTAGTAGCATCACAAAGCTCAGACAACCAGTGTATCCATCCTACCCAAGGAAGAGAAGTTCCTTCTGCCACTCGAAACTATAGAGCTCCAATTTTCCCTTTCAAGAAGCTTGAGTCTTCTCCATATTGACATGACTTAACACATTTAGGATAACAATTAGTCATGCCAGAGTAACAATCATGTTTCTGAAGTGAATTGGCAGGGAAGGTTACTGAATGAATCCTGCACAAACTTATGTCGTAAACTCTTTGGGGCAGGAACAATGTCTTCTTTTGTGTTTGTACAGCACCTAGCGTAATGGGGTCCTGATCCTGGCAGGAACTTCTGGGCACTGTCACAAAACAAATAATAAGTGAAAATGACCCTGCTAAGACCATACCTGTGCCCTAACCTTTTGAAAAAAAGAATGAATAACTGTATGTCAGTCTGTTATGTATGTTGTGAGATGTAGTGCTGGAAAAGGGAGCTGCCAGACTGTAGGGCCAGATGCTCAGAGTGTGTAAACCAGCATTGACTTCAGTAAAGCTCTGCTGCTATACACCAGCAAAGGATCTGGTCCATTATATTTTACTATAGGAGAATATGAAGCAGATACACTGGTAAAGAAAAAACTGTTACTAGAATTGCCATCATAATGAGCATTAATCATCACATCCCTGCTGGCAGCTGTTGGTGTTCAGTCAATGACTGACTGAGCATGAAATCTGGCAACCACAGAGCTGCTAACAACTTTCTGAACTGAATACTGCAATGCATACCCAGCTATTGAATCTACTGATTATTTATTATATGCTTAGAAGGGGAGGAGTATAGAAATGTGCATATAGTAGTTATGCTTTTGGTGTTTCATCTTCTTTTCCTAATATATATTTCATTCATAGTGAAACATTCTTATGCATGCCAGTTTCCTACCTTTCGGTACAGTGGTGATCTCAGCCAAATTAGTTCATTTTAGATAAAAATATCTGGAAACTATGCACCACACTGGTTGCCTCTCTCATCAGAGAAGACAAGGACTGAATGGCCATGACGCTACAGCCCAGAGATACACTTCCAGATCAAGAGTAAGGCACATTGTTCAGGCCAGCACTGTTCCTTTTAAAAAGTCTCGACCCAAACTGCTTAACAAGATTAAATATAGGAAGTACAACTAGAAAAATACTTGAGGCCATTTCACATCGGAAAAGAACAAAGTAAAGCAATATGTATGAGTTAATAGTGCATCAATTCTCTGATAAGTACAGCAGACTATAAATCTGAGTTTATAAAATATTCTCGTAGAAATAAACTGCAAGGCCAGTAAAACTCAGGCTCACACACCTCACTGTGGTATTGACATGAATATTAGACCAGTGGGAGCCATCAAATACCCAAAATGTAAGCATTCTGCAGACCAACTTTTACAGAGTAAAATACATTCAGAAAACACACACTTGGAGTAGGATGCAATGAAAACATGTCTCATAATATTAATTGCAGAATTCAGAAGTAAGTACCATTTATTTATTTAGTATTTCAGAAGAGCCTAGAGACCCCCCGCTGGGGCTTCATTGTACTATGTACTCTTCTTACATATAGTAAGAGACAGTCCCTGCCCCCCAAAGAGTTCGCAAATTAAATAGATAAAACAGACAAAGACAGTGAAATGAAACAGAGGCACTGAGCAGCAAAGTCACTTTCCTAAGGTCACATGACAGAGCCTGAAATAGTCCCTCCTGGTTATGACTCCAAGTCCAGCATCCTATGCACTGGACCATACTGCTTCTCTATAGAATATTGTATTTATATCCATAACCAGAACTTGCTAGAGGCTTGGGACAATGACTAACAGAGGTCAGTTACACAAGTGCAGGAAAACAGAGAATGAATGTTTTAAACTAAAATCTTCCATAATAAAAGTTACTGTTGAGCTTCATCCTTTTCATCTGCACTGTCTACTCAGGAATCCCTCTTCTTATTATTACTAATTATTTGTATTACCATAGTTCTTGGGACCTCTAATCATGGATCAGGATCCCATTCTGCTAGGCATTATACAAACAGCACAAAAAGACACTCCCTCCTCCAAGGATTTACAATCTAAGTATCAGACAAGAGACAACAGATGGACACAGCAAAACCAACAGGGGAATGCAATGAGACAACGTTGCTCAGCATGATAGGCAGTGGACTCAGTATTTCTTGCAACATTTTTCTCTCAGCATGCTATAAACAATAAACTCAATTTTAAAAAAGATAGAGATTAAAACCTCATTAGATTAAGTGTATAGAGAGAAATCCATCATTTTAACTGCTATGGCAATAAACAAAATTGGTCAGACATTTACTATGGCCCAGGGTACTAAAATACTTGAATTTTGAATTGAAAGTCCCTAGTGCAACCACAGGGATGAACCTTGGAGATTTTTAAATGTGATCATTCTTTTGTACTGATATTTACATAAATCTTTGCCTTCACATACAATATTTGTTATGGATCCAGTGCATATATTTGTCTTGTTATGTCACCCCTGCTTTGTTTATATACATAATTATTAAATCAGTAAGTTGTTATCCGTTTATCTTCTTTTATTTTTGTCATACAGCCTGATTCCTCAGCCTGGTCTCTTGCATAGTATGGGTAGCCCACAGGTGAATGTGTATTATGAGTCCCCCTTTTGTGTCAGGCTTCAGAGTAGTAGCCGTGTTAGTCGGTATTCGCAAAAAGAAAAGGAGTACTTGTGGCACCTTAGACACTAACAAATTTATTTGAGCATAAACTTTCGTGAGCTACAGCTCACTTTATTGGATGCATTCAGTGTCAATTCACACAGGAGATGAGTTGTTTCAGCCCCCAGCTATAGAGGCTTGGCTCTTCAGTGCCACTTGAAGCAGCTCATACTTTTAGCTCTGGAGGTCCCTGGTTCATCCCTAGTGCACTGGCCAAGGGGTAGCTACCACTTTAGCACCTGTGCAAAGGAAGTGCAAAGGCTGTGCACTGTGTTACAAAATCAGAATTCTCTGCTCATTGACACCAGACATAACATTTTACACTCACGAGGCAGGGGTGTAAATGACTATAGAAGGTGCAGGGCATTGGAAGTTTATGTCTATGTTGTTCCCAGGTTCAAAAACTGTTCATGAACTGGGGCTGATTTCTGCACACAAAGAAGTACTCAAACTCACCCTGATTTGAAATCAATTCCTGATTCTATATGAACCCACACAGCCTTACATCCAACAAGAATTACTGAAAGGTGATTTGTACAATGAGGAAACATCTCAAAGATTTGGATCTATAGATATCATTTAAAATTGTATCCAATGTGAATGTGAATTGTATCCAAGTGCCGCCTGCTTGATATGTTCATACTTACGCCAAGGGAAATTGCTCTTTCCATTCAAAACTGACTCATAGCACTGCTATGTAGCAAGCTCTGGGAGCAAACTCAAAGGTTTTGATAGGTCTGTGTCCACTGAATTCACTTCTACAGTGTTCTTTGCAAGTAAGAATTAAAATTGGAAACAAAACAAAATTGTTATTCTTTTGAATTGATTCAAGATGAAATTTTTAATTTCAAATTATCTGGAGAAATTTTTGAACAAAACAATTTTTTTAAATGTTGTTCAAATGTCTTCCTAGAAAAGGATTCCCATTTTTTCAGACTACCCTACTATAAACCTTGTTCCCAGAGTCATACACCTGGCCTAGGATACCCTGGTTCAATTTTCAGCTGCTATTTGTTGTAGCTGCACCAGATATGGGAATTCTAGAAGCCAAGTTATATGAATCAATGGGTTTTAAACAGATTTATGACAGCAAACATTTGCCAACATTAACTCAGCTCAAAAAATAAAGCATCTAAGATTTAATTATGTTAACATCCATTTTCCAAAAGCAAAATTTAATTACAGCTTAATTATATAGAAATTGGCATCACTGCTGAGGTAGTACAATGACTACTCAATCCCATCTGGTCTGGTTTATTATCCACAGACCCTTTGAGATCACTTATTGTCCTCTCTTTGTGTGCATGCAGCTCCTATTAATATCAATGAGAATTATGGGTGTTTATGAAAAGAATACACCCTATTTTACTGTATGTTTATTTGAGAAGAATTTTAAATAAAGTAAGTTATTGAAGAACCTTTGTTCTATTCCATGTTCATTATGGCTATATGTAGTCAAGACTGAACCTGCATAATTTACTGTTAAATTTCATTGCTTCAAAGCTCACATTAATAAGCTAAATGGGAGACGAAAGAATCTGTTAGAAACAGTAGCTTTTTTTTAGGTGTGCAGTACATATAGTTTTTCTTACAAAAATACAGTGTAAATAGGCCAAATTCTCTGCTCAGTTACAGCAGTGTGAATCCAAAGTAACTCTGCTGACTTCATGACTTCAGTGGAGTTACTCTAGTATTATGCTGGAATAATTGTATGTAGTTCCATGTATGACCAAGCACAATCTTAAGCTCCTGATCCTGTGCTCACCAAGGGCAATGGTAGTGTTGCCATGAAACATGGATAGCCACTTCCTTGACCCTTGATTAGTCACATAAACTTGTGCAAAGTGGGTGTAAGATATTATGGGCCTGCGCCTCTTTTCATGAAAATCAGATCTAACTCCACCAAACATCAGATAAAATTATACCTAGGACTAGCTGGAAGCAGTTTTCCCATCCTGCTCATATTTTTGAGATTCAGAAAAAGCCCATCCTGAATCGGGACAAAAAGTCAATCTCAAAATTTTTCACAAATCAACAAACTGAAAAAAAATCAAACAAAACAGGACAATCAGAATGTTTCATTTGGGACGATTTTGAAATGTTTTGTTTCTATTTCAACCTTTCTGTTTTTTAAACCTTTTTTCAGTCTAAATGTACTAAAAATTTTGAAACAAAAAATCATTCTCACTTGAGAAAATAGAATTCCCTCCCCCAACAATTTTTTTTAGTTGGGAGATTTTTCCAAACTGATGTTTCATAAACAGTTGTGACAAATAGGCTTTTTGGGGGCTTAAAAATAGTTAACCAACTAGCTTGAATTATACCAGTGTCTTTTATTTTAATTTGGTAGATTTCACATTTACTTTACATTCACTTTGCACGGGTGTAAATGAATCCAGCCCAAGAGCAGAAGTACCCAAACTGTGGGTCATGACCCCAAATGGGGATGCACCATCAGAAGATGGAGTTGTGGTAATCCATAGGTGTGGAGGATGCCATTTTGTTCTGCACAGCATGTACAATGTATGCAAGGTCATGATGCATGGAGGACACCATTTTACTTTACAAAATGGCATCTTAACACAGCATGACCTTGCACTCAGCATACATATGAGGTTGCACTGTGCTCCAGATGCCATTTTGTGGAGCAAAATAGTGTCCTCTGCACACCATGACCCCACACATATGGTGTGTGCAAGGTCACGCTGTGCAGAGGACACCCATTTTGCTCTTCAGAATGGTGTCCTCT
The DNA here is from genome assembly GCF_009764565.3 of Dermochelys coriacea. Taxonomy (NCBI): domain Eukaryota; kingdom Metazoa; phylum Chordata; order Testudines; family Dermochelyidae; genus Dermochelys; species Dermochelys coriacea. The sequence continues at coordinate 109,147,926 of NC_050070.1, forward strand.
ATAATGTCTGAGGTCCCAGCAGGAATACTTCATTCAAATGGGGTCATGCTAGCAAAAAGTTTGGGTATCTATGCCCTTTAGGAACAGGAAAGGGCTTATAGGCCTCCAGAGAGAGTCCTTCTTGACACATGCTCAATATTGTTTTCAGTGAAAGATGAGGTTAGAAGTAGCTGTCTTCACTCATTCTTTAGCATTGAACAGGCTGTTCTTACAGTAATGTTTATCCCTAAGAGATAAGAGTTTCTTATGAATAAATCTATTTTGTTTTGCAGTCTTATGTTAGCTATGTACTATTGAGATATTGTCTATGGAGAAGGTTGTCTTGTGTTTGTACATTTTGAAACAGGGTGGGTGAGGGGGTATATCTAAAAACAAGTTAGTTTTATGTCAGTGGTCAGGTGACACAAGGAAGCAAGCTGGCAAGATGATATGTTTATGATGTTAAATCTGTATTTTGCCAAGATAACAGGTTCTAACAAAGCCCTTTACCTCTCGCTCTAGCTTCCTGGAGGAACAAAGTCTTCTCCAAGAAATAAGACTCTTGAAAATGTACTTTTCATTGTATCCAGTTTTTCCAATTGCATCTCTAAGCCCTGTCCTCTGAAGAGATACAGCATATCTCAACAGAAGTTATCATATCACACATACTACTCTGTGGTCCACACTACGCTGCAGAATGGATGGTATTGTAGAGCTTCCCCATAAATCATTATTGACCTGGAGTGATGTATTCTTGATTAGAGCTTGTAGAAAACAGGGCAGAAAAAAAAATTTCATCCCTTTTTAGTCCTGGCCAAAATGTCATTGAAATTTGGATTGGTTTTATTAGTTCTGTAGTCGGTTCAAAAATGAGAAGCGGAGGAGGGAGATTACAAATACTGGTAAACTATGTGTCCTATATTTGCCCATGCAGAAAAGACCAGAAGGTTCAAGCACTGATACTAAAGCTGTCGGTATAAAAAGAGGTCTCCCTCTCTTCCCCATATGTGCTTCCCCTCCCTTCTTCTAGGCAAGAAGAACCACACTTTGTGAATGTGCCTCTTTGGGGGTTTAATAATTTTACTACTTGGAAATAGATCCCTTCAGTCTGTATTATTTGGTCTAAAATGAATGCCTCTTCTAATGAGAGTTTCTGGGCAGTCACTGCTGAGTTCTGGTCATGTATAAGCTGGTTTGGAAATTTGAGTCTATTGTTGGCATTAGCCAGTTTGCTGGAATATGTTTTGACTTCTTATGACACTAGCTGTCTTTCTGTGAGTCACCTTGCCTAATCTTGAATAATGGCTAAAGGAACTGTGTGGTATAAATATCAATTGTAACAGTCAAAAATATATTAAAAGAACAGAATTTAGTGCAAGGTGAAGCACTCAAAAGTTAGCAAATGCCAGATTTACAGTTATCTTTGCAATCTGAATTCACTCCCATCTGTACTGGACATGGAATAAATGGCAATCCTATGGATGCATACACACAAGGAAACAGAATTAGGGGTTCACGGGCAACCATAAATGTAGCATTTCCTAGTGTCTGACTGTTTAGTTATGCACAATAATGAGGTTATTTTAGCATAATTTCAGATGTAATTTCCCAGATGTGTGTTTTTAAATGAAAAAGGTTAAAACAAATTATATTATGTGCAGAGGGGGTACAGGTCACTAGGGAAGTTTGCTGGGCCTGAAGTGGTGATATGGAGGAGTCTAACTGCTATCTTACTCTTGTATTCATGGTATTTACAGGTTTCAGAGTAGCAGCCGTGAAGTGAGCTGTAGCTCACGAAAGCTTATGCTCTAATAAATTTGTTAGTCTCTAAGGTGCCACAAGTACTCCTTTTCTTTATGGTATTTACAGTATTTTAAGCACCATGTGAAGCCCTCAGCGGGAGTAGGAATGGGCCAGTGAGGGCACATGCCTGGTCTGTGGGAGAGCTTACAGAGGGAGCAGCCTGGCCAGTCTCTTTCTCTGTCGCCTACCCTCACTCTCCAATGTGGTTCCCCCAGAATGGAAAATGGGCCTCTGGAGTCATGTGCCAGGTTGCATGATGAAGAGGGACCCCAGCCTGGCTTTCTTTTCTCTTTCTCCACCCACCTATTATAGCTTCTCCAGCAGCCCCCAGATGTTCCCAGAGGGTGCTGCTGCTTTGACATCGGAGTCAGCTGGTCTTCAGAATGTTGGTGTGTTCAGTTGTTATTGTTCAGTTATTAATTGTCAAGCTGCCAAAATTTTCCCAAGGAGCACAAGCCAGAGAAGGGAAATAATTTTTTAACAGTTTATATCTCAGTGAAAGTTGAATGGAATTTCATAGGAAAAAAAAAGGCACTTCTGTAGCCTGTGGTGTTCTCCCTGGTGAATGTCAAAGTTTCTACTGCAAGCAGTGGAGGTGTGAGTGCTATTCAACAAAAAGGTTACAAGAATTCTTCACAAAAGAAAGTATTAGACATAGTAAGGGCTAGTCTACATTAGAGATCTCCCATTGGCGTAATAAAATCACCTCAAGGAGAAGCGGTAGCTATGTTGGCAGGAAAAGCTCTCCTGCTGACATATGATGTCCGCACCAGCGGTTAGATTGGTGTAATTTACATCGTTCCAGGGGTGGCTTATTCACACCCCTGAGCCACATAAGTTATACGTATGTAAGTGGTAGTGTGTTCAAGTCCTAAATTTCGGGGTCTCACCCAGTTTCCAGCCCAGGAAGCTGTTTATCTAACCAGGGCAATGTGGATCTGCTCTAAATAATTAACCATTGGAACAATTTACCAAGTGTCGTGATGGATTCTCCATCACTGACAACTTTTTAATCAAGATTGGATGTTTTTCTAAAAGATGTGGTCTATGTCTAGGAATTATTTCAGGGAAGTTCCATGGCCTGTGTTACACAAGAGGTCAGACTAGATGATCACAATGGTCCTTTCTGGCCTTGGAATCTATGAGGTGATGTTAAGTTGTAACAGGGGCTGGACTGCACAAAGGTGGCCACCTCTGCCCCTCCACTCCATTCCTGTATAGAATGGAGTAATGTAGAATCTGGCACCCTGTTTCTTTGCTGAGAATGTATGGAAATGTTAGTGGTAATTTATGATGAATGCGTCTATTTTTGTCTGTTGAGTTAATGAAAACAAACAGTCTCTAGACACAGGAAAACATCCAAAACAGCTTGGTGCACAATGAAGGCTGTAATAATAATCTTTTCCAATGCAGGCATTTTATGCTGTTAATACATTAGCTGTTAGAAGCAGCACCATAGCCTGTGGCTCTGGAATCAAGTCAGAGAAGCTGCTTTACAGTCGCAGATGTGTGCTCAACCAAAGACTCAGTGCATTCTGCTGAAGAGGCTGCTTAGATGTAGAAACCAGGTGGTAACTATGCTCTCAGATCAGCAAAGCATGGTGAGCTGACAGCATTTGATTTGGAAATGACTTGACAGGTCACTTTGTGGAGTTTTTAGTTCTGAACCGATGATCTCTTATACAGTCTTTACTTCTCACAGTGTCTTCAAAGAGCCTATCCCTAGCTCAGAATGCCTTTAAAATATTTGTCACCTAAAGCAAAACAGTTACATAGGGCTGGTTTGTAATCCCACAGTCCAGCCTTAGTGAGGGGGCAGTAATCAGACTGTGACTGTGTGAATCGCAGTCTGATACTTCCCCCTCTGAACCAGCTCCAGGCCTTTGGAGAACATGGAAGGTGGGGGAGGAGGAGAGGGAGAAGAAGAGCCATGGCTCCACCCACTCCCTACCCCTATTTGCCTACTGTGTGGGATTGGGAAGTAGCAGCCCAGTAATGACTTTCCTCCATGTGCAGGCTCCCGCAATAGAAAGCCTGCTCAGAGAAGTCAGGGGGCTTCTAATGTTCCACTACTTTGCATGGTTGTGGAGAAAAGTTGAACACATGATCTGAGTATATCCTAAAAGCTCTCAAGGCAAATAAAAATGATCCACAATTATTGTTTTTAAAATCTCATGATTTTTAAACCAATCACATGATTTGGGAGGGGTCTGACTCAAAATTTTTGAATGCTGGGGGTTGGCATTATTGCACCGTAGGCCCCTGCTCCCTCCCCTCTAGGGAATGCAAATTCTGTGCGGCAGCTCTTAATTTTATGCACACACTTAAGGCTCACAAAGTCTAAGCACATGCTTAAGAGCTTTGTTGACTAGGGATGGGATTACTCAAACACTTACAATTAAGCAAGAGCATAAGGGCTTTGGTAAATCAGGGCGATGATGCAGCCAAACCTATTTGGCTTAAAAGAACCTCTTTTGGTTTATGTTTTATGAGATCTCCAGAGCTTTCTTGTGATATTGCTGGAAATTCCATGCAAACAACTTTGCAGTAGGGGCACTACTGGAACACCATAGCAGACAGAGTTAACTCTAGATCTAACCCTTCAGCAGCTGAAAGGTAGGTAATCAGGCAGGGTTGCTAGTGAACTCATAAAGATCAATCAGGTGCTCAAAATTAAAGCTGGGAGCTCTATAAAAGCAATTTATGAAAACCAGAAGTGGAGAGTTTCAGGTGTAGCAGGGAAAATGGGGGACTTAATCCACTTCTGAGGGATTTTGATTAAAGAAGGTCTGGGCCTTAGGTTTGTACTCTGAACTGGCTTTCCATTTTGTCTGGTTGGTTCATATAAAAAACCTTTATCGTGGTTACAACCTCTGAACTCTCAAACCCAGGAATAAAATGTTTGGGAAGGGGGCACTCGTGTAGGGAGAACTTTGGCTTGTTATTGGATAGTTGGGGCACAGTAGTAGTGAGAGGCCCATGAAAGACAATAAAACCAAAAGTTAACAGCTTTTTGATCCTCAGAGGCATTGTATATTCAGTTTTTATTTGACTTTGGGCAAAGGCTTGAGTTGGGTCTTAACTTATCTTGCTTGCCCATCCCTAATGGCAACTAAGATTGATAGTAACAAAAGTTGTTGAGCATAATTAGAAGAGTAAAAAAACTGCACAGGACTTCTTGATGTCCATTCATTTTTACTAACTCGACCAGCTGCTGTACAAATTTCTAATGCTACTGAGTTCAATGAGCTCCGGAGTTAGCTTATTGACATATTGCTGCTTTCAAAACAAATTGTGATATGAATTCTATGAGAAGTACTGTGTCCCAGTGAAGAGATATGATAGCAGAAACCCCAGATAAACTACATATGAATCAAGTAGCAAAAGCAGGGAGAGGTCTTGATATTAAGACTTAATTGTCTGTCTGCATGACTGACAAATGACTCTGTATGTTTAACAAGTGAACCAGCAAACAGTGTCTCCTTTTAGACTAAAATATCTCCATTTTTAGAGTCACTGTAAAGCAGTTGAGTTAATTACTTACTGTTGTGGAAGATACTCTGTGTTACACCAGAGCCTGCACAAAAGCAATGTTATAATACTTGCTATCTCAATTATGCTACATTCTAGTACTAAATCCAGAGCTGTCAAATCTGTTATATTATTTGTAACAATGATACCTAACTGTATCCGGTTAAAGAGAAACTCCTAAATTTAAATAAACCCTTGCAATTTCTGCCTCTTTATTCTAATTTTTCTTCTGATTGCTTAGTGCTGCTTGCCAGCATATAAAACCTATGTCATATTCTCTCTCTGTAAGAGAAGAGAAAGTAACAGAGGAGACTGACTATTCACCTTGCTTGGTTGGAGCAAACAGACTCCTTTAGCACACTACTATTTAAGGGCAATCCCAGCCCTATGCTCAATGCATTAGACTGGTGATATTCAGACCTCAGTGGTTCAGGAGTCAAATTAGCGATGAACATTACCCAAAAGAGGCACATTAGTGTGATTGGTTAACACAATAAAAGCATCCCAATTGGTTGATAACTTTGATTAATAATTAAATCAGTGTTTTAATATCATGTGCCACAAAGAACTGCAGGAGACACATTAATGAGCCCCATGCAGCTTGTGAGCCTCAGTCTGAGTATATTTGCATTTACACCATGTGGTTTCGCTAGTCACAGGCCCAATGAGTTTTGAGCAAAAGGGACTTTTCTTTCTGTTTCACAAGCACCCAGATAGCGAGAGGTAGTGGACATCAACATTTGCTTAAAGGCTCCAGACATTGCAAAACATCTTGCCAAGTGCTGTGAATTTGTTCCAGTAACACAAATTCAATAACAAGCAAATGTCATTTTTAAAAACACTTTTTTGAGAAGAATATTTTACACAGCTCTCCCCCTGAGCTATCTTCTCCTGCCTGCTCCATCTTGCATAGTTGAAGTGCCACATCCTGCCTTTCTCAGATAGGAGCACAGAGACTTGATGCAGTGGGAGGAATTAGGGGGATTCTATAGAACCCTCTTTACTCCTTCCCAAAAAGGACAGCACAGCTGCTATAGGTAACATTCAGGCAAAGATTTTCAAAAGTGACTAATGATTTTGTGTGCCTCCATTTTTGAGTGCCCAGTTTCAGACATTGATAAAGGGCCTAATTTTCAGAAGGCAGGTGCTCACCATTTTCTGAAAATCAAACCACTTAAGGTTGCCTCAAGTGATCCAAAAAAATCAATAGTCACATTTAAAAAGCTTCAGTTTACCATATATGCCACTTTCCTGAACCATGAAAAGAATATTCTGGTCTCCTCCCTATGTTTACAATCTCCAGGAGTCCATTTCAACAGAGTCTGGGGGAAAAGATAATTGGGTTGGGCAGGACCTCAAAAAGAGTTCTCTCTGCATTGTGGCAACATTGGTATTGATCGTAAAGCAAATATCAGTAAAAAATATAAGATTAAACAGAATGTACTTTTTGGTGTGATTGTTCAGAGCTCAGAAGTGTCAGCATTTCAGGATTCAATGTAATTGTTTCTGTTACTGGCACAATGGGATGACACAGTGCTGTAAAGACTGCTTTTGCACAGGCTCCATTGTGGCAGAGAAAGTGTTCTCCAAAGAAGGAAATGTAACCACTTCTGTTCTGTCATTTCTTAGGAGTGGTGAAATAGCAATGCTTTTCTCAAGCATTCAAAACAATACTGTTGAAAGTAACCACCTCAAATCTCTAGTGAGCAAGAAAAAAAAAAAAACAATCCTTCTGAAACAGAAAAGAACTGTTTCCAATATAGAAATAAAGGGGTTGGATAGATATCCTGTAATAAGTATTTCAACATTAACCTCAGATATTATCCGATGACAATTTCATGCAAAACAGAGGCACTCTTACGTTTTTCCTCTTTCTTTCCCGTGTGGTTTAGAAGAGAGTACTCCATACACAGCATTCTGTAATGGTCATTTTAATTATTACAACAGGAAGCCACATGGAAATAGCACTACACACATAATTATACATGGTTATAATGCTTATTGAAGCACAGGAATAGAAACAATCAAAATACTTTTGTGCGGTACATCTTGCCATAGCAAAAGACGTAGCAAAGCTCGAGGAGAGTCAGATAACTCTCTATGGTTACATAGAGAGCATGGCCAAGGAGAACCTGCTAGTTTACTCAAGTCAAGCTTTGAGCACTACGTCTGAGAAATACAAGCTGAAGATCTGCTTTTCTTCTGTCAATAAGGAGCTGCATGTTGTAGGGTGACCAAATGTCCTGATTTTATAGGGACAGTCCCGATTTTTGGGTCTTTCTTATATAGGCTCCTATTACCCCCTACCCTCTGTCCCGATTTTTCACAATTGCTGACTGGTCACCCTAGCGTGTTGTCCCAGTGTGACTTTTCTGCACACGACTGAAACCGCAAGGCTGTAGCTTGGTATTTTACCAGAAAGAAAGGCTCATGCCACACAAAGCAATTTAAAGCAGTTACATGGAAAAGAATACAAGTCAAATGTAAGTGTCAAATAATCTATTATAAAGCAGGCTGTTCCTTTGCAGTAGGACAATGGTGTCATTAAGTAATCTCTGCACCAGAAAAGTGCTGCTATGGATTAATAAGTGATACACTCTAATGGTCTGCAAAATGCTATGCTGTACAGTGAGACTGTCTAGCTTAGATGAGAAACAGGGAGGCTAAATAGGTGCACTAGTAAAGCTGAGAGATGACCGAAGGCAGTGATGGGCACTAGAGATAGAAAAGAGGGGCCTGAAAGTTAAAATGAAGTGTTCATCTTTTGAGATGGTAGAGTGAAATAGTAGGGGCAGGCAGAGATGAGACTAATGGAAGAAGCCAGCGGTAGCGTTGGTATTTGGGAGACATTAGGATAAAGTTATAAGAGGATGTGAGGTCACCCAGAGATGGAGGATATAGGGAGACAAGGAGAGGACTCAGGAGAGGGAACATTAACAGAAAACAGGAGAGGGGAGTGGAATGAGCTACAATGGGAGAAAGAAGACCTGCAGTTGAGGAGATAGGAGGAGAGAGAATAAAGAATTTGGAGTTCTGTCTGTGAAGATGAATGTTCTTTACAGAATAAAGAAGGAGACAGTTCTGTCATACATTCCTACTGGGTCAGAATTCCTCTGGCTCAGTCATTCCAGTAGTCTGTATATGGCCTAATACATACCTCCCAAGGAGCTATTGTAGACACCTGGGACAGGCAGTCATCCCCAGTGCTACCACTGAATCACAATTTTGCTTAACCTCGTGAGTTTATCAGTTTGAATCAGGGTATAATTGTCCCTATCTCAGAGGGGTGTTGAGTTTCAACTAACCTTTGTAATGATACTTGGACTGAAGGTACTGCAGAAAAATAATTTCTCTCTTTTTTCCTCTCTTTCTACTTGGATACCCAGTGCCCTTTTACCCATTCCAATGCATCTCTTAATACAATTATTTTATATATAAACTCCAGATGTGAAATCCTGTCCCCACTGAAGTCAATGGCGAAGTCCCATTGACTTAAAGGAGCCAGGATTTCACTTTAGGTTTCTAATCATACTGCTGCCTACTTTCTCCTAGGTGAATCCTCTCTCTCTCTCTCTCTCTAGCACAGGGGCCCCTGTGGGGGCAATAGGGATACAATTTGTCCCCTCATTCCTTCATAGTGGTAAGTATGCACTCCAATATATTGGCCCTGCTCTTAGAGAGCAGAGCACTTAGGTATTGAAATCAATGGGACTACTCATGTGATTAGCTACACATGTCCTGAAGTCTTTAGGACCAGGATCTAAATCACCATGTTATTTAATACAATAATCTGATAACTAAAAGAGAAGTAGTGTTACATTTCTCTGGATAGCTGAACAGAAGCTTGTTTCTTCAGTCCTCATGAAAGCAATTTTCTTCTTCTTGCTGTAGAGGCATGCTAAATATCAAGTGTTCAGCCCAAAAGGGACAGTTAAAACAGGGACATATTTCTCTTTGTTCATTGCTCTGTAGACCTTAGTTTTAATTAACATCAGTTTGTTATTTTCATTATTGCACACTAAAGAGTTGGGTTATAATGCTTTTAGACAAATAGCTTAATCTAATAAGACATTTGTACTACCTTTCATTCTAAGAGATTTAAGAGAGATTTGAAAATGATCAATTGCAGGGTTATATTAAAAATATCTCAAATGGTTTTAAAAGTGGAGGGAACTACTTTTGTGCCTTGATGATCAGAGACTGGAAAAGAGAATTGTAGTTTGATGCTTTAACTGGTTCTACAGATGCACAAATAGCTAGTACTTAATAGTAGCACAACCGTAAATAGAGCTTGAAGGAACTGTAACATAGAGACATTGGTTCCTTTGAAATTATAAGCTATCCTAAATATGCAGACTTGATTTAGATTGTGTTATTTTATTGATTCATTAAGCGTAAGATGGCCTACTTCTACAGACCTCTGTATGTGCAGACTGAAGTCAATACAGCTCCATTAGGGATTCAGAGCCAGATTCGTCCTTGTACAGTGTAGGCAACAGCACAGGGATAGAAGAAAAGGGACTCATGTCTCCCCTGTTCCAAGGGCCGCATCTGATGTGGCCTTGGCCCAGGCTACAGAATCCCTGAAGGTTGAGCTAATATATGTCCTTGTTGCAGTGGTCAGGATGCAGATCTTCCCTAACCATGTCTCCTCCCAGCATCTACTGTCCCTCATTCCTGGCTGGCTCTGCACTATCTTACACCTACCCTGTAGTCCTGGGACAGGGCGACGATTCACTGCTGCAGTGCCTCCTGCTGGTTGACCAGGGAATTAGCTCTTTTCAGCCAGGATCGCCCTCTGCCAATCAGTGTCTTGCCTGCCGCTGGCCCCATGCCCCTCCCAGACCCTGGTGCCCTTCTAGATTAGGGTTCTTCCCCCTGGCAGTACCCCCTCAATCTGGATCTTTCCTCCCCAGGGGAACCCCCAATCCCTCCCTTGCCTCAGTGGCTACTGTCAGTCATCATCTAGCCCCCACTCCCTGGGGCAGACTGCAGTCTGTACCACTCATCAGCAGCAAGGGGAATCAGACTAGCTGCCTTTGTCTAGGTCTGGGCTGCTCCTCTGCAGCCTTAGTACCCTTTTGTGGGCCTTTATCTCAGCCTGCAGCCTGGGGATCTTCTAGGCTGGAGCTCCCCAGCTCCCTCTGCCCTTGCACAGCACAGCGTACCTCAGTTTCCCAGGCAGCCAGGTCCTCTTCTCTCCATGTAGCTAGAGAGAGTCTCTCTCTCAGCTCCTGGCTAACAGCCCTCTTACAGGGCCAGCTGTGGCCTGATTGGGGCATGGCCCCACCTGTGGCTACTTCCCCCAATCAGCCTAGCCTTCTTCTTGCTACAGCCCTTTCTTAGGGCTGTTTTAAGCCCTTCGAGGCATGGCGGGGTGACCACCCTGCCACCAGCCCCTTTACACAGGGTGGTACCAGGGCAAGAGGAGGTCTTACCATTTCTCTTTTGCAAGGTAGAATCAATTACCATTCATCATCCTTGCAATCCCAGCCCTACAGCTAAATGCATACTTTGACACTTTCCCCTTGAAAGCAGTAGTATTGTAATTCTCCACACCATAGCATAATCCTTTAGAGATTAAACTGTGGTCCTGAGAGGCTTTGTGGCTGGTCCACTGAGCACTGGCTGGTCACATGCTACTGTTCATTTTCTGCTGTTAATTGCACTAAAACAAGTTTAAGAATCCCTGCTTGAGGGATTTAGGGTAAAGTCTCCAAGAGTGCATCAGTGACTTAGGTCCCCACTGACTTCAAGCGAGAGTGAGGCTTCTATGTATCTAAGACACTTTTGAAAATAGGATTTGGCTACTACCTCTCTTAGGGATCTTTGAAAACATTACCCTTAATCTTGCCGTACTGCATATTCAACATTTCCATTGAAGTTTATAGTAGTTTTAAGTCAACAAGGGCACTTGGTAGTAGGAAATTAGGAGTGAAATATAATAAGCAATAGACACAGTAGAAACCACTGAATACATCCACACTGCAATTAAACACCTGTGGCTGGCCCATGTCAGCTGACTCGGGCTGGAGCCTGAGCTCTGGGATCCCATGACAGGGGAAGGTCCCAGAGCTATAATCTAGCCTGAGGCCTAACATCACACTGCAACTGTATAGCCCCACAGTCCAAGTCAGCTGACACAGGCCAGTGGCAGGTGTTTAATTGCAAGGTAGCCATACCCAGTGGGGCTGCAGACTTTATAAAACCTTAGAATTTTATTTTGAAATTTTGGTTTCTGAGAAACTTTTGAGTTTCACCAAATGCTTTTTACCCTGATATAGCTAACTAATTTTCAAAGGAACTGTCATTTTCCAAATTCTAACTAAATGGAATCCTGTACTATGCAAGTGACAAAGATTCTGGGTGCCTTGTAATTCTTTCACTGCTTCTAGAACTATAACAGAGAATGAAATTTTAAAAATGCAGCCTCCCAGAACTCATGGTCTGCCAGAGCCAAACAGAACTTGGACTTCAAAAACCAAATTTGTATTTGGCATAAATTGCTGTAGGTCCATTCAAGTGAATAGAACTATGCAGATTTACACAACTGCAGATCCAGCCTTCACAACATTTTAATTACTCTTCTGAATCTAGAACCTATGGCTTTGGAAAAAACCACCTCTCCCAGCCCTAATGAACAGAGTGTGTGCATCATTTTTAGTTGTATTCCTCATACACTCTATTAGAACAGGACAAGAGCAATTAGCAATATTAGTCATAAAAAGTCACCTACCATAAATTGTTCAGCTAAGTGAATCAATATTCTTTTTTAAATAACATCAGATCAGCTACACCACTATTAACAACGTACCTTTGTTGTCTGGCATGTTAAATGTACAGAATTGTGTCCCTTAACAGTCTTAGAAACACTCATTCTTCTCTTCTCACTCAGTAATATCGTTCATTTCTGTGTGAAAGTAATTAGAAGTTAGATATGCAATGGTCCCAAACTGAAAGACTTGGATCAATCTTCTGTTTCCAGGTCTAGTGAAAGCACCTTAAGCTATTGACGTGGCTGTGAAATAAAAGCTCAGAATTATTCCTAGGTAAAGTGCTGCACTGATGAAATCATAATGACATTTCCTGTTTTAGGTTGTGCCCATTCAGTAGAGTCAAGGTGGTCACAGTGTTCTTGACATTACTTTTCAGAGAAGTCATTCGTATGGCAGAGGAGCTGAGCAGATAACTGGTGGATCTCTCTTGATGAGATTTCCTTCTACAGCAAAGCTGACTGTTGAAATGTCGCCTAAAGCTCTCACTCAGAAAATACAGTGCAAATGGGTTGACGCAGGAGTTGCAGAAACTCAGTACTCGGGCCACTAAGGTAATGATCATATGACCTAGTGATGGGTCAATCTCACTGTAATTAAAGGACCGGTACATGTACAATACATGGTTAGGGAACCAGCAGATGGCAAAAAAGCCAACAAAGACCAGAACAATTTTTGCCAGACGCTTTCGAGTTTCCATCTAAAATGATAAATCAACAGAACCCAAATTAACAACACAAATAGAACTAATCCACTTAATTAAAACATGTAACATTTCACTTAACATTAACTCTAACAATGAATTCAGATAAGATCAGTAAAATTACTCCCTTTAAGGGCTAAATTACTTTTGCTATCTCATTTGCTTTCATTTCTCATGTACAGTTCACTTTCATTAACCACTCCTTAGCTGCTTGCAGCTACACTAGATAAACAGGCCTTTATATATGGGTTTGTTAAATAGATAAGTACACCAAGATGGACTCATATTCCAAGTATATATTGGCTTTCAGCCACCACAGTAAGCTGTAGAATAGATTCCTTTAGAACATATCTCAACCCTTGGCTAATTTGAAAAAAAAATTGAAATTTGGAGACATTATTAGTCTGATGCATGGAGTTTTAGCTAGGCAATGGCACTTACATCCCATTATTTCCCTCTGGGGGTGAAATGCCACAGCTTGTACCATTCTCTTAGCAAATCCCCAGAACAGGTGCTCTTAGCACTCAGTGGCAGACTGAGTTAAAGAGTCTGGTAAAGCATCCAAAGTGAGACTAGAGAAGCAGTTCCCAATTGCATTGCTGTAGAATAGTGGGAGTTGCAGGCCACCTGTTCCTCCAAAGCCATTTACAGAGCTAAATGTGGGGGAATACGGCCTACACACTGGTCCTCACAAAAAACAAGATGGAGGGAACAGGCCAGATGGTCAACCCCTGAAGACAGTGAAGGTAGAAAGCCACTGTGTGTTCCCTCCACTGTAGGAAGAGCCAGGGCCTGCTGGGGGGAGGAGGGCTTATGCGGAGGATTCCTGCTTTCTGGCTCTATTTTTTACTAGAAAAGCTCAAATGAATTTGGGGGTATTGGAGAGTTGCAAAACCCTGTGAACTAAACCAGTAAGTATAGTTCACCAATATCCATCCAAACCCAAACCAGTAGGTTTCACACAGCCATAGAGAGCATGCTGTTTTCTATCTCTGCAAAGTTTGTGCCATGAAGGGCACACACTCTAAGTCTATGAATCTCTTCCTGCTTCTACTGGGCCTGATTTTCCATTGCCTTTCACCTTGTGCAACCATGTATACTTGTGCAAAGTGAGTTGGAAATTGGCTATAAATACTACCATTCTGATAGAGTAGGATTTTACACCCATTTTGCACTCTCCATTAGCAGCTGTAAATTGCAAAGCTAGCGGAAAATATGAGATATGCATGTTCCCCGACTGTACTCTTTCTTAGAGAAACTCTGGTTGGCAGCAGGAATCTGAATCCTTTACCATTTGTCAAGTGATATGTACATAGGTCAGGCTGTCCTCCCCCTTTTAATCTAATAGATAAACTCAACAAATAAGCAAAGCAAAAATGTGTTTTGTTTTTTAAAGAATCTCTGGCAGTTTCAGAAATGTGATGTAAATTAGCTTTACTTTCCATGAGGTCAGACAAATGGCTCTTTATATTTCACAGAATAAGAAAATGGTCCATGCAGTGCTGGTAAGTATGTGTTTTTAAAAGGAAACAGACTAGAATAGAAACAAAATGTTGAGTACAGAGGACACCAGGAATTTTTTTCATTATTCTGTTAAACATATTTTTAGATGGTAAATAGTTTCTCTTCTCAGGGGGTGAAAATGTAACAGTCTAAAATGTGGTAGCAAATACCCTACCTAATTCTTTTAATCAGCATTGGTCTTTTAGTAAGCAATCTAAGCTGTCTGTAAAGTGGATGTAGAATTTTGAAAAAAGAAAAGGAGTACTTGTGGCACCTTAGAGACTAACAAATTTATTAGAGCATAAGCTTTCGTGAGCTACAGCTCACTTCATCGGATGCATCCGATGAAGTGAGCTGTAGCTCACGAAAGCTTATGCTCTAATAAATTTGTTAGTCTCTAAGGTGCCACAAGTACTCCTTTTCTTTTTGCGAATACAGACTAACACGGCTGCTACTCTGAAACCTGTAGAATTGAGACAGTTTCCCTCAGAAAGATTTACTTTGTTGAACAGTAAAACTTGTGTCATTTACATTGATGAGTAGGCTGCTGATATGGCTTGTTGATATGTCACATTGATTTGAGCTGGCTGTTAAAATGCTCTGTCTCAAAGATTTGTAGCATATTATAATATAGAGGATGCCAAGAAGGATGGTACTACTAAATATGGATTGTGGAGATATTCAATTACAGACCTGAGAGTGGCTATCCTTCAACAAAAAAACTTCAAAAACAGACTCCAATGAGAGACTGCTGAATTGAAATTAATTTGCAAACTGGATACAATTAATTTAGGCTTGAATAGAGACTGGGAGTGGTTGGGTCATTACACAAAGTAAAACTATTTCCCCATGTTATTTCTCCCCCCCCACCAAGCCCCCCACTGTTCCTCAGACATTCTTGTTAACTGCTGGAAATGGTCCACCTTGATTATCACACTAAAAGGTTTTCCTCCTTCCCCGCCCCCCCCTTCCTGCTGGTAACAGCTCATCTTAAGTGATCACTCTCCTTACAGTGTGTATGATAAAACCCATTGTTTCATATTCTTTGTGTGTGTGTGTATATAAATCTTCCCACTGTATTTTCCACCAAATGCATCCGATGAAGTGAGCTGTAGCTCACAAAAGCTTATGCTCAAATAAATTTGTTAGTCTCTAAAGTGCCACAAGTACTCCTTTTCTTTTTGCGAATACAGACTAACACAGCTGCTACTCTGAAATCGGTAGATTCAGCATTTCTATTCAGAGGAATGCCTCCAAATCTGACTGCTTATCCAAGTCACTTTGTTCTAGAAACAAGAAGAAATCCTTACATGGATTTTCAGCACTTTGTGATTTCAGCTAGACTAGAAGTCCTACAAGGACTGCCTTTTCTGTTGTATTTCAATACCTAGTTTCCAGTCACAAGGTTTTTTTACATCTTTGATGAATCTGGCCCTTTATAGTTTGTTTCCACAGATTACTCTGTAATGCACTGGATTTCTTTCAGGAAGAGATGAGTATATAGAGGTCAGAAAACTACAACTGGTTGCCCCAGCAAATGCTGTTTCTTAACAAATACAAAAGTGATTGCTAAATCAACAACACATACAAATACTCAAGTCACCAATACCATACATTAGTATAAATAGTAATTAATGTCATCAGTTGAATCATTTCTGTTTCTTACTACAAGACTAGGACAGAAAAGAAATAAACACACTCTTCAGCTTTTTTTTCTTTGTATTTCTTATGTAATAGAGTAAAAATACTCATTCCAAACTAGTCTTAGAACTGTTGTAAAATAAGATTTAAAACAGGGAGATTTTTGAGATAATGGGCCTATGCCTATGAGAATTTTAATACAATCCTGGGCCAATACTATGTATTGTGACAAAGTTCCTCCTCTACCTTGGTGGGTCTTGCACTTATTGGCGGATTTGCTCACCTTGGAGCTTCACAGCAGCCCTCAGTTTGGCCGTTTTCCATGAACCCACAGTCCAGGCCAACTGCTCCTGTGTCTGACCAGGAGTTGGGAGGTTTGGGGGAACCCAGGCCCGCCCTCTACTCCAGGTTCCAGCCCATGGCCCTGTTGAATGGAGCTATCTAGAGTGCCTCCTGGAACAGCTGTGCGACAGCTACAGCTCCCTGGGCTACTTCCCCATGGCCTCTTCTAAACACCTTCTTTTTCCTCACCATAGGACCTTCCTCCTGGTGTCTCATAATGCTTGTACTCCTCAGTCCTCCAACAGTCCTCATTCTCACTCCTAGCACCTCTTGTTCTGAGCTCCTTACACCCACACCACAAACTGAAGTGAGCTCCTTTTTAAACCTAGCTGCCCTGATTAGCCTGCTTTAATTGATTCTAGCAGCTTCTTGATTGGCTACAGGTGTTCTAATCAGCCTGTCTGTCTTAATTGTCTCCAGAAGGTTCCTGATTGTTCTGGAACCTTCCCTGTTACCTTACCCAGGGAAAAGGGACCTACTTAACCTGGGGCTAATATATCTGCCTTCTATTACTCTCCTGTAGCCATCCAGCCTGACCCTGTCACAGCATGTTACAGCTTTTGTGCTTTTATTTTAAAATGTGTACAGCAGACAAATCTTTCACCATACAAGTGCACTACAAATAGCTTACCTGTCTTTTAGAATGCTCACTATATTCTCCAGGGATATTGTGTGCACTCTTAATTAAAGTCTTAGCAATATGATAGTAGTAGATACTAATGATGGTGAGAGGGATAAGGAAATATACTAAGAATATCAGCACAGAGTGGATCTTTGGGTGCATGTCATCTGTCTGGGGATACGGTATGCATGCCCTGAAACTGACATTATCTGTGCCATTGATGTGGGCCACTTCAGAGAAAACTGCTTCAGGAACTGCTAACATCATGGAGATTATCCAGATGGCAAAAGCTTTAAAACACGTCCACAGAACTGCATTTGATGTTTGGATGTCCATGGGATTTACAATTGCTTTGTACCTGGAGAGGGGCAAAAATAATTAGTTAATAATAATAATAAACATTCTATGTCTGATGCATAAAGGCAATACAAGCCTTTGATTAAAGTAACGTAACACTTGAATTTTTCTGATGTGATGTGTCATAGATGTACATATAATCTATTTTACTACAGTATACTGTATTTATTAATGTATATTAAATATAATATTTAATCATTACATTTTTTCTCTGAAAACCACGTGTTGTATCAAGAAATTCAATTCTCTCTCTCTCTTTCATGACAGGACATTGAATTATTACAGCTGCAGCCACACCACCTGGGACTGTGGTCTTGTCAGCTCTCATCAGTTAAGTAGTGTTAGGCGTGAACCAGACACTACCAGAAATTGATGTTGGTGATTCAGTGGATGGTACCCTTTCACCTGAGCTATCACTGAGTCAGTGTGAGAGGGTACTGTGCTGTTGGTGGTGTCCTCTTTAAGCTGAGACATAAAACAAAGTTACTGATCACTTGTAGTAACAAAGAACCCCTGGCTTCTCTTCTGAAGAATAAGGGTGGTTAGGCTGGCAAATTTAATCAATGTGTCCTGTCTACTTAAATTCCCCAGGCATTTTCAAAGGGACACATTATTCTTCACTCCCTGTCCTAGGGCCCAATCCTGTGAGGTGCAGAGCACCCTGCCCTCCAACTCAAGTTAGTGGGAGTGGAACTCAGCACCTGCGAGGAGGCATTCAGCATATTGAAGAATCTGGCCCATTGTTTATGCCTATGAAAAGACATGGAATAGGAAATGGTAAGTAACAGACTACAGATGAAATCAAACATAAATGATGTATTACAACATTAATGAAAAGCAATTACGCAGCTTCTCTATTTGTACAATATCGGCACAGATGTAGATAATAGGACAATCTGAAATCTATGAGCTGCTAGATTTCTATAAACAAATATGATAAATTTGGCTAGGTTTTATTAACATTTGAAAGTAAATCTAAGTAAGGAATGTTATGTATTTAAATTACCAAGGAAACCCATGTTCCCATTAACCTCTTTGATGAACCCAGCCCATTGTACATTGCCAGTTAGGTCATGTAGTTATTATAAATGAGTTTTCAGTTTTAATTAGAAGTCTTCCCTAAAAGTCTATATTCCTCCCTTTTCTAACATTAACACCAATGGCAAGGGTGCCTCATTGTAGGAAATATTTTTATAATAAATTTTCTTTCTCTGGAGCTTGGGCATTCTGCTTATAAATACATTCACATGCTCACTTGAAGCTCCAACTGTGAATATCTGAACCTGCCTAGTGGGTATGTTACAGAGCTTCTTATTGTTGGCATGGAAGAAACTCCCTCTGTCGTCCTCCCCCCAACCCCCTCCCCTGACACACAACTAAATATCTTAGTGTTGGAATGAAAGAGTATCCTCTTCCTAAAGCATTTTTGTTGGAGGCACATGGTCTCAAATCCTAATATTGATTACATCATCTGTGAAGATTATTTTAAAGAAACAGATATAATTGCCGCTTCAAGAGAGAAAAAGCCACTCAGGTGCTAGATACTATCATCTTCCATTGCACCTAATACTATGGGAAAGGAAAGAGCTTTCTTGTGATTTGTTGCTTTTAAATAATAAAATACCATGAATCAGGAAAATAATTTACTATAAATATTCATTTTATGAATGAAACAGCAAAGTACCATTCTCAACAGCTGTACTTCTGTGACTGCACTAATGTCATTCAAGGGACTGACACCTAGGGCCTCTAAAGTATTTAGGCACTTAAATACCTTTGAGGACCTGGGGCTGGCTGAGCTCCCTCTGCTTGCGCTGTTTTCAGTGTTGTATTCTTTCCTTCCTGCTTACAGAATATGTGTGCATGGGAAGACATATAAAAGTTCAGATATTATCAAAATACGACTCTGGGTACCGAAAATAAATCTGAGTGCTAAAAAATGTTTCACTTCCTTCTGACTATTTTCCTTCTCCTCCCCCAACAACTTCATCATTCTCACTGAAGTTGATTGGGGAAAATATTTTTTAAAACAATGAACCAAATTCAGTGTTTGGATGTGCATATAGGGCTCATGAATCCAAGTGCAAAATTTAGCCCGGTGCTCAGTCCTTTTCCAGTGCTATGAAAGTATGGGAAATTATCAAAAAGTGTCTTCATGAAATGATTGAAATTTGGAAGGGTCACCATGTATTAATGCCATATTTCCTCTATGAATCCTCATGGAGAAGTTTAGAGAAAAGAGACAGCAACTGAATGAGGTCTTTATGGACTTGGAGATGGTTTATGATCAGGTACCACAAGAATTAGTTTGGCAGACTTTGTGACAGAAAGATGTGCTGGAAGGATATGTCCTTCTTATCTAGGATATGTATGATGGAGTGACTACCACAGTCAAAACAAAACATGGCTACAACTGAGAAATTCCAGTAAATGTTGGCCTGCGCCAGGGTCAGCGTTGAGACCTTTTTTGTTTTTGTTGTCTTGGATGTGGTAAGTGAGAATATACAAAGGGAGTCACCTTGGAATATGCTGTTTGCTGATGACTTTGTGATCTATGCAGAAGACTGTGAGATCCTGCAACCAACTTTCAACAGTGGCAACACAGTTTACAGTGAATGTTGGTAAGACTGAGGCTGTGACAATTGATGGAGGGGACCTGCCATAAAGGATATTACAAGCAAAGAGCTTAAAGTGAAATAATTTAAATACCTAGGATCAATGGTTGCTGACAATGGTACCTTCCTGAGCGATGCCTGGGATCACACCAAAGCTGCTTGGTGCAAATGGTGGGAGATGCCCCCAGTTTTTTGTGATAAAAAGATACCAACAAAGTTAAAAGCTAGAGTGTATAAAACTGCAATTCAACCCATCTTAATGTATGGAACAGAGACTTGGCCAGCAACAAGAAAAGAAATCGGTATGCTTTTCCCCATGGAAATAAAGATGTTGAGATGGTCAGTTCCATGATAAGAAAAGGAGTACTTGTGGCACCTTAGAGACTAACAAATTTATTAGAGCATAAGCTTTCGTGAGCTACAGCTCACTTCATCGGATGCATTTGGTGGAAAAAACAGAGTAGAGATTTATATACACACACACAGAGAACATGAAACAATGGGTTTATCATACACACTGTAAGGAGAGTGATCACTTAAGATAAGCCATCACCAACAGCAGGGGGGGGAAGGAGGAAAACCTTTCATGGTGACAAGCAGGTAGGCTAATTCCAGCGGTTAACAAGAATATCAGAGGAACAGTGGGGGGTGGGGTGGGAGGGAGAAATACCATGGGGAAATAGTTTTACTTTGTGTAATGACTCATCCATTCCCAGTCTCTATTCAAGCCTAAGTTAATTGTATCCAGTTTGCAAATTAATTCCAATTCAGCAGTCTCTCGTTGGAGTCTGTTTTTTAAGCTTTTTTGTTGAAGTATAGCCACTCTTAGGTCTGTGATCGAGTGACCAGAGAGATTGAAGTGTTCTCCAACTGGTTTTTGAATGTTATAATTCTTGACGTCTGATTTGTGTCCATTCATTCTTTTACGTAGAGACTGTCCAGTTTGGCCAATGTACATGGCAGAGGGGCATTGCTGGCACATGATGGCATATATCACATTGGTAGATGCGCAGGTGAAGGAGCCTCTGATAGTGTGGCTGATGTGATTAGGCCCTATGATGGTATCCCCTGAATAGATATGTGGACAGAGTTGGCAACGGGCTTTGTTGCAAGGATAGGTTCCTGGGTTAGTGGTTCTGTTGTGTGGTGTGTGGTTGCTGGTGAGTATTTGCTTCAGATTGGGGGGCTGTCTGTAAGCAAGGAATTAATTTGCAAACTGGATACAATTAACTTAGGCTTGAATAGAGACTGGGAATGGATGAGTCATTACACAAAGTAAAACTATTTCCCCATGGTATTTCTCCCTCCCACCCCACCCCCCACTGTTCCTCTGATATTCTTGTTAACTGCTGGAATTAGCCTACCTGCTTGTCACCATGAAAGGTTTTCCTCCTTCCCCCCCCTGCTGTTGGTGATGGCTTATCTTAAGTGATCACTCTCCTTACAGTGTGTATGATAAACCCATTGTTTCATGTTCTCTGTGTGTGTGTATATAAATCTCTACTCTGTTTTTTCCACCAAATGCATCCGATGAAGTGAGCTGTAGCTCACGAAAGCTTATGCTCTAATAAATTTGTTAGTCTCTAAGGTGCCACAAGTACTCCTTTTCTTTTTGAGAATACAGACTAACACGGCTGCTACTCTGAAACCAGTTCCATGATAGAAAATGAAATGAGGTTGTGAGAGGCCTAATGGAGGATGCCCCAACTGAAGACAAGTTGAGGGAGGTGAAGCTACGTTGGTATGGACATGTCCAGTGGAGACCTCAGAGTTATGTTAGTAGGATGGCCTTTGCAAAGATTATGGATGGAAGATGATCAAGGAGGTGGACAAAGACTCAGAACGTGGACTGGATATCAGCAGAACTTAGAACAATTTTCATGACAGCCAGGAGTATAATCGTGAGTTTTGGAAGAAGGCTTTAAAAGTTGCCAAACTGGAATAGGGAAGTAGCAAGAAAAAAGAAAAAGAAGTCTCTAGTCCTTACAGCTATACCACCACTACAGGCATCAGACTCCCTGTGCTACTCTGCACTGTACTGAGTCCACTTCCTGCCACACACACTGTACCCTGAAATGAAGCACGTCTAAATGCCTTTTGGGTATAGCTTCAGCAGCTGAACTAGGTTTTTCTCTTACAAAGCCATCAGAGCCACCACTTTCAGGCAGCTTGTCAGCCATCAGGTAAAGCAGGTTTCAAGGTAAGAGCCACAGTGACAAAACAGAAAAATCCCTTTTGCTTTTTTGCAAACTTGGGGTGTTTCTTTCCTTGTCTGTTTGCCACCAATGAGATCTGTTTCATGGGCCTGCAGCACTAACAAGCAGCCTTGTCCAAAACATGCCAGATTTTCTCAGTACTTCTAACACTGAGATGACTCATTTGCTTAAGCCCTGATCCTGCACCTTTGAAGTCAGGGGGTGTTTTACTGTGCAGGATTAGGGCCTTAAAACTACACCATGTAATCTGCATGGAAATCAATTGAAACGAGGACCAACAAAGTAGTCAAAGGCGGGTGATCCTCACATCAGGAAGATCTAGTCCAATCTTTGAGCAGGTGATTGGACTAGATGACCTCCTGAGGTCTCTTCCAACCCTAATATTCTATGATTCTATGATCAGAAACCTCCATTTCAGGGTTATGTTCTAGAGACAAGCTCCATCCACACAAACTGTTCGACAGCAGTCTGAGAAGTGTAATGAAAACCATTTGTCTGTACCTTACAAAAGAAAATCCCTTCCATTTCTTCACAAAGAACCATAATTAATATTGTCAAGGAATATGGAACTACAGGGATTTCCTTTACTTTTATTAACAATGCTATTGACCATATAAATAAACTCCTGTAGTAATGCCAAACAATTAAGTGCAATGTCCTGTGTAAATGAGATGTACATGCTCTCACCCCTTACATATACACAGTGCTAACACACCACATTCTCAGCACGTGTAAATAAGCATGACTTCATTTGTTGTTTGCAGTTGTGTTGTAGCCATGTTGGTTCCAGGATTTTAGATACAGTGTGTGAGGTAATATCTTTTATTGGACCAACTTCTGTTGGTAAAAGACAAGCTTGGAAGATATCACCTCACCCCCCCTTGTCTTCATAATTTCATTGACATCACTAGGGCTATGCCTCTTTATACCAGCTGAGGATCTGGCCCAAATTGAGGTGTTATTAACGGATTTCTTTCTATAAAAGCAAGCACCGATATTTCCCTGCAGTTATAGAGACAGCTGGATCCACCAGTTATGAAAAGAGTGAATGTTTTTTTCAATTTGAAGGTGTTTGTAAAAACATAGATGACGCAAAAGTTATATCTGATTACATTGCATTATTGCTGTTTTTGAAACAGATTGAAACACAGATTGTGTTTATCTGAGAATTTCAGAGATGTTAATGGTGCCAACTATTGACTCAAAAAGAAAAGGTGTTGATCACTGAGATGTAATTTAAAGCTGATTATTGAAATTGTCATATTACTGTGATTTGTATTGGACTATGTTTTAAGGCTATTGGGGAAGTTTTTTTGGTACAACTGACAGCCACATAGATTCCATTTTAAGATAACAGGGCCAGTGCTTAGCCTACAGGTAATCTCCCAAAATGTCATCTGCCATGCTCATCTCTCTACTGGCATTTTACTTTGAGTGTGATTATGTATAGGTTTGAAATATAAGAAGACATTATTTAGCTTGACAATATAAATGGTCATCAGGAGTCTAAATACAGAATTAAGGTGTAACTCAGCACTTTTTATGAAGAGTCAGTGTCCAGTAGTAGATCATGCAGAGAAATTTTAGACCGGGAGGGTGAAAAGTAAACCCTCTAAAGCAAATCCTGCTTTTTTTTACATGAGCAGTTGCATTGACTTAATGAGTCTATTAGCCTGAGTAAGATGAGCAGAATTTGACTATTCAGTACAGGAGAAAATGAGCTTATTCATATGTTCTAGTGTCCTGGGAAATTCTTTCAGGACACCTGAAATGCCTCAGTTTTTCATAGAATCAGTCCATCCATTTGGTGCTGTTTGTTTTTTAACAAATATAAAATGCTTGTTCAAGACATATCCCTTTGCTGAGTAGAACTGCCTCAGCATTTACCAGTGGAATGATCATTCAATGTGATGACAAGCATTAGGAGTGAAAAGAAGTTGAATGGGTGAGTGGAGACATGATTAAAACTGTTCATATGCTCAAAGTGAATGTCAGTGACATGTGTTCACTGTTTCATGATAAGTTTCTGTGGAAACAAAATCTGCCATGCCAAAAAAATTGGTCCTGTTGACCCAGGAACTGGCAGCAGCAATAGCCTAGCATGACACTTTTAAAAAGAAAATGAAAGCTTATGCTCAAATAAATGTTAGTCTCTAAGGTGCCACAAGTCCTCCTTTTTTGTGTGTGTGTGTGTGTGGATACAGACTAACATGGCTGATACTCTGAAACTTTTAAAAAAGATACTCTTGCCTTTGGTATGATGATTTCTCCACCCTAAAAGGTGTCACCATAAAAAATTCCCCATTTTTGATTTTGAAAGTATGATCACCTTGCAAGTAGGAAGTACAATTATATCCTACTCAAACCCCTCTCCCCCATCTATATCTGAAGTTTCACAGGAAGATGGGAATATTTCTCTGCCTTTTCTTTTTCTCTTGCCTCTTCCTCCACCTCTTATCTAAAATAAACCTACTGTACTTCTTACAGGCTAACAAAAGCCTCCCAGCAGGAGGCCAGCTCGCAGATCCATGAAGAGCCATAGCCTCTTACTGCCACTGGCCTGAATCCATTTACCTGGTATTGCACAGCCTTTCACTGACTGATAAAAGACATCTTTATCTATTTGCTCAAGCCTTTGTTCCTAAAGAGGGTGATGATGAAAGAATCAATGGAGTATTTTCAAATATTCTCTATTGTAATGATATTTAAGCGTATACATGCATCCAAAAATTCACTGATGGGCACCTTTTATACAACTTAATGTGCCATAACAGATTCAGTTCAATATGGAATCTGGTCAGAAAGGCTAGCAGTGACTGCGAAAACAGCAAAAACGAAGGGCCTGATTCCTCATACCATGACATCCATTTTACACCCTGTCTAGTCTAGTAATAGACTAGATGATCAGGCTATAAAACTTATTGGCTCCTATGAGTCTTGTATCCTGGAGGTTTGAATGGGCCAGGCATTTGAAGGGAGTGAAGC
Organism: Dermochelys coriacea; assembly: GCF_009764565.3. Classification (NCBI taxonomy): domain Eukaryota; kingdom Metazoa; phylum Chordata; order Testudines; family Dermochelyidae; genus Dermochelys; species Dermochelys coriacea. Next base: position 109,172,996 of record NC_050070.1, read on the forward strand.
ATTTTGGGTTTTATTCCTCTCCCTCTTGCCCTCATTATGGGCCTGATCCAAAGCCTATTGAAGTCAAGGTCCTTAGTGAACTAATGATTTCCAAAAACTTCCCAGTACATCGAAACAGGTTGGTTTCAGAAAACGGGGAAAGTGAAACAACTTCACTATAGTCAGTTTATAATAACGTTCCCACTAATACATAATGTATATAAACATTATTTCAAGGTGTGTATATGTACCCACCTCAATATAATATACTGTATGGCCATTGCTACTGCCAAACCTTAGGCAGTGGGTCAAGAAGCACACTATTGCTCTGCACATGCCTGAATAAAGAAAATCAATTTTCATCTCCTAAAGGTACGACTACCAGAGGAAAAGGTCGATAAAGGATATTAGTTGCCCAGAAGCATAAATATCTGGAGGCAGAAGCCTATGGTGTAAAAATCTGTTCAATTACAGTTTACCCTTATAAAACTATTACTGTCATAAAACCATTCCCCATGTTTCCTTTCTAAATTCAGTGATGGGCGGAATAATTAAAGAGCAGCTACAGGATAACATGTCCCCCTGATTTTCAGAAATGTTATGGCCAATACTCAGGCAGCGTAAATGAGTACAGCTCTGTTGACGTCAGAGTCGTGTCCATTTACTGCAGCTGAGGATCTGGCCTTACATTTTAAAATCCTGAATAAAAGGAAACTGTTGCCTCATCCACCTTTTCAGCTGTTCCCTACCAGTTGCCTTATTCTCCCCTTTTTGGCATATCTGATTACATTTCATTTGCATCTTCTGCAGAAGCAACACAGAGACATCCACTAGATTTTTGTGTATTTGTTTATTGTACCTAATAAAAGGATCAAAGACACAAAAGTGTATTTAACAAAAATAAAGAAGGTATGGAGAGAAAGCAAAAATACACAATTAAAGAGCTCAATGTGTAAACAAAGTATTGAAAAATAAAACAAAAGGTAGAATATTCATGTGGAAAAAACAATGGATAATACAAAAGGAACAACACACACACAAAATAGGAAATAGACAGATGAGGCAAAATGAAAAATGATGCACAAAAAAATTAAACCCCCAAAACCATAAAGCCTGAAAGAACGGATGTTTCTATAACAAAACACACATTAGAAATATTCTGTTCCTGATGCCTCATTGCTTCAGGTTGCAGAATTGCAACATAAGTATACATTTTGGGTGTGAAATATATAAAAATCAATTACTCTGTGTGTGTGTGTGATTTATATATATATTATTTATAGAATAAATATGGAAGATACTTAGCTCTTATATTTATATATAAAAGAGCTAAGTATATTCACTATTTATTCTATTAATACATCTCATCTCAGTATGGTCAGTAAGGAATCTTTCTCTCCTGGATAGCATTGCCCAAAGAGCTACATGGACTAGGTTTCCTTTCTCACCTTACTTTGGAGCACTGATAGAGGCAGAGTACTGATCTTGATAGTATGATCCAATGCAGTAAATCCCATGTTCTTAACCTAGAGGAAATGGATATTTGCTAAGAAGGGTTTCTCGGCATGCTAGAGAAGCTCATTCAGTACATGGTCTTGAGGGACATGTTGAACAAAATTGGTTGAGAAAGAAAGAGTAGAATCAGCAAAGAGAAGTTGTATCTGATCTGAATTGCATTATTTGTACTTGCAAATGTTTCAGGTTAGGTGATTTCTCAGTCTGTTCCAAAGATCAATTTTCATACTGATCTTTTTCCTTGAATAATTCTCCTGTACATTCAGTAAAGCTGTGTGAAATGGTTAAAACTCAGAAACAAACTGGAGGATTTGGGGCTTTTCATACTGTAAGTAGGTGACATTCTGATCCTCACCTGAAGAGAGAAGATACATACAATGCATATAATACAAAATGCCCCTTTTATGGGGTTTGCCTTTATTGTTAACTTACATAACAACACCAAAACATAAAACTAAACTTAAGCTATCTCCCAACAGAACCACCTCTGGCCTGGACCCAAGTTCTCTGTGTCTCATCCCTGGTTTACACTACGAGTTTAGGTCGAATTTAGCAGTAGTCAGTAAACTGCACTAGCAAGCTTTTAAATGTCCAAATGCACATTCTACCACCATTCTGCACTTGCTCAGCCTATAGTTGAACTGCTCCTTACTACTGTTCAAGGTGTCTGTGTATGGCTTCATGAGCCAGGGCATTAAGGGGTAGGCTGGGTCCTCAAGGATAACTATAGGCATTTCAACATCCCCAAGGGTAATTTTCTGGTCTGGGAAGTAGTTCCTTTCTGCAGCTGTTCAAACAGACCAGAGTTCCTGAAGATGCGAGCATCATGCACCTTTTCTGGCCATCCCATATTGATGTCGGTGAAATGTCCCTTGTGATCCACCAGTGCTTGCAGCACCATTGAAAAGTACCCCTTGCAGTTTACGTACTGGCTGCCAAGCTGGTCTGGTCCCAAGATAGGGATATGCGTTCGGTCTATTGCCCCATCACAATTAGGGAACCCCATTGCAGCAAAGCCATCCACTATGACCTGCATATTCGCCAGAGTCAGTACCCTTGATACCAGCAGCTCAGTGATTTCATTGGCTACTTGGATCACAGCAGCCCCCACAGTAGATTTACCCACTCCAAATGATTCCTGACTGACTGGTAGCTGTCTGGCATTGCAAGCTTCTAGAGGGCTATCACCACTCACTTCTCAACTGTGAGGGCTGCTCTTATCTTGGTATTCTTGCACTTCAGGGCAGGGGAAAGCAAGTCACAGTTATTTTCTGATCTGGGAAGAAAGTCCCTTCCTGCAGCTTTTGAAACAGACCAGCTTCCTGAAGATGCGAGCGTCATGTACCTTTCCTGGCCATCCCACGTTGATGTTGGTGAAACATCCCTGGTGATCCACCAGTGCTTGCAGCACCATTGAAAAGTACCCCTTGCGGTTTATGTACTCACTGGCTTGGTGCACTGGTGCCAAGATAGGGATATGGGTTCCATCTATAGCCCCACCACATTTAGGGAATCCCATTGCAGCAAAGCCATCCGCTATGACCTGCACATTTCCCAGGGTCACTACCCTTGATATCAGCAGATTTTTTATTGTGTTGGCTACTTGCATCACAGCAGCCCCCACAGTAGATTTGCCCACTCCAAATTGATTCCCAACTGACCGGTAGCTGTCTGGCGTTGCAAGCTTCCACAGGGCTATTACCACTCGCTTCTCAACTGTGAGGGCTGCTCTCATCTTGGTATTATTGCACCCCAGGGCAGAGGAAAGCAAGTCACAAAGTTCCATGAAAGTGCCCTTACGCATGCAAAAGTTTCACAACCACTGGGAATCATCCCAGACCTGCAACACTATGCGGTCCCACCAGTCTGTGCTTGTGTCCCAGGCCCAGAATCGGTGTTCCACCACATGAACCTGCCCCATTACCACCATGATGTCCAAATTGCCAGGGCTTTGAGAGAACTCTGTGTCCATGTCCTCATCACTATTGTGATCATGCTGTCGTCGCCTCCTCGCCTGCTTTTTCAGGTTCTGCACATACTGCAGGATAATGCGCAAGGTGTTTACAATGCTCACAACAGCAGTGGTGAGCTGAGCAGGCTCCACACTGCCGTGGTATGGCATCTGCAGGAGAGCAGAGTTGCAGTGGAAGCGGTAGATGACAACGGATGCCACGAGAATAGATATTTATACAGAACTATGAGAGGACCTGCGAGCTAGATTCATGGCACCAGGAGATCAGGAGAGCAGAGTTGCAGTGGAAGCAGTGGATGATGATGGTTAGCAGCACCGTCTACTGACAGCAGTATGGCGTCTGCATGGAAAAAAGGCGTGAAACGATTGTCTGTCATTGCTTTCACGGAGGGAGGGGCGACTGATGACATGTAACCAAAACCACCCGTGACAATGTTTTTTCCCCATCAGGCATTGGGAGCTCAACCCAGAATTTCAATAGGCAGCGGAGACTGCAGGAACTGTGTAAGGAGGTGGGGATGGCAGATACAGCACTCGGTATCTGATTGACTACACCTGTTGGATGGTTTAAATTTCTTCAAACCCCTCCATCACCCACTCAGTGTGTCAATGGAATTTAGCACAAAAAAAGTGTAGAAAATAATTACTTTTTGCCTCCGGTCCATGTTTTAAAGAGAGACAGACTTGTTTAGGAGAATGTGGACACCTCTGAACACAGACTTCTAGTCAAGATAAATCTTTTACTATTAGTTTCCTACTTATAGGATAAAGTCCATAAGACAATACTACTTGTAATGATGTTGCTCTGCAAATGCTGACACTGTGACATGACATTACTCATGAAAATACCACTTTCTGTGGCCTATGTCTCATAAAACGACCTCATAGTTCGGTGTGTATGCAAATATTTAAGGATACAAACCCAATAGCTGCTATGGGATATTTTGCACCATTGCTGAAAGACCTCATCCTATTATTTTAACTGGGTATTTGCCAATGTAAGAAATAATAGAGGTATAAAGTGACTCAACAAGCATTTTATTTTCTATTATAAAGTCAGAAATCAGCACTGAACTCACATATTTTTAAGGTTGTATAGAACTGTAGTTGTCTTTCTCTCCATTTCTACATCTACTTTTGCATAGTTCCAAGAAATGCTACTTGAAGCCATAGAAGATTAAAAGTAATATTGTATTGAATAGCTGAGCTATTCAAATCTCAATAATGATGTAAGGTGCTGATCCAGCAAAGCACAAAAGCAGGTTCTTAACTATAAGCATGTACTTAAATGCTTTTGGATTGGGGCCAAAATGATGATAGGGCTTTGCTATTAAAATGTAGGAGTTAAAATGCTGGCTCTAGTGTAGTCAATGACAAATCTCTTATTAACTTCAGGGGAGCCTGAATTTCAATCATGACCATTACTCAATTATCCTAAAAGCTATCTAATTAGTGCTTTCTTTTGGTCATGCTTTTAAACAAGAAGAAAAAGTCACTCTGTTTGTATGGTGATAGGACCCGATTTATGCTTGATCTAATTCCATTGATTTCAGTGGAGTTACACAAGGGCTGCATTTGACCCTCTGCACTTTAAGTATTTGTTAAAAGGAAAAATAAATTTAGAGAAAACAGAATTATAGCAGAATTATATTTGATCACAATATTAGAAAAATGTGACCATGCAAAAAAGTATGAACTATAAACAGTAGCCCATGGTATTGCTAAAAGAAGCTGAAAATGTTAGGCTGAATCTTTAGCTGGTGTAAATCAGCATAGCTCCATTTACACTTCCTGAAAATCTGGTCCATTATCCTTAACTCAGCAGAATCCCACTTGTTTCACTTCTAGACACATTGAAACTTGTTTTCTAGGCATTTTGCTGATATAATTGTTTCTAATCCTCACACAGTATAATTTCTACAGGAAGTTTACATGGAGAAAGATCATTCTACAAGGGACAAGATACAAGGTACACATTTGTTTCACTAAAAGGAAGAGGTCACCAGTTTTCTAAAGAAAATATTTATCTGTAACTGAAAGGTCAAATGAAATACAAAGCACAGTTAGAATAGCTGTATATGGAATGAGTACCATTGTAATAGCCAAACAAGGACATTAAAATATAATTGACCCACATCCACAACAAGTCTCAACACTCAAATATCGTACTGTTCAGTCCATGGTGACTTATGAAGTCAACCCTTGTAATATTTTATTTTCAGAAATCACCATTACTGTAACACATGTCACTTGATGTAGGGAATTTCCAAACTTATGATTACTATTAATTACACTATGGGAATATTTAAACCTTTCCTTTTTGCACCTTATTCCAGTTTCTCCCAACTCCTTTTATACAATCCAAATAGTAAATATAGGCATACTTTTAAAAAAACTGAATGTTTTATATATCTTATTTTGTATGTTTAACCCCACTGAAGTTTAAAGGGACAAATTCAATCCCTTTTTCCTCCTAAAGCTAAAAAAAGATAAGTTCACAAATCTCTCCTTAGGTCAGTCTGAGTATTTTCTGTTGATTCTCATGTCAATGATAGACCAGAAAAACTTTTAGTTACAATGTAGTAAAAAAGTACAAGTATGAAAAGAGTATGTTTACTGTGCACCAAACTAACCATGTAGTAAACTACAGTGGGACCCCTGTAACTTCTTTGGAGATTAGTCCAGCATTTCTTCAACATGAATGCCTTCCATTTAGTTCGATGGGAGCTTAAGGTCTACAAAAGTGCAGGATAGGGCTGAAAGAATCCTCTCCAACTCCCATTAAGTCAAGACTCTCATTGACTTTAATGAAAGTTGGACTGTGTCCAAAAGTAATAATGACTCAGTCAACTGAAATCAATGGAAGTTTTTGCTGAGTGAAAACTGATGGATTGAGATTGGTAATTATTTACCAAGTGAATAAATCACCAGTAAATGAAAAGATAATCTACAGAAGAAAAGAAGAAATACAGCTGTCAAATAATATGTTTGGCTTTATCAGGGAAATCACTCACATTTCTACTACACATAATACAATACAACCCTCTAAAATGTTAAAGGAACCACCTGTAATAAAAATATTTTACGCAGTCAAGACAGTGCGTGTATTGCTGTTTTCTAGGATGTCAACACTAAAATATATGCAGTCATCATGACTTCAGTAGTATTATTACTTTCATGCATCTTTATTAATATAACGAGATGCAAAACTATATGTATAATAATACTGAATTTATGATGACTCAGAAGTTATATCTCAAAAGTAAAATAAATGAAACTTGAACCACTATACCACCTCCTCCATATTTCACTGGTGATTTGACAAATCTCTGATTTGAAAATACATTCCTTCCATATCATATAAAATATCACAATAGCACTTTTTAAAATGAAAGTATATTTTGCATGTCCACTTTCATATACAAGGCAGTTTGAGGTAAATTCCAGAACTGATGAAATTAGAGTGTTACATACTCCTTTAAGGATCTTTCATAAGTTGTAGTCAAAGATACAAAACATTAATATAGATTGAATGCTTTATACGAAAGTAATAATATAGGGCCTGATTCAAAGCCCACTAAATTAATCTGACTTTGAGGGGCTCTTAGATGAAATTAGACTCTTTTGCAAACTGGCCGAAAAACTGGGGAAAAAATTATTTTATACCCTGAAGGAAAAAGTTAAAACAAAAACAAAACAAAAAACAACAACAAAAAACTTGTGCTAAAGCTAAAGATACATTTTCCAACACAAATTTTATCACTGTTATACACTTGAAAGCCAGTCATACGTGCACATGCTCAGATAAAACTCCCACAGAAGTCAGTGAGAACTTTGCCTGAAAGAGTTCAAGAACTTTCATCATTGACGAAAGTGTTCAAAACAGGAAAGAAAAAAAGATTATAATAATTTAAAGGATGCAGTCAGTCATTTTGCAATACTTTTGTCATTTAGGACCTGAGCCTGCAAGCCCTTCCTTATTCAAGCAAATACTACACGTGGGAACAGTCCCAGTGAAGTAACAGGACTACTCACATGAATAATCACTACCACTGTGAGTAAGAGTTGTCAGACTAGGACATGAGGGATGGTGGAAAGAGAAAGTGTATTTTTCTTTATCTGCTATTCCTCTAGAAAAGTTTGAAAATGTTAATGGAGCTGATCTGGTAGCCTTGAATTCCTTGAATGGTTCTATTTAAATCATTTAGCAGAAAGAGATGCAGGAATAAGCCCTTTCCTCTTTATGTGTTGGTTATTGGGGGAAAGGAGGATGGAATTTGATTGTTGTTTTTATGTATTTTTGGAATGGAGATGAAATGGGTATAACTGTTTTGGGCAACAAAATCAAGGTATATAATTCAAGGACATGTCAAAACAACATTTTGGTGCATCAGCATTTCCATGGTACCAGAATAGTTCTGGTACTAATATCTGGCAGCTAGTTGCTCCTGTAGAGCAGAAATTTCTCTCTCTCTCTCTCACTCACTCACACACACACACACACACACCATCCCTGTAGAGAATGATGATCTCTAGGCGTATTGTCATCTTACCTGTCTGCACTCAGGGCGGTGAGAGTGAAGACGGACACGCCCACCGAGGTGAGCTGGATGGCAGGGATGAGTTTGCAGCCCACCTTTCCGAACATCCATTCTTCGAAGAGGTAGCGGGAGGCATCCACCGGCATGCAGGTCACCAGCAGCAAGAGGTCTCCGGCGGCCAGGCTGGAGATGAAGATATTGGGCACGCTTCTCATAGCGCTGTTGGAGATGAAGATCTTCACCAGGGTGATGTTGCCTAGCAAGCCCACAGTGATGATGAGCAGGTAAAGCGAAGGGATCACACAGCGGACGATAAACACCGCCGTGCCCCGGGAAGAGGGCAGGAGGTCTGTTTCCAGCAGCACCCCTGGCACCAAAGCATTGCTGACATTTCCTCCTGGGGGCTGCACGGTGAGGTTGAGGGAGAGCTCCCCAGCCATCCTCCCAGCTCCGGAGATACCAACTGCAATGGGAAAGAGCAAAAGGATTTGTCTCTGAGTCAGCAAAGAAAATCTTGTTCTTTCTTTCTTCCAAGTTTTCTCCCACCAAAAACGCAAAGGAGGGATTGTCTGCGGACAAATACTGAAGAGTTAAAAGAGAGAGATCTTCAGTTGTGTCATTTCTCTACCCAAAGCCACTTCTTCGGGGTCAGAACAGTCTCTTGCACATTGGGAAGGTGAGGGGAACTAAACGAGATCCAGAACGCAGCTTTCTGTTCTCCTTAATCATCATCTTCAGGATGCTTCTGTTCTGAAGGGGGCATCCCGAAGTCCTTTCTCACAGCTGGTCAGATGGGAATAGTGATGGGACTCGCATAACTTCTAGCCGGGTCTTCACTGCTCTGGCAAGAGAAAGAGTACAGCCCCCCAGCGTCTATGGAACTGTACAGCTCCTTCCACAGGCTTTGATGATCCCCAGCCTCTTCCCGTGCTGTGTTTCAGCCCCTTTCTGGCAGAGCCCAGCTGATGGACTGGAGGCAGGCTGGGTCTTCTACTGCCTCAGTCCTTCCATTTTTACATACGCCCAGCTCCGCCTTGCTGGGAGGAGCCGCCAAACCCATTGGGTTGAATGCGTGAAGTTTGGTCCGTTGTGGTTGTGGAAGGGAGGAGCGCTTCATCTCGAGATGAAGGAACGTTTGGTTCGGACACCAGTAGAAGAGGCGATAGTGAGCACGCTCCACACCTGTCCTGCTCCGAATTGCTATCATTTCCAGCTGGAGCTCAAGTCGGAGTGATAGACCAACCACCTAGGAATGCTGCTAACTGGATAGTTCTGCCTTTGGCCCAGAGAGCTACCCAGTCTCTGTTAAAAAGAAAAGGAGTACTTGTGGCACCTTAGAGACTAACAAATTTATTAGAGCATAAGCTTTCGTGAGCTACAGCTCACTTCATCGGATGCATTTGGTGGAAAAAACAGAGGAGAGATTTATATACACACACACAGAGAACATGAAACAATGGGTTTATCATACACACTGTAAGGAGAGTGATCACTTAAGATAAGCTGCTGCTGGTGATGGCTTATCTTAAGTGATCACTCTCCTTACAGTGTGTATGATAAACCCATTGTTTCATGTTCTCTGTGTGTGTGTATATAAATCTCTCCTCTGTTTTTTCCACCAAATGCATCCGATGAAGTGAGCTGTAGCTCACGAAAGCTTATGCTCTAATAAATTTGTTAGTCTCTAAGGTGCCACAAGTACTCCTTTTCTTTTTTGCGAATACAGACTAACACGGCTGCTACTCTGAAACCAGACCCTGTTACTGGCTCTAATGCCCATGTATCGAGAGGGCGGGGTGGGGTGGGGTGGAGCTGTCCAGCTTTTAGTGCTGAAAACACGTAGACTGTGCTTAGGAAACAAAACCTTTTTAGTCCCGGACCCTTTCCAGTGATTCCCGAAACTGACTAGCTTTAAAGGAGGGTGGGGGGCGGATGGACCTATAGTCAAACATTTTATCCAACTGTGTTTGTTTTGTGGAGTTCAAAGAGCGTTTGGCCAACCAACTAAGAATGTTTTGCTTTGAGTTTTTGGTTTGTAATAAATAGTTCACCTAAAATTCGTCTGGATTAAGGAAATGGAAAAAGCTGAGAATTATCCGTGCTGTGATATGCCAATGGCAAATCAATATATATTGTAAGTGATGGTTGGGTCTGTGTAGCATAGGGTCTATCACCAGAGTGCCTTGCTCTTCCATTAACCAACATGCTTGACATCTTTGTTTAAACACAGTGGGTCGCCCGAAAATTCTTAGACTACAGTCTGGTAACGAGTGTGCGTCTGGATGTTTTTGTCATAAAAGACTCACGTATGGTTTCCTAATTGTACCGTACATTTTCAGCGGGATCCATTAGTTTAATGCGATGCACCTGTACAAATATCGTACAATGGAGAAACATCTAGGTGAGTGTAAGTTTTCAATGTCAAGAGCCGGGTTATAGCAATACAGTGAAATAGCGCTAGTTGCCATAAGTACTGTCTGGAAATTGTCCTCTATCTTTATTTTTTCTGAGTGCTACCAAAAGGCATGAGACAAACGTGCACTGTTCATATTATTAAAACAATAGCCATGGTATATTTGGCATACAGGATTAAAATATTATGGCATATAGAAAAAACAAGATTAACGAATGAACACATGCAGAAAATGGTGAAGTGGCAATAGGAAACTAATATCGTAACAAAGTCTGTCACCTGTATGAGATAATACATATCTTGTCAACAGTGCATTATCCAGTAAAGAAACTGGAATTATAAGGGAAACTGGTTTATCTTTAATACATCTTTATATACATAAAGATAACCATACATACGTTTAACACACTATTGCTTCGCAAGCCTAACACCATCAACACATTAATTCCTGGGTTGTATTCCTGGCTCTGCCATTGATTGGCCTGCTGGGTGACCATGGGCATGTCATTTCATCTCTATGTGCCTCAGTTTCTCCATCTGTAAAAAGGGGGAAATGATACCAACCCCCCTTGTAAAATGCTTTGAGATTTACTGATAAAAAGTGCTATAACAGCTATGGTGTTGTTATTTTGTTACTGTTGTTTTTTAAAAGTATAACTTTTCTAATCTCCTGGAATGTATAATTTATTACAGTATTGTAGATTACTGATTCATGTACTGCAGAGTACAGTTTTACAGACCACAGTAGATCGTACCGAAAACAACCTGGGCTACTATTCAGAAACATCTGACATCCAGACTACAAGTTTGCCACTAAGTGTTTGCTATAGAAGCTCACAGCTGTCATGTAACACATACATTTGTTTACCTATTGGATTTATATTCACACTTCAGCAAATCAAATTGTGGTTCCTTTGAGATAGCCTGGAACACATATTCTTGCCTTGAGTAGTTCTCTAAATTACTGGTTTATTATTGATAGGATAAACTTAATTGCGTTTATTTTAACTCTGTAAAGGTCATTGCTCACAATGCCGATATTAAATTACCTTGAACGTTTTCTAACCATTATTCACTCTTCCTCCTGTTGTAAGGTGTCTACTGATTGAGAAAGACAGAATGAATTAGTAAAAGTTAAATCTGTCTAACCCCAAATGTATAAATGGCTTGTCTAGTGACTTTTTTGAGAATGCATTTAACTTGTGAACAATAAATACGCTTGATTTGGGATGATGGTTTGTTATTGTTTATGTATTTCACTACAGATTTATGTGGGTGATCACATGTGACAATGAGAGAGAAGTTGGTCTTGGTTAGAAACTCATCGTGCCAGGGAATGGGGAAATTCGAAAACCTGAGTCGTCTTGAACCAGTCAAATCTGAAACGCCAACTGAGCATCAAAAGCAACACATTTGAAAGGGCTTTTATTTGGTATTTTATCTTGCATTCGTGGTTTGTGTGCTAACTCCTGAAACTAGCCAAGCAGCCCCTAGCCTCTTGACTCAACTCGAGTGAGTCTATGGAAAATTGCCATTCTGACACTGATATATTAAAGAATTCTTATCCTGGAAAAGTGTAACATGTTCTTCAAATTGAAGGGTGAATTTTCAGAAGCGTCTAGGTGATTTAAGAATACAGGTCAATGCTCCTAAATCACACCGGTGCTTTTAAAAATCTCACCCTGAATCACATCGGTGCCTTTGAAAATCCCCCTCTAAAAGTCCTGCTTTAATTCCTTTAAGTTTTACCTTCATCACATTTTCAAAACTCAGCACAGAAATTAATTATGGTCTGACATCTGTAATTTACACGTTGGAAACAGAATGATAGATTTTGCCTCCAGTGCCTTCCAAAGGATAAGCACATAGACCACAAAAAGCAAGAATCTACTTTCCTTGGCGCGGAGAGGGAGCAATCAAGGGACTCAGATCTTGATGTTCAAACTATCTAGCATTTACTGTAGAAATAAAGGCTTCAATCCATATCTTCTGATACTGTTGTTTATTTTAGATTAGAGCCTACGGGCACACAAGAAAAAATTGATACGTTAGTTTCAGAGCAACGAGAGCGAGGGAGAGGAGAGAGAGAGAGAGATTGCAACAAGTTAGTAACTCCTGTGAGAAAGAAAGTAACTGTGGGCTGAAACTCTCTTTTCATTCATAGCAGTATACATTGGAATTTTAAAATTACGGTATGGCGAGAAGATTAATCCTTGAAAACACTTACTATGCTGTACCGCTCCCCAAAAGGGAAAAGGCAAATCCGCCCATTCATTAAGACAAAAAGCCTTTTTACAGAACTGAATAACAAGTCGGCATGGCAATGAAGCTAATAGACTGGCCCCACGCGTGTCTCAAGCGCCATCTGCTGAGCACTCTTCAAAACGGAATAAATTCAGTTCCCATCTCTTTGTTTTGCTTAGTATTTCTGGAGCAGGTATTTGTGCATATCAGCGGATGTAGATCTGTAGCTGCTGTGACCAACTTAACAGAGCTCCAAATCGTCGTTTCTGTCCAGCAAGTCTGACCGCAAACTCCACTCAAGGCAGAGGTTCTCATAGGCGATTAAATCATAGCTTGCAATCTGAACATTAAGACCTATTAGGTCCATGTGATAATCTCACTCCTTTAGCCCACAGGAGAATTTGATGGTTGAAAGCATAATATATACCTTCATGTAAAAAACAAACAACAATATTATTTAATCACAAATTGCATAACTTCCTATTCTTCTAGAAGAATAACTTGAAAGGTGCCTTTTTCTGTCATACTACTTGTGTTATCTCTCAAATATCCACCATACTGGGTGAAATATATTTCAGAAAGACTTCTCACTCCAGATAAGGAAAGTAATAATCATCTAATATCAGAAGAGACTCCAAGTGTGAATATTAAAGCTAAATAGGTTACACAATGCTGTATACTTTGAAAGGGACATGGGCTAAAAAATCCTTGATGTAGAAATTATCAAAACAATGTCAATTTAACAATACTTTACATCGTATCAGAGAATGAATGGAAATGTTTAAAAAGGTGCTGAAACAAGTAATATTGCTTGTTTTATGTTCTTCTAGTCTTACATGGAATCTCAGTTTAACTACCCTTTAACCCAATTCCAAGTAATGCAAAATAGAAAGAATTCTTAAATCTTAAAATGGAATTTCCCAAAGAGAAAATAGATACCAGGCCTCTCTAACAGTAAAGCAAAATGGACTTTTGATAAAACATGAAGCCCCAGGGGTGTCACCCAAAGCAGAGTAGATTCAGATAAACTGTTTCTGCTTTATCCAAGGCAGAAGTATTATTCTGGTGACAACTATCAGTATTTAAAGATCAATAATTTTGTTTATAGCCAAAAGAGAAAAAAGCAGATGGTCAGAGCAAGTATTGCGGAGTTCTTGGAAGCCTGATAAAGAGAATGACAAACTCCAGATAACCAGAAGTACTAGTAACACTTGAAAAAAATAAATACAGAAAATAAAAACCTGACCCCTTGAAGTCAATGGAAAAACTCCCACTGACTTTAGAATTGGAATCTAAGGCATCTGCCCTACTTTTCTACTACTCTATTGAAAAATTATGCACAAAGCGTGCCTTCTGTGTTGATTTATCAAGGACGTTTTATGGAAGAAGAAGGGAGGGCATTCCTCAGATCTGAATTAAAATAGCTTAAGCAGCCCCATGTCTTTCTTCCTTTCTTTAAGGTAAATAATATTTTGACAGATTGAGTAACTGAGGAATTCAGTGGGACAGCCCATGTACATAACCAGTTGGAAAGAGTCCTGAGGAGAGCAACAAGAGTGATCAGAGGTTTGAAAATCATGACCTGCGGGATAAGGTTGAAAGAATTGAGCGTGCTTTATCTAGGAAAGAGAAAACTGAGGTGAGAATCTGAAAACAGTTTTCAACTATATAAAAGCATGTTATAAAGAGCATGGTAATCAATTGTTCTCCATGTCTACTGAGGTTAGGACAAGAAGTAATCAGCTTAAATTGCAGCAATGGATATTTTGGATAGATATTAGAAAAATGTTCTAATTCTAAAGATAGTTAAGCACTAGAAGAGGTTACTGTGATACTGACATACCATGTACCAGCTCATGCCAACATCCCCATGTCTCAGTGGAATACCGACAAATACATAGCTGGAATCAGTCTGGCTCACTTTTGGGTTAGTATTGTTAAAATATGTATTAGAAGTATCAGAATGTGTTTAGTGTTTCGACTTTATTTAATGCTTGTGAGTTGCTGCATGCATTAATCTCATTTATAGCTTCTGTGTCCCCTATTGTAAGGGGATATTTGAGCATTTGTATTGTGAATCCCTGTGACCATATAAATCACCAGACAGGAGAGGGACATTAGTGTGAAACACTGGTCTCCAGTGAAAGGTGTTAAGTCCTGTCCAACAGGGAAGGTCCTTCAACACCATATGGGCTATTGTGGGATATTTAAGAGGACAAAATACACTGTTGTTCTGCTGTCCCACTCCTGCCCCCCCCATGAAGATAAGTGATGCAAGTGGATTCCTCCCATCAGCTAAATTTGCAGGTCAGAATACAAAGGTCCCTTCCAGCCCTGCATTTCTATGAATCTATGATTCAGTAAGTGTTTACAGAATCAGGGCTTTAAGGATTAGATTCCTTGAAAAATTACCTTTGTTTCTGATGTATGTTAAAACACAAAAGAGTGATGGAGTAGAAGAAAAGATGGATTAATTAATACCTTGCCTGTGGTTATACCTGACTGATGAATTTCTGAAGAAATGAGAAAACGGTTTTAAATCATTCAAAGCAGAGGCCAAATTAGAGGGAAATAGCAATGGGATTTTCCCAGGCTCTACACATTTGAGTCACACTCTCAGTAGACTGTGCAGATGTTTCAAATATGATTATGCATGCTCCGGGCTCGACTATGCTACTTGGGCTTGGTTACATCTGTGTGGGGCTCAACTGCTCTGCTGGGTTCTTGGCTAGGCAAACAAATTATCAGTTGTGGTATCTCCCAAGACCATCCATCCTTGCACTAAAATGAGTTGTCATAGCGAGTAGATTGTACATATCTTCATAATATCGTAAACCTAGATCCAAAAGACTTGGGGGTGGGGGTGGAACTCCCTTCTCCCTCTTTAAGAAGGCAAAGAAATAGCATATTGTAAGCCTTCTGTCAGCCAATGGCAACAGCAACGGCAAGGTTTAGTCTGTCAGGTCAGACTAGATGATCACAGTGGTCCCTACTAGCCTGGGAATCTATGAGATCTACTATCTAGGGCTCTTTTTTCTAAAATACATAAAACTTGGTTCAAGCCCAAACCTAGAGCCAAACTCCTATCTCTGGTTCTGGGGAAATAAAATATAACCTCACTGACCACCTTTGCCGGTGGTTTTTCCATAGTTTTCAGGTTATAAATGAGGTAGATTTGAGTTCTCCTACTGTGGCTTTTTCTTTTATTTTTTCTTGTATTTAAAGAGGGCCCTAACCAATACAAACAAAAACATATTTTATTGACTACATTAAACAGTGTATTTTCACTGGCGACATGTATACTAAAGGGAGTAAGTGAAAAAAGTATTAATGACACTAAATTGAAGGGTAGCATGCTGTGATAACTGAATAATCTGGAGGTATAAGCATTACAATCTGTTTATGTGCATATAAATCAAACTCCAACTGCATATTTGAGTAGGGGAAAGCCGAGGCATTTTACCAATGATTTTTAATTTTTTTTAAAATATGCTCACATATAGAGCAGCTGCATACTTTAATCCTCTCAATATCATGTAAATATTGATCTCAAGATGCAAACCTATTTTGGATAAAAGATGCAATAGACAAAACGTGGTGGGGGTTAGGGGTTGTAATAGCTATCTATTATTGCAATGAGTCAGACAAACTACAAACAAATAAAATAACTCTCATTGTACAAATTCACTGAGATTATGTTCTTGCTTAAAATGTGAAAATCTTTTCTTTGGGAAACTTTTATATCATAGAATCATAGAAACATAGAATATCAGGGTTGAAAGGGACCTCAGGAGGTCATCTAATCCAACCTCCTGCTCAAAGCAGGACCAATCCCCAACTAAATCATCCCAGCCAGGGCTTTGTCAAGCCTGACCTTAAAAAATTCTAAGGAAGGAGATTCCACCATATCCCTAGGTAACGCATTCCAGTGGTTCACTACCCTCCTAGTGAAAAAGTTTTTCCTAATATCCAACTCAAACCTCCCCCACTGCAACTTGAGACCATTACTCCTTGTTCTGTCATCTGCTACCACTGAGAACAGTCTAGATCCATCCTCTTTGGAAGCCCCTTTCAGGTAGTTGAAAGCAGCTATCAAATCCCCCCTCATTCTTCTCTTCCACAGACTAAACAATCCCAGTTCCCTCAGCCCCCCCTCATAAATCATGTGCTCCAGCCCCCTAATCATTTTTGTTGCCCTCGGCTGGACTCTTTCCAATTTTTTCACATCCTTCTTGTAGTGTGGGGCCCAAAACTGGACGCAGTACTCCAGATGAGGACTCACCAATGTCGAATAGAGGGGAACAATCACGTCCCTCGATCTGCTGGCAATGCCCCTACTTATGCATCCCAAAATGCCATTGGCCTTCTTGGCAACAATGGCACACTGTTGACTAATATTCAGCTTCTCGTCCACTGTAACCCCTAGGTCCTTTTCTCCAGAACTGCTGCTGAGCCATTCGGTCCCTAGTCTGTAGCGGTGCATGGGATTCTTCCGTTCTAAGTGCAGGACTCTGCATTTGTCCTTGTTGAACCTCATCAGATTTCTTTTGGCCCAATCCTCTAATTTATCTAGGTCCCTCTGTATCTTATCCCTACCCTCCAGCGTATCTACCTCTCCTCCCAGTTTAGTGTCATTTGCAAACTTGCTGAGGGTGCAATCCACACCATCCTCCAGATCATTTATGATATTGAACAAAAGATATTTGAAGATATTGAACAAAACCGGCCTGAGGACTGACCCTTAGGGCACTCCACTTGATACTGGCTGCCAACTAGACATGGAGGCATTGATCACTACCTGTTGAGCCCGACAATCTAGCCAGCTTTCTATCCACCTTATTGTCCATTCATCCAGCCCATACTTCTTTAACTTACTGGCAAGAATACTGTGGGAGACCGTGTCAAAAGCTTTGCTAAAGTCAAGGAACAACACATCCACTGCTTTCCCCTCATCCACAGAGCCAGTTATCTCATCATAGAAGGCAATTAGATTAGTCAGACATGACTTGCCCTTGGTGAATCCATGCTGACTGTTCCTGATCACTTTCCTCTCCTCTAAGTGCTTCAGAATTGATTCCTTGAGGACCTGCTCCATGATTTTTCCAGGGACTGAGGTGAGGCTGACTGGCCTGTAGTTCCCAGGATCCTCCTTCTTCCCTTTTTTAAAGATGGGCACTACATTAGCCTTTTTCCAGTCGTCCAGGACTTCCCCCGATCGCCATGAGTTTTCAAAGATAATGGCCAATGGCTCTGCAATCACATCCACCAATTCCTTTAGCACTCTCGGATGCAGCACATCCGGCCCCATGGACTTGTGCTCATTCAGCTTTTCTAAATAGTCCCAAACCACTTCTTTCTCCACAGGGCGCTGGTAACCTCCTCCCCATGCTGTGCTGCCCAGTGCAGTAGTCTGGGAGCTGACCTTGTTCGTGAAGACAGAGGCAAAAAAAGCATTGAGTTCATTAGCTTTTTCCACATCCTCTGTCACTAGGTTGCCTCCGTCATTCAGTAAGGGGCCCACACTTTCCTTGACTTTCTTCTTGTTGCTAACATACCTGAAGAAACCCTTCTTGTTACTCTTAACATCTCTTGCTAGCTGCAACTCCAGGTGTGATTTGGCCTTCCTGATTTCACTCCTGCATACCCAAGCAATATTTTTATACTCTTCCCTGGTCATTTGGCCAATCTTCCACTTCTTGTAAGCTTCTTTTTTGTGTTTAAGATCAGCAAGGATTTCACTGTTAAGCCAAGCTGCTCGCCTGCCATATTTGCTATTCTTTCTACACATCGGGATGGTTTGTCCCTGTAATCTCAATAAGTATTCTTTAAAATACAGCCAGCTCTCCTGGACTCTTCCCCCCCATGTTAATCTCCCAGGGATCCTGCCCATCCGTTCCCTGAGGGAGTCAAAGTCTGTTTTTCTGAAGTCCAGGGTCCGTATTCTGCTGCTCTCCTTTCTTCCCTGTGTCAGGATCCTGAACTCGACCATCTCATGGTCACTGCCTCCCAGGTTCCCATCCACTTTTGCTTCCCCTACTAATTCTTCCCTGTTTGTGAGCAGTAGGTTAAGAAGAGCTCTTCCCCTAGTTGATTGCTCCAGCACTTGCACCAGGAAATTGTTCCCTACACTTTCCAAAAACTTCCTGGATTGTCTGTGCACCGCTATATTGCTCTCCCAGCAGATATCAGGGTGATTGAAGTCTCCCATGAGAACCAGGACCTGCGATCTAGTAACTTCCGTGAGTTGCCGGAAGAAAGCCTCGTCCATCTCATCCCCCTGGTCCAGTGTTCTATAGCAGACTCCCACCACGACATCATCCTTGTTGCTCACACTTAATCCAGAGACTCTCAGGTTTTTCTGCAGTTTCATACTTGGGCTCTGAGCAGTCATACTGCTCCCTTACATACAATGCAACTCCCCCACTTTTTCTGCCCTTCCTGAACAGTTTATATCCATCCATGACAGTACTCCAGTCATGTGAGTTATCCCACCAAGTCTCTGTTATTCCAATCACATCATAATTCCTTGACTGTGCCAGGACTTCCAGTTCTCCCTGCTTGTTTCCCAGGCTTCTTGCATTTGTGTATAGGCACTTGAAATAACTCGCTGATCGTCCCTCTTTCTCAGTATGAGGCTGGAGCCCTGCCATCTTACGCGCTTCTGCACATGCTTCCTCCTGGTATCCCACTCCCCCACTTACCTCAGGGCTTTGGTCTCCTTCCCCCGGTGAACCTAGTTTAAAGCCCTCTTCACTAGATTAGCCCTCCTGCTTGCGAAGATGCTTTTCCCACTCTTCGTTAGGCGGAGCCCATCTCTGCCTAGCACTCGTCCTTCTTGGAACACCATCCCATGGTCAAAGAATCCAAAGCCTTCTCTCCAACACCTCCTGCATAGCCATTCGTTGACTTCCACGATTTGACGGTCTCTACCCAGGCCTTTTCCTTCCACGGGGAGGATGGACGAGAAGACCACTTGCACCTCAAACTCCTTTATCCTTCTTCCCAGAGCCACGTAGTCTGCAGTGATCCGCTCAAGGTCATTCTTGGCAGTATCGTTGGTGCCCACATGGAGAAGCAGGAAGGGGTAGCGATCCAAGGGCTTGATGAATCTCGACAGTCTTTCCGTCACATCGTGAATCCTAGCTCCTGGCAAGCAGCAGACTTCTCGGTTTTCCCGGTCAGGGTGGCAGATAGATGACTCAGTCCCCCTGAGGAGAGAGTCCCCGACCACCATCACCCACCTCCTTCTCTTGGGAGCGGTGGTCGTGGAACTGCCAACCCTAGGACTGTGCATCTCATGCCTTCCAATCGGCGGAGTCTCGTTCTGTTCCCTTCCCTCAGATGTGTCATCTAGTCCACTCTCCGCATAGTACCTGTGAAAAGAACATGAAAACGGTTACTTACCTGTATCTGCATTGCTGGTACACGGATACTCCCCTTTCTTCTTCTGGAGGTCACATGCTGCCAAATTTTTTCACCGTCCTCCTGTCCCTGCAGTGCAGCCTGCTCTGAATCTTCAGAACGTTGTGTCTGTAGAAACATATCCTGACCAGGAAATCTTCAGTTTCTCTTATGCAACACAAGGTTGATACATGTTGCTCCAGACCTTGAACCTTCTCTTCCAATATGGAGACCAGCTTGCACTTTGTACAGACAAAGTTGCTTCTGTCCTGTGGAAGAAAGACAAACATGGCACATCCAATGCAGGTCACAACAGATGAACACTCCCCATCCATATTACCTTCCTTCTGTGAGCTTCCTCAGGAGTTGTAGTAACTACTCAGAGAAGCCGGCAAGATGTAAGCCTCAGTAGGCTCTCCCCGGGCAAACTCCCAGGCAAAATCCCTCTGTTAGCCTCTCTGCTGTTTGCTGCTCAGCTGGTTTGCAGCTGAGCGGCTTTTTATAACAGTCAGGCCCACTCAAGGCTCACCTGGAACAAAGCACTCCCAATTCACACTTTTCAAACAACCAATCAAGCACACAGTCAAACTGTCCCCACAACAGACACTCAGATACTCACCAACACAGCCTCCTTAATGTAGCCCTTAGCGTATCTCGTCTCAGGCAGATCCCAGGCAAACTCCCTCTGTTAGCCTCTCTGCTGTTCACTGCTCATCTGGTTTCAGCTGACTGGCTTTTTAAAACATTTTTATATGCATTCTGAGATACAAATATAGAGAGAAAAAACAAGATTGCCAGATGTGCACAGCTTTTGTTATGATGACACTTGTGAACCAGAACTGGATCAAAGTCAAGAACTAATTTTGCATAGGTTGTCAAATAGACCTGATCCGACACCCGCAGAAGTAAATGGAAGAAACCCATTGATTACAATGGGTGTCAGATTAGGTGCTAAATAAGAACTTCCAGTTTCTTAGAGGTACCTTCATATCGGTGGTTTAGAGGCTAATGTCTTTGGTAGTCCATTAGCAGTCTTCTGCATAATCAGAATTTTAATTTTTCTCTTTTCTAGATTAATGTTCTCACTAATTAAAAATAAATAATAACAAAAGTAAGGGAATAATGGCCCTGACTTGAGCGAGGCATGGAGTAAGATGGTACATAGCAATATTCTAGATTGCGTCTACTAAGTCAACTCCAGCTTCACCTCCAATTCTTTGGGTCTTTCTTGATAAGAGATAATTATTTATGATGAACAGGCTCAAACTGTGCAATGGTTTTCTGCACTGCAAAAGTGGGATTTAGGATGATGCCACCACATTCATTCACTTAAGCCCTATGCCAGGATTTGAACTCAGGGGTCCTGTTCAGTAAAACACTCACTTAATTTCTAGTCTGTGTTTAAGTCCCATTAAATAATCAAATTGCAGTCAATGAGACTTAAGTACACGCATTACGTTAACCATGTGTTCAAGTGCTTTGTTGAATAGGAATGGATTTAAGCACCTACTTAATTTTAGGACACCTACTTAAATGCTTTGTTAGTGCATTAAACGATAATGCTACATATTCCTCAGTAGTACTATGGTTAAGCAATAGTTGTGGTAAAGAAAGTTATATATGGAAATAAGAGGGAAGCACAAAAATATATATTCCTACCTTTTCAGTTCACAATCCTGGAACTCTTACATACATGAATAATTCTTCAGTTCATCGGGAATACCCAAATGAGTAAGAAAAATTCACATATGCAATGTGGGTTTGCAGGACTGGACCTTTAGTGGCTTGCTTTACAGTCTGGTTTGATTTATTTTTCCTAGGAGATATAAGAAGGTTTGAAGTTTCTGAGTTCTAGGGTATTTTTCTCGTGGTCATTAATCCTGAAAAAAAAAATTATTTATTTATTATTTATTGAATTAAGGCCTGATTCCTAGAATGAACAGTATCCACAATTCCCATTGACATGACAGTAGCTATGATTGATGTTAAAAAGTGGCTGCTTTTTTTTATAATATCTGAGAGCTATAATTGATTACAGTTCTCAGAGGAAAATAGTTTGAGGACATAATTTCCTAGTATGGAGGCAAAAGATTGCTAGTATTGAAAGAGCAATTATATAAAGTTACGAAAATTAAACTAAAGATATTTATATGTCAGGAAATAACAAAAACTGGATGTGGGAAATTAAATTAGGATGGCCTGATTCTCCTTTACACGTCTCTCTCTCCCCTTAAGTGTAAAGGGGCCTTAATTTGGATGTAAAAGTAATTTATCAAAGTAATGATGCTAGACAGTATAAATGAGAATCAGGCCTGGAATGCTTCAAGGTCATCAAAAATAATAGTCAATTTTAACAAATATAATCCACATTAATATAAAGTATTGATTTTATCTGTTTTGTTATTATGGTATTATTATTTATGTAAATATACTGATCTTTAATACAGACCTTTTAAAAGTCAATCAGGCTTACTGATCTGCTACCAGCTCTTGCATCTTTGTTGGATAAATCACTTTCCCCTTCAGTGTCTTGGAGATGTGTGGTGAAGGGAGGCCTGTTCCCCTAAGATCTTGGATGAACCTGCAGGGGTTAACAAGTGACACTATCTCTCAAAGAGTACAGAATCCCTTCCTGCTGCCAACCTTCCGCCTCCTTCCCCCAACCTCCCCCCTGACAACTATGTCAAAAACACACTGCTGCTCCCTCTCAGAAAATAAGTCAATATGACTCTCTGCCAACCTTTCAACCTACAAGGCAGGTTCCGTTAGGCAGGAGCCATGTGACTTATGACCAATCAAACCAGTTTGAAATTCAACAAAGTAACAAGAAAATGTGTCAGAAATTCTCACAGCCATTCAACATGAAAAATAAATTTCACATTTTCACTGGTGAGGAGCAAATGTTCATAAAATTCCCTTTTCTTGTGTGTGTGTGTGTGTGTGATCTTGGAACAGGCAGATGTTGATAAACAAATGTGTGATAAAAATACTGAACTCATCTCTAATGACTGGCAGCCTGGTATCTTGTCATAGTTTGAGGTGTGTGTGAGCATAATCTGACTCTGTGGAACTGGACAACTGGAAATATGTGATAGAAATAAAGGAGTCTGCAGAATGTGTAATTTTGTTGAAATTAATATTTATCATGTTTCTCTCAGCTGCTGAGAGGTCAAAGATGTTACAAGTGGCATCATAAAAATGTAACAGGAACTTAGAGAAGCAAGAAAACTGAAGATTAATTACCAGAGATGTCATCAACCTTTAGAAAAATGCCATTAATACTTTCACTGGAATATGACTTTGGTCTTTTGTTTTTAATTCTCAGAACTGTCAAACGGTACGAGTCTCCTGTGTTCAATAGTTCACCTGGCATTCATGGCTGGCTTTCCAAAAAGGAGAAGTGCAATTACACAAGCGTAAAGGGTCAAATCAGCCCCACCCCCCAGCCCGCCTCCAACCATGAAATATATTGCAGTGTGGTCCTGCTACAGCAGATAGAGAAAAAAGTGTGTGTGTGGAGTGGGGTGAGGGTGGTGAGGGATAGAACAGATGCAAAACTGGGGGATTACTGTTGAGTGGATCCTCCAGTTCTTTCCCTGCTGAGGGCTGCAAAAGGTACTGCAAAGGCTACTCTGGTCACTGGACTGGAGAACCTCTGTGTAATACAGCTCAATAGCTTTTTAATGTGACTGATGCTAGCCTAGGTACCTGAGCTGTGTGTTATGATTTTGAGCTGAAACACATGTGAAAAGCATATCCATGGTTGTGTGCTCTCTTACTAGAGTGTTATTTTCAAATGGCTAATTATATGCCTATTTATTCTTCTGCATGACTTGTGCATGCAGTTGTAGTGCTAGTGCTAATTTGTGGGCCTATACTTTTGGAAAATGTTATATTTCCATGTTGGGTATATGTGACACAGTGACCCATCAGCAGCTCACTACCCTATGTCAGCACCTCTTGTCAGGCCAGGCATACTCACTATACCTAACACATTGTTGTCATAATCTGTATTTAAAAGGTGTCATATAAGATATCTTTGGAAAACTTAACTCTGATCATTAATATTCTTCCATGGTGTTTGTATAGGATTGTACAAAGAGTTATGGATATGTGTTAGAATTATATTCTTAAAATGAGTTGGGCAAGCATAAGCCCAATCTGCCCTGGACAAGGAATATGTATTGGTTTGTCTGACCTGCCTGGTCGTCAGGCAGAGGCAATAAAGGTAAATTTACATAAAAGGTAAACAAAGCCATCAACCTCACATGTGGGGGAGATAGTCTATTGCTGGGTCTGAACCTCAGATGATAAATAATTGAATCAACTGATTGTGTACATATTACTAGATTATATAAGTGTATCAAGTAAGGTCTTTTATGAAATTAATGTCTCACTGTTGTTTAATACCACTGTGAAATGTATACATTAACACTATATGAGGCATTATGGATACTCACTCATTATGAAACACCCAGATTCAGGACATGGAATGTGTCAGACCCTATCAATTTTTGCACCCAGGCCCCAAAATTCTACTGCCTGAATACAGACCATGTCCAGCAACTCTTACCACACCAAATGTTGCAGACCTTGGTATATTCCAGTGCCACAAAACCCAGAGTTGGAAGATTCATTTTGCCAATTTTGGCGCCTCATCTCCCTCCCCCCCATACACACACATTCCACTGTGTAAATAGAGCATACATCCAGCTGCATCTACTGCACCAAATAAACCTAGATCCAAGCATGTTGTGTTGCCACAGAGCTGCCAAAATCCATATCCAAGGTATGTATCATGCAAGATCCTGCCTATTTTTGCTCCCAAGGCTTCATATTTCATTGCGTCAGTAAAGAACACATCCAGCCACTCCTAGTGAGCCAGCAAATTCTGGGACTGATGCTACATAAATGGGGAAATAGGATCCACTTTCAGGGAGCAGACCTGAGACCAGAGGCACCGGGGGACTAGTACTGGCAGACACATAGAAGCCACCCATGGGCCCCTTGATTGACTTTTAAAAGGTCTGTATTAAACTGAAGCTACCTGTTTTAGGGTAATGTGTGGGGGACAAAGGAATCCAAAAGCTAAGCAGCATGTGCATGGAATATGGAAAGAGTGAACCAATGGCAATATGTGCAGGGGAGAGCAGGACCTGGGGTCAGGAAAGCATGCATAGCAGCAGGGATATATGAGAAAGTAAGCAGGAGACTTTGCAACAGAGAAGGGTGTGAGAGGAGATGCATTGCAAATAGAGCACACATTTTTCAAGGGGTAGGGAACAGGCAAGTTTCAATGAAGGAAGAAATGTGGAAGGGGCAAAAGGTGGCATAGTTGTGAATTATGGGGTATTTATTATGGACAGAGTAGAAATATTGAACAGTGCAATGTTGATAAGAGATAGATTTGTTTCAACGGGGCATGTGGAGTATGGGGTCAGGTTGGAATGGAACGGCCTATGGCAGGCATATAGGTGATGCCTAGGTTGAGTCATATGGCTCTAGAAGAAAGAATTAAGAGAGTAAAAGATTCCAATGGGAACCTGTACTTAAAAAGGAGACCTCAGGGGAACCTGTACTAAGGTACTGGAAGAACAGTCTGAATTCTGAATTCTACTTTCAGATGACAGACAGAATCTAGAGGAAAAAGGAAAAGGCTGCTTGATAAAGAATGAGGAGTAGTGGAGAAGACACAGTATTCAGGGCCCAGAAGGAAAGTTAAGTGGTCTGGTGACAGAAGTTACGAATCCAAGAAAGTAACGTCAACATAGACAGCAATGAGCAACTACATGGCTATAGCAAAAATATGGGAAAACTGAATCAAGACTAACATCTTGGGGGTGAGAGCAGTTGGTGAGTGGTGGGGAGGGCATCACTTACCAGAGACCGTCAGTAACAGGCCTGCAGAAATCTCTGTGGAATCTCTGGATGTACAGTATGGCTTTTTTACTACAAAAGAGCTATTGCTTTTGCAGTGGGAAACATATATAACTGTTCTGAGGGTCATAAATTTGTTACTGACCCACCATATAGACTTTGTGAGGATGTGTTCCTATATTTTTTCAGAGGTTTTCCCCAGAAGATAATGACTGCTGGTTGTGATAAGTATTCTTGCATTAACTGATACATCTTTGGACAAAATTACATCTTAAACTATGACAGGTTTCAGAGTAGCAGCTGTGTTAGTCTGTATCTGTAAAAAGAAAAGGCATACTTGTGGCACCTTAGAGACTAACAAATTTATTAGAGCATAAGCTTTCGTGAGCTACAGTTCACTTCATCAGATGCATATAGTGGAAAATATAGTGGGGAGATTTTATATACACAGAGAACATGAAACAATGGGTGTTACCATACAGACTGTAACAAGAGTGATCAGGAAAGGTGAGCTATTACCAGCAGGAGAGCGGGGGGGGGGGGGGGGGTGTATGTGTGTGTGTGGAAACTTTGTAGTGATAATCAAGGTGGGCCATTTCCAGCAGTTTACAAGGACAGTAGGAGGGGAAATAAACAAGGGGAAATAGTTTTACTTTGTGTAATGACACATCCACTCTCAGTCTTTATTCAAGCCTAAATTAATTTTATCCAGTTTGCAAATTAATTCCAATTCAGCAGTCTCTCGTTAGAGTCTGTACACAACAAAAACACTAACTCAGGAACCTATCCTTGCAACAACGCCCGTTGCCAACTCTCTCCACATATCTAGTCAGGGGACACCATCATAGGGCCTAATCACATCAGCCACACTATCAGAGGCTCGTTCACCTGCGCATCTACCAGTGTGATATATGCCATCCTGTGCCAGTAATGCCCCTCTCCCATGGACATTGGCCAAACTGGACAGTCTCTACATAAAAGAATAAATAGACACAAATCAGATGTCAAGAATTATAACATTCAAAAATCAGTCGGAGAACACTTCAATCTCTTTGGTCACTCGATTATAGACCTAAAAGTGGCAATTCTTCAACAAAAAAACTTCAAAAACAGACCCTGCTCTCCTGCTGGTAATAGCTCACCTTTCCTGATCATTCCTGTTACAGTCGGTATGGTAACACCCGTTGTTTCATGTTCTCTGGGTATATAAAATCTCCCCACTGTATTTTCCACTGAATGCATCCGATGAAGTGAGCTGTAGCTCACGAAAGCTTATGCTCTAATAAATTTGTTAGTCTCTAAGGTGCCACAAGTACTCCTTATCTTAAACTATGGAAATTTTAGCACAGAATCAAAAATTAAGTAAAGTACAGGAACATTTGTTACACACAGTTTTCATAGATTCAGAAATTTTAAGGCAAAAGGGACCACTGTGATCATCTAGTCTTACCTCATGCATAATACAGGCCACAGGACTTCAAGTCTAATAGCTGTGGCTGAACTAGAGCATGTCTTTAAGTACAACTGGTTGGAAAATTTTGCCATTTTGACTAAAACCATTTTTTTTCATGAAATCGTATCAATTTTGACAAATATTTTAAACTAGAATACCGGAATCAAAAGAAATGTTTATGAATGCTTCCATGCAGTTCTAAAACAGCAGTCTGAATTAACAGAAATATCAATGGAAAAAATGCTACTACCAATGTACTGTCTACAAAAAAGTTACTGGAGATAAATGTTATGTGAACTTTGACATATAGGAGATTACCACTGATGCTCACAATTCATCAAACATGCAACACTCCCTGAAATAAGTTTTGATCGTAATATAAAATATAATATAATTAATATATAATACTGCTTATGATCTACCACCAGGGTAGGGAGCTCAAAAATATAGAATTTACATCACCAAAAAAGAGGGAACCTGTAAGTCACATTCTGTGTGTCCAAAAATGCTAGCTAATATAAGATAGAAAAATTAACTGCTCTGTGGCTACGATGGAACAATTTTCCCATTTAGTTACTACTTAATACAGACACTGGTGCTGTAAAGATTGTCAAAGCAAAGCACAAAATATTGCATAAAGCACAATGTCCTACAAAAAGACAATTCCTCTTAATGAGAGACATTCACTGGATACTGATTATTGTCATTATGAAGAGAAAAATGCTTTAACTAGACTTAAACTATGGACAGAATATGGACTAGATGTATGGAATTGCAACAGTGTTAGGGAATCATCTTCTTATGGAGACTAGAGAGTCCTCATTTTGAGTCATTTTTTGTTGCAGCAGCCAAAGTAATCCAAGCAAAATAATTTTAATGACTGGTGTGTTTCTGTTCACATCATTGTAACAGCTAGGAAGTTATATTACCCAGAATATTATCACTTGCTACTTCTACATCTGGAGCCAAGGGTGTGATTCCCAGTTCCTGTAGACATACTCCAGCTAGCTCTCAGAGCTACCATGCTAAAAATAATAGTGTAGCCAATAGCACTGGGAGCTGGGCCGAGGGCTAGCCACAGGGAGAACAAACCAGCCAGGATCCCTTGGGATGTACTGGACATCATTAATCTTTGCTACCACTGCTGCACTACTATAAAGCTAGCTGGATGAGAGCTAGCACCAGTATATCTATGCCAGATGGAAATCACCCCTCTAGCTCCTAGTGTAGATGTAGCCATTACAGACTGTATTGCAATGACATTAATAAAATGTATTGGAAAAAGATATTATTTGTGAGGTAACTAGTCTCCAAAAATGAACCAAGAACATCCAAGTTTCCAGATCTTGTTCTGATGGCCTTTGAGGATCCTCAATCAGGTTTTTCTCCAATTTTAATTTCTTTGATGGACATTAGACATGGTATTTTCTGAAAAAGAAATGCTTTAGGCCAAACTTGAACAAGAATATGGTATTTTGTAAAGGAAACTGTAAGGCCTGGTACCATTGCAGTTGCTTGGAAATTGAGACAACAACAAAAAAATCCTCCCCGGTGTTATTTCCCCATTTGTGAAAATTAAGTGCAAATCAAGATCAGTCAGATAGTACCTGCTTCTATCACTAATACTTAGTGGGTGGATGAATATATTTTATGGAGAGAGATGGATTTAAGGGAAAGGGGTTGAAGAAGACTAAACTAAGGGATTTGGCAGAGAGGGAGGGGAAAGTGAAGGGACAGAGGGATATCCAGAAAAACACAGGGCTTGCCCAGCAGCTTGTGTCATTATTTGCACCTATGTAGAGTGACAGGTTTCAGAGTAGCAGCTGTGTCAGTCTGTATCCGCAAAAAGAAAAGGAGTACTTGTGGCACCTTAGAGACTAACACATTTATTTGAGCATAAGCTTTCGTGAGCTACAGCTCACTTCATCGGATGCATATCCACATGTCTACATGCATCCCATGAAGTGAGCTGTAGCTCATGAAAGCTTATGCTCAAATAAATTTGTTAGTCTCTATGGTGACACAAGGAATCCTTTTCTTTTTATGTAGAGTGAGTGTAAAGCAGACGTGAGAACAATTTTACATCAGCTCAGCAAACAAGTAAGTGTTCATTGTTTGAGATGTCAAAACTGGAGGAGGATAAACATCCCATACTCACTTAAGTGACACAACGCGATACTCCTGTTTAAAAACACCTTGTTTTGAAGTCTGTGATCACCTTCCGTCTCTCATTGTGCTCATTCTGCCCTTCCTTTCTCTGGTCTCCTCTTCAAAATTCATTTGTTAGGATATGTAAAAATGTTTGATCATGCATTACATCTTATACTTAAAACTGTGACCCGTTCAGGAACTGTGTTCCTTCTGATGCTCTTTAAACTATGTAGCACACTTTAGGTGCTATGCAAATAATAAATACTACTACTTATACTCAGTAATTATTCAAAGACTTATAGTTTTTGTGTAATTGAATTTAAGGGCTTAGATCCGAAGCTTTTTGGCATGTATTCAACTATGGTTTTATTTACCAGTTCCTGCTATATTTCACTCACCTATTTAAAAAAATTAAGTGATTGAGCAGCAAATGTTGTCATTTAAATCATATTAAGAAGCCAATGTGAAGTTAAGAAATTCGGAAATATATTTATAATATGGAAAGGGCAAAGCTGTGTAACTTTCCTTTTTATATTAAAACTCTTCTCTGCCGCCTCCCGGGATGGTCCTCAATACCACCCAAACATAATTTCCGTTCAGCACCGGACTTCATTCGTTATATTTTCTATCCGTTAAGAAAACGATGAATCAGATAAAGGGGATGCGCATGTGGCAGATATTGGAGCGCGGCAAGCAGAGCAGTGAAACAGCGACACTGTTACCCAGAATCTACATAATTATAACAAAGCGCTAGAAACAATTATTTGACCAGAGAGGTTGCCTCGCCAGGGAGAGCTCGCAATAGGCTGGGCAAGGACGCGCCGCCCTCCCGCTCAGTCTGGGAGGCCGAAGGACAAAGCGGTCTCTGTGTGAGCGGTGGAATGGGCCACGCCGGGAGGCGCAAATCCGCCGGTGGATCCAGCTTCCCCCCGGCCCCCCGACGAGCGCAATTGGAGCCTGAGCGCGCCGGAGCCCCCGCCGCGTGACGGGGCCGCGAGGAGCGAGGGAGGAGGCGGCGGGTGACGATTGGCGCGCTGACCGCAGCTGGCTCCCTCCCTGCGCTGCCCGGGTGCTCCCCGCTCCTCTCCCTGCCCGGGCCCCGTGGCTGCCGCGGGGCGCAAGCGCCAAGCGAAGGGGGCGCCCCAAGAGCCCAACGCCGGGGCTGCGGCGGGTGCCTGCTGCACCGTCTCGCGGCGGTGGCTTCCAATGGAGGAGGGGAAAGGGAAAGGCCCCGCCTGGCTCTGCGCCCGCGGGCTGCTGTGCTGCCGGGAAAATGCACCTTGCGCTGCTCTTCCTAGCCCCCACGTGAACTCTCTGGGTGGCTCAGGCTAGAGGGGGGCTAAAGAGAGAGGAAAGGTGAAATATGGGGCGGACTGTAAGGAGGAGGAGCGTGTTAGCAAATGGGGAGGATTTTATTAGGGACTATCAGAAGGGCCAGTGCAACTCCTGTTTGAGAGTGAGCAGAAAGGCGCTGGGAGAACACAGATGTAAGAAGTAAGCTTACCACGAGTGCCTTGCCCACCCCAGGATTTCACTTTAGAAGAGAGTCCCTTCCAGGGGCTGTTTGCTAGGCAGATCCCTGTGCCTGAGATGCTTCAGTGTTTCCTAAGTTTTCACTGATTTCCTAATGCATCCGATGAAGTGAGCTGTAGCTCACGAAAGCTTACGCTCTAATAAATTTGTTAGTCTCTAAGGTGCCACAAGTACTCCTTTTCTTTTTGTGAGAAAGACTCATTCATTCTCTGTACTCCGGTATCTCATCATGGGAGCCCACCGGGATTGAAACCCCCCCGAGGGGCACTTTTTTGTGATACTTTCGTTCTCAAGTTTCAGAGTAGCAGCCGTGTTAGTCTGTATTCGCAAAAAGAAAAGGAGGACTTGTGGCACCTTAGAGACTAACAAATTTACTAGAGCATAAGCTTTCGGAGCTACAGCTCACTTCATCCGACGCATTTGGTGGAAAATACATTGATCAATCTCCCCTCTGTATTTTCCACCAAATGTATCCAATGAAGTGAGCTGTAGCTCACGAAAGCTTATGCTCTAATAAATTCATTAGTCTCTAAAGTGCCACAAGTACTCCTTTTCTTTTTTCGTTCTCAAGTAGCACAGTGATGTTGGGAGCTCATTGCCACTTGCACGTTCCCTTGTCTATTGTGTGATGATGTTGCACGTTTCTGCTGACTGCGTTCATGGGGGATTATTAGGCAAACCACATGTACCCTGCTTTTGTTTGGCCTTTTTATTTTTTTTTTCCCCTGAAAGAGTAAGGTTGATTGGGGCCCCAGAGATAAAAAGTGAAATGTGCAGTGATAAGTGTTTTGTACAGCAAGGGTCATGAGAGAGCAATATCATCAGACTGAGTCTGATGACAGCAAATTGGCAATGAGGGGCATGAATTATGCCACAATTGCACTAGGATAACATCTTCCAAGACATGTCTTTAAATTACATCAAGAACTTCTATGAAGAATGTGTGAGTATTAAGTAAATAATGAAAGGAGAGGTGTTGGGGAAATAATGTGCTTTCTTTATCATGACAAATATACATGGGTGGAGATGAAAGTTCTGATAATGAAATATGGAGGAACAGAATAGCATTCTCTGAAAAGGCAGACTTTAAAAACTACATAATCCATGTTTTCCTAAAAGAAAATAAAGATGTAGCACTACTACTCAAAGTAATAGTGCAAACAGGTAAAGTTTCCTAGCCTAGTTCCTAGCAAAGCCACTTTTGAGAAGTTTATGTGTTTAATTTCTGATACTAAATATTAAATTATCTTAATTTAATCAATAGAATAATAAAAATGGATTGACTCTTTATTGAAGGATTCTTTTTCAATCAGCCTGACATGTCTGTAGTTGTAGAATACTGACTTTTATGAATGTAGCTGATCTGTAAAGCCACTACTGAAATCACGAAAGCATAGCTGTTAAGCAGAATAACTGACAGACACAATATAAACGAGAGTGTACTAGAAACAGTAAGTAAAATCAGTCCCTAACAATAACAGGGACTTTGATTTTATGTCAAGCCACCTTTTGGTTTAATGTACACGACACCCTTTGTATAACAGTTATTTTTAAAAGGAGAAAAAAAAGAGTGAGAAGGGAGTTTTTGAAACCTGAAATAAATGTTCTAGGTAACCTGAAACTGGAAGAATAACTTTTGTTCATCTTTGCCTTTATCTTTCCCGCTGCATAATCCTGCGACTGTTACAGCTCAGGCTTCCAACAGTGATTGGTCAGTTCCATACCCTTTTCTTTGGCTCAGTTCAAATGTTTTTCCTTGGAGTTCTGGGCTTTGCAGTTTATGGAAATGAGGCCTTGCATTTCAGCTGTGAGCCAGACAAGAGGGAGGTTAATCTCTTCTGTTACAACCAGTTCAGGCCCATAACTCCTCAGGTAAATTTTCTTTTAGTTGAAACAATCAATTATTTAGGAAATAGATAAAAGGTTCATAAAATGAAAGTAAATTCCATTTTCCCATTTTACATAAAGAGTAGTAATTAAACAGAAAGTGGTAGTAGTGTTTTTCAACAACTGGCACCAGTTCCTGAGCTCTCCCTGACACAGTTTAAGAAGGCAGCAAGCTGGTTCCTGGTATTAAAAAGGTTGAGAAATACTGGTTTGAACATCAGTGCAACATAATCTTCTGTAATAAACTTCCATTTGTGACAAAGTAAGGGGCTAATCTTTTAATCTTTATTCACATGAGCCATCGTTACCCTTGCAAGTAGTCAGATTGATTTCAGCTCATGTGAATAAAGGTTGCAGGATCAGCACATAAATGTACTATAATTAGCATTCTCTAACTTGGAAATATTTGTAGACAATAAGACCGGATTCTGTAACCCCTTGTGTAGTCATCCTTGTTCACCTAGATCAGTCCAGTGACTATATAACAAACAGGAAGGTGGGCCTAGTAGATAGTTGACACTCAGAAGAACTA
Source organism: Dermochelys coriacea (assembly GCF_009764565.3). Taxonomy (NCBI): domain Eukaryota; kingdom Metazoa; phylum Chordata; order Testudines; family Dermochelyidae; genus Dermochelys; species Dermochelys coriacea. The sequence continues at coordinate 109,206,494 of NC_050070.1, forward strand.
TGTTTGATTCCTGGTTCAGCTACAGATTTTCTCTATGACTTTCAGCAGGTCCCCTCATCTGCCTTAGTGAGTCTACCTGTAAAAGAAAATAGGGATAACATTTAACTTGCTCACAGTGTGTTATGAAGATAAAATCCGTCAGTGATTGTGAAGCAGTCAGGCTGAGATCTGGAAAGGCTCTTAACTAACACTTCCCTCCTGAGTCCCTCTGAACTCAGTGGAAGTTAGGAGCCTAAACACCTTTGAAGATCTGGGCCTCATACTTTGGTGATAAGGGCCATATAAGCGTCTATAGCTAGAATTATCCAGACAAATAAGGACAACTCCTGTGAATAAGGGACTACAGGCCCAGGATTTATTGACTGTAACCTACTTTATTCATACCATTCTTCAATTAAATGAATGTTTACATGCAAATGAACTGTAAAACTGGAATAATATGTAATGGTGATTGTTCTCATCTTAAATGATCTTTTAACCGTTTTTAATGTATATCATAAATAGAAAAAAACTTCTTACAAGAAATTTGGATGAATGCCTATTTTAACTGTTTGTACATGATCTGACAGCAAAGTTTCTGCTACCCTTTAGGTATTCTGGGCATTACAGCTAGTGACTGTTCTGGTACCTGGAGCAGTGTTTCATCTTTATGCTGCATGTAGAAACATCGATCAGGAAGATATCCTCCAAAAGCCCACCTATACTGTTTTTTATATCCTCCTCTCTGTTCTGTTAAGGATTGTCCTTGAAGTTGTGGCTTTTTGGCTTCAAAGTCATCTCTTTGGCTTCCAAGTGAACCCACTCTACAGGTGTGATGCAGGAGCCCTTGACAAAAAGATAAATATTACCAGATGCATGGTGCCAGAACACTTTGAAAAGACAATTTTCCTCATTGCTATGTACACTTTTACTGTGATTACAGTGGTGTTGTGTGTTGCTGAGATTTTTGAGATATTATGTAGGAGGCTGGGTTTTTTAAATAATCAGTGACCCTGTTGTCATAGTGAACTATTCCCACTTATGTGCTGTCTGTTCTCACTGTTGTGTATGGTGGGTTTTTTATGAACAATAGAGATCTCAGTGTGAAACAAAGACCACTTTTTGTACACCTCTGCAATTTTGTATAGGAACTTCCCTTACATGAACTTTTTTTATATTACTGTAATCAAATATATAACTAAGGGCCAGATCCAAAAGGTATTTACTTATGTGAATAATCCTTACTCGCATGTATAGATTGAAGCTACACATGTGAATGAATGCCACTTCGATGCCATTTAAAGCAATTTGGTGGGGGATGGGGGGAATGAGTTGGGGTTTTGTTTGATTGTTTTCCCCCCTTATCCCTTGTTGGAACTTGTAACTTAACTGCACAAATGCATTTGAACAAGTTTATTTTTTAAATTGAGTGATTATTAATCTGCAGGGGAAAGCCTTTCCAAACTGTAAATGCTCTCATGATTAACCTTTGGTTCAATGAATTTTAATGCTCATGGAATGAGCTTTAATGTTTCTGTAATGCCTGACATGGTACAAGAAAATGCTCTAAAATGTTCTCAAGCAGCTCTACCATTGCAACCTGATTCCTGAACAACCATATCCCTGGCCTTCACTAAGACTCCTGGTTGTGCTGTGATTTTAGTATGAACCAATGTCTAAACCTAGCTTCTAACAGCCAAACCTATTTTATCTGTGTCCAGGGCTAGATATAAATTCCCTTTTAAAAACAAAAGCTGCGTTGAGCTTCCTTTAATCCCCTACCCTGCTCATCTTTATATTTAAGATAAAACTTAGCCCCTCTTCCTTTTCTTTGTAATGAATCGGAGCTTATATTTATGGCTCATACTTACTTATGAAGTAAAAGTGTACAGATCCCAAACTTGCCTCAGATATGTAGCATTTAATAATTCATACATATTCATTATATGGTGAGGTGAGGAACAGGCTCTGTGAGTTAATTTTTTAACAGGAAATTTCAAAAGAGCTGTCAGGATGACACTACTGCTTGTGGGCCCAATCATGCATTGATTTCAATGAGAGTTTTGCCTGAGTATGGCCTGAAGGACTGGGCCTTGTAGGTTGTTTTTTGTTTGTTTGTTTGTTTGTTTTTTTGCCCGCCACTTCTACTTATCCCTGGCAGTATATACTGTTAAATAAAAATAATCATAAATATTCTGTGCATTAAAAATATTCCCTGTATTAAATGTATTTTTATAATTTACACACCTTAGACTTCTATAGAAAATATCTTATCTTCTCTTGCACTCCAGTTTCCATCTCATAATTAATGGAAATTTTAACATGAAAATTAATCTTGTTTCTTGAAGACTGGACAGAAAGAAAGGGGTAGTTTTCCTTTTTAAGTGTTTACAGTTAGAGTGCTAGTAATCACCTAGGTTTTTTTTTTTTGTTTGTTGGAGATTTTTTGCCACTCAGTTCTGATTTCTAAAAGTTAAGCTGTCTTGTCTGCTTCATCATTGTGCATAGGAACTAAATAAAAAAAAACCCTCAATTTCATATTCCAGTGTGCCTATTTTTGATGAAGTCTCAAAACAAGAGACTTTCTGACACATTCTCTTGAATTAAACTGACCTTAGGGCTTGGTCCAGTGCCTGCTGAAGACAATGGGAGTCCTTCCATTGTCTTCTGTGGGCATTGGATGAGGCTCATAGCGCTGAGAATAAACTGAGGGGTGAAAAGCTTAACTTATTTGCGAAATTTAACTTATTAAAAAAAAAAAGACAGTTAAACTAAAAGTTAACAAACAAGAGCAGACAAAAGTTGCTATAAAACGTACAGGCTTAAGGGTCTTCCAAAATTAATTTACCTTTGAAATCTCTGTAGGGAATCCAAATACAACTTTTACAGTAAGCTGAGGCCAAATCCTGTTCACTTTATTCATGTGAGTTGTCCCAACAGGCTCAGTTTGTGCAAATCTTGTAATTGTGATCCACACAGGTAGTCCCAGTGACTTCAAGTGAGTAAAGCATACAGGATTTGGTCGCTGTTGTACTCATACCAATGTAAACTGTGTACAGGTTACCTAGTTCTATTTGTTTTATGAGCTGGCTAATGATGAGATCCTAAATTCTAATATGTTTTTGTACTATAGATTAATCTTTTGACTCTTCCCATGGAAACAAGTGATATTTTTCTTGTCTTAATATTATAAATGAATGCAATATGTTTGGCCAAACACAATTATTTATTTGATATTTTGAAATACAACAAGGGCGGGGGGACTGCCCTTGTTTGTTGCTTGCCTAATATAACGTACTTTGGTCAGTATATACTTATTTTTGTTGTATATATCAAATATCCATCCAGCTGTTTTTTACATATATACATACATATGCTGTTCTTTCCAAAGTAAATTTGTAATCTCGGGTACAATAAACCTCTTTATGTATAAAAATACAAAAATGTGTGACTCTATTGACAATCCAGTTAATCTCTGTATATGAAATATAGATCAGTAATTACAATGTTGTCAGTGTTTTTCCCTAGTGTTTCATAGTTCTGTTTAAGTGATGAAATTCAAATGCTTTCCAAATAGACCAGCTGACCTCATGTAAATTACAAATAATAATTCCTAGATTCTATATAGGACTTTTCATCAATAGATCTCAAAGTGCTTTGCAAAGGAGAGCTGGACAGTATGAGTATCCCCATTTAGCAATGGAGAAACTGAGGCAAAGAAAAGTGCTCAAGTTCACAAAGCAGTCCCTCCACAGAGCCAGAAATTGAACTCAAGTCTTATAAACCACAGGCCATTACCCAGCCTTTAGGCCACAGCATCTCCTGGCCTAGGATACTCAAAACTTGGAATTTTGAGAGAAATTTTGACATCTTGAAATTTGTTTTCATTCTAAAACAAATCCATTTTTGAAAATTTTTTGAATGTTTGTTTCAAAACAAATTGTTTTCATTTTATATTTACATTATTTCATGACATGAGAAGTAGTGTATAAAATGTCAGAATATAGTAGTCAAAATATTCTATTTTATTTTTTGAAATTATTACAGGAAGCAGCTATTTTTAACAAGAAAATAAATTTATTCAATGAATCTGTACAAACTGTATCATTACAACACCAACAGGAGACACTTTGATCTAGAAAATAAGATTTTCCACCAGCTTTCATTCTAAACACTACAGGTAATTTGTTCAATACATAAGCTGTTGTATGTAATGCTCTAAGGGTTAAGTTGCTTAATAATCTTCCTTCTATAGGATGCAATCCTGCACTTCTTAATAAAGAAAAACTCCCATTGAACTAAATAGTAGTTTTGCCTCAGTAAGGAGTGAAGAATTGGGCCCGGAATGCATCTCTCAAGCCATTTTCAAACTCTTTTTACATAGGCTCGCTCCTCTGTGAAGGTGATTTATGTGGCCTCAGAGTTAAGTATAATTCTGAAGAATATTATATCAGAGGCGACAAGTATTTTCTTAATGTAAATGGAAGCAGCAAATGTTGTAGATGTACTCTTAATTGGATATCTGGAGTGCTCCTTTCCCATGCATTAAAATGTAAATACATCTCCATGTATGAAATGTATTACTGCACAAGATCTGAGATAAATACTGCACAGAATGAAAAATGTGAAGGTCTATCAATAATCTGGTCGCTATAAAGGTCACACTATAAACCCAATTCACTCACACTGGTGTAGGGAGGTGTAAACTACAAAAGCTATTGTAGCCATGGAAGCATTCATCCTGAAGGGACAGCAGACAGGGTACCCATGGCTTTCTGTCTGCAGGAGTTGTATTGCAGGGAGACCAGCTTCATAGGAGGCTGGGGCTTTATAGGAGATTTGACTTTGAACAGTCTTGGCAAGGCTTGAGTTTTCTCGTGGGGTGGAGGTTGTCGGCAATTCCTGATGAATGAATCTTACATTGCTAGGAGCTCTCAATTATTATGTATTTATAAGGCCTTCGCTGCTTGCCTTCTTCTGGAGGTAACAAGGCAACACTAAGTACCAGGAACACAGGTGAAAATTTTTTGGCATTGCCGTGAGATATGCCTGAAATCCAGAGCCAGGGGAAATCTTATAAATCACCCATACAAAAAAAACTTTAACTTGTATTTAAGGCTGCTGAACTGGATTTTCTATCAATATAGTTGCCAAACATTAAGGAAATAATTAAACATTAACGTCCACACCAACCACAGCTCATGTGCCTTGCAACCCAATTATAATGTCCAGCTGCACAGATTGACAGTCTCCACAACAAACTCTCTTTCTATTCTAATTTAAAATCACCCAAAATGTACACATCCAGTTACCCAAAATTATATTCACTTGTACAACCTTTGATCTGGCCTCAGAATATTTTAGATAGAAACAGAACAGTCTAGGATCTTGCTGAGGTTAGAATAAAGGTTCTGGGCTTGAGGACAACTTTGAGAAACTGGATATATGCTCTTGAATAACCTGCTCTAGTTTCTCTTCAGATTGTATAAATCTTTATTGAGTGAACTTAATTTCAAATTAACAAAGTTTGGGGTATTTGGTGATGGGGGGAGAGGTAAGAGGGCAGACGAGGGAATTTCCTTGTTTTCTAAAATGAGGAAAAAGGGTTTAAATGGAATTAGCGTGCAGGGTTTGAGAGAGGGCAGCCTGCTCTAACAGATGTTATGAGGTACACCAAGTACAGTTTCCCTCTTTGCACATCTGTAGGGCCCTACCAAATTCGTGGCCGTGAAAAACGCATCATGGACCGTGAAATCTGGTCTCCTCCTGTGAAATCTGTATAGTATAGGGTAAAAGCACACAAAAGACCATATTTCATGGGGAAGACAAGCATTTCTCAAATGGGGTCCTGACCCAAAAGGGGACATGGGGGAGGTGGGGGGTCACAGGGTTATTGTAGGGGGGGTCATGGTATTGCCACCTTTACTTCTGCATTGCCTTCAGAGCTAGCTTGCTGGAGAGCGGCAGCTACTAGCTGAGGGCCCAGCTCTGAAGGCAGCAGCACAGGTAAGGGTGACAATACTGCGACCCCCTTACAATATCCTTGCGACATCCCTCCCCGCCCCCTCAATGTCTTTTTGGGTCAGGATTCCTACAGTTACAACACAGTGAAATTTCAGATTTAAATATCTGAAATCATGACATTTATGATTTTTAAAATCCTATGACTGTGAAATTGACCAAAATGGACTGTGAATTTGGTAGGGCCCTACACATCTGCATATAGTGTGTGTGTGTATGGAATTATAGCTATATGGGACCTGAGGGGTTAGATAATAGAGGGAAATACTTCTATCCATATTGAAAGTGTTAAACAACTTTAAGCATTTAAAGTGTAACCTAAAAAAACACACACCCTTTCCCTGTTCTCCATGCCTCCCTCTGCTATATCTGTCTGTAACCTTTACAGCCCTTCTCTGAAATCCCAGATTTGAGCATCCCCCAAGTCCCACCCTCCTGGTCCTCCAAACCATCAGACCTCTCTTCCCTGACACCTTTTATACTTCCTTTTTATTTATGCCCTTACCTGAAGCTTTCTTCAAACCCTTGTCTGCACCTTTATTCCATGCCTCCATTTTCTGCACTAGGTGTTTGTCCCCACTGTTACCCCTTTCTAGCCAGAGCAATTAGCCAATATTCAGGGTCTTACAGGTTGTTTCTATTAGGAGGAGAAATTGAAGGAGTCAGGTATTTCTTTGATGCAATCTTGTTTATTTCCAAAAAAGGTACACAAAGTTCTGTTTTCTGGAACACAATAGGAATCATACAACAAGAGGGAATTTCCTTATTCACAGTTCCAAGCCTTTTTCCAGACAATTTACTCTGCCCCAGAAGCTCTCTCTTGGCTTTCTCTCACGGTCATGCTACAAGTTCTCCTCTTGCTCTCTTTGGCTTTCTACTTCTCTGGCTGTTTCTGACACACACACATAGAGCAATCAAAACAATCCCCAGCCCCAGCATTTGCATTCAGTCTAGTTTTTGGGCAATGACTTTCATTGTTTCAATTATCACTAAATGGGCATTTAACAGTTCCTTCATATATTCTGAATATAAGGCAGCTTGTAGGTCCAGCAGTTACAATGAGGTGGTGACATCATGTAATTGCCCATATATCAAATACATGCTTGCTGGGGTCCACCCAACCTCCAGCATAATACCACAATGCCCCAGTCCCCTCACAACTTTCTATCCCATCCAATCCCCTGTCCACTCCATCATATTCAATCCCTTCCATCCTCCCATGTTCCAACTCAAGGCACATTTAAGCATGTATTTTGTTACATTTTTAACCATTTAAAAATAAATGGAAAAAAATCCATTCAAATGTGCAACAGGGGAGATGACTGAAGGGGGTTGTAGAGTGCAGAGGTTCTCCAGGAAAAGTGCCCACTTTACAGTGAATTACAAGCTCCATTTCTTAAGCAGCTTTGCATCCAGGTTTCCCTTTGCCCCCGTCCTCTCCCACCATATCCAAATAAGAGCCACAGGGGAGGCATGAAGACTTGAAGGAAAAATTTCCTAAGAAGCATAGCTTGTAGGTCCACTAGGAATGCAGTCCCAGGCTGGTGAATCTGCTAGCCTGCCATAGTATGGTTTGCTAAATCTCAACTGTTCTGAATAAAGGTAATGACTATTGTCCTATGGTTTGTTCTCAAATAAAACTAACCTATACATCCTCTAGAGATCGACTCTGGAGGGGAGATGCTTAGTCACAAATAGGACTGACTGTCCCTGGGAATTTTACATCCAATTACCTTTTTGTGCCTTTGAAAACCTCATAGCGCCACCTACACCTTCCAGGGTTAGAACTGTGCTATTTGTTTGCTAGAGGAAGGAAAAGCCACGATGAGACAGGAAGGGTACACAGCACTAACAAGTCACTTCCACCCCTCAACGCCACTGAGAGCAACATTCAGCCACGTGGCGATACGCCAAGCTGTGCACGGACCCACGGCTTCCCTTATTATTACAGCTGCCTCCTAAGCAGCTCTACTCCATTTGACAGGGGGATCAACACAGTGGAGGAGGCCGCAATTTTTGCCTTCCCCTTTTGGCTAGGAACAGGCCTGCGGAGGCTGCACTGGCGCCCACAGGCTACGCTACAGGCTAGCCCCACTTCTAAAGCTCCCGGACAAAGGGAGGCTCTTGTCCGCGCTGGGCTTCGAACGCGCGGCCTCCCACTCCCAGGCCGGCGCGCGCTCTACTAGGCCACTTCGGCCCGCAGGCGGCAGCGGCTCCCCGCGCCGCTCACCAGGTGTCGCTGCTGCAGAAGCGAGGCTCCACGCCCCCGCCCCCGCCCGCCGGCTGCACCGGAAGCGGAAGTGGGCCGCAGGGGGCGGGCGTGGTACTAGTTGTTGTTGCGCGCGCTGCTGCTGCCGCCGCGGGTCCGACTGGGGCGTCATGGCGGCCGCGGCCTTTCCTCCTTTGCCGGAGCAGTTCAGGAGCCTCCAGCATCATTTGCGAACCGGGCAGGAGCTGGACAAGCGGGAGCCGGTGGTGGCGTATTACTGTGAGTGAGGCTGCAACGGCCACGAGAGCCCCGCCCCCCACCTCACCGACCGGTTCCCGATAGCCACGCCCCCATCCCGTGACTGCGTCCCCTGCCCCGCCCCCAACGCCCCTTCTGACCACAGCCCGCTGCGCCCGCGTCTCGGTGGATCCTGCTCTGCAGGCCCGACCCGAGTTACAATCCGGGCAGGCCGCGTCCCGCGTCGTCCCTCCCCCCCCCCCTCCCGGGACAGACCACTTTTTTTCCGGGGGGGGGGGGGTGGAGTTAAGAATACTAATCTAATAAATCGTTTTGTACCACGACTAAATGTGTCCACTTGTAATCCGGTGCGATAAATTAACGTTTGTTCCAAATTTAGTGTTGCCTTTAATTAAGGGAGCACCTATTTTTGGGTCGCCCTCCAACCCTCAGTGATTAATGCCCAAGACGCAACGTCTAGCAAAATACCACCTCGTGGCACCACCGTCACCTCACTATAAAGCTTATGCCCAAATACATTTGTTAGTCTCTATAGAGCCCCAAGTCTTCCTCCTTGTTTTTGCTTAGAAGTTGGAATAGTTTTAATAAGGGATTTTAAAAAATCAGTGATGGAAGTTTTCAAATGCCTTTGAAATATAAAAGTAGACTCCTAAAATGGAGAAACAGACTAGGATTGAGGAGAGCTTGGTTCTGTTCCCAGCTCTGCTGCTGCTTTGTCTTGCCTTCAGCAGTACACTTTCCTCATCTTTTGAGGCAGGTGTTTGTGTATCTTTCTAGATATTTAAAATCTTCGTTTGTTATTATTTGACATTTCCTCTCTCTAAGGGCAGGTCTACGCTACAGCCCAAGTCAATCTAATTTACATGGATGCAAGTTTTGCGCTGTTCACGCCAGTGCTAAGTCGGCAGAAGATGCTCTCCTGCCAACATAACTTATGTTTCTTGCTGAAGTATATGCCAACGGGAGAGTGCTCTCCCGTCAGCATAGCGCATCACCAGACGTGTTGCAATGGCGCAGTTGCATCAGTGTAGCTGCACTTACGTAGTACTGTACTGTAGAATGGCCCTCGCTCATTTTCAGCAAGGGGGGGAATTTATATTTTCTTAAGGCTTGTCTACACTACAGCAGCACAGCTACAGCGCTGCAGCTGTGCTTCACTAGTGTAGACCCTTGCTACAATGGCAGAAGGGTTTTTTTCATTGCTGTAGTTAATCTACCCCTTCGAGAGGTAATAGTAGTTGACAGAAGAATTCTTCCATTGATTAAGCGGTGTCTATATTGGGGCTTAGCCTGGCCTAACTACATCTCTCAGGGGTGTGAATTATTCACATCGCTGAGCAACATAGCTAGGTCAACTTAAGTTTTAGGTCTACTGTTTCTGTCTCTTGAATGACTTATTCTTTCCCTTTGAGATAATTTTATCTGGAGGTAACTTCTTGGAGTTGCAGTACTATATTTTCAGGATGGATGAATGGGGAAAGGAGCTTTTTAACCAATGATTTAATAAAGTATTTCTTTGTATACAGAGGTGAACTGAAAATGCAGTGTTTTGAAAAACATAGGCAACTCAGAGGCACAAGAATGATCCTATTCTTGATATTCTACTACTGTATTAGCATATTATTTGTGTGCAGGAAATAAAGAAGTTGAATAAGGCATCTGTAAAATAACAGGAAAACTAGATGTTTGTAATAATAATTGCTGGATGGTTCTAGTAAAACACAACACAAAGTCATCTTGTGTGTGACAGGAAGCACTAGCTAGCTCCTGAAGTGCTTTTTTGTTATCAGATGCAACACAATGTCTAACTACGTCATACAAATAATAGAGTTTCATGTAAGCAAGTAAGTGCAGGTTTTTGTTCTGATGAAACTAAATGCAGAAATGTTTGATGATTAACCAATACTCATTTCTCGTTTTCTTGATTTATATATTTGTTCTGAAATCTAATATAAGTTTTCAGGAGTATGTAGGAAAAAAACTAACTTTTTATCACACCTTAATATATTGTGATATTTGAGTGTATTTTGTGATATTTGTACTTCAGTGAATAAATACTTAAGGGAGAGGAGATAAAGTGCCAATTAGCTTTATATCATTTATGGTACATCCCTGCTTGAGCTTTAAATTAGTGTAGGTGGCCTTGACTTTTCCATTTGGTCACTTAAGTGTGCTTACTGTGTTATTGAACATAGCAGAAGAATATGTTCCAGTGACATAATGTTTCTCATTACAACTTAAAGTAAAAAGTGATGACATCTTGTTTTCAAAACCAAACACTGTTTAGATTCTGAATCCTTTTTAAATGTCACAGAGCAAAAGAATCAGTCATCACTGAAATTATTTCAAAACTTTAAGTAGTGTTTCATACAAATAGACATCCGACCCATCTCTAGCAATGAAACTGTTCCTGCTATATTGTATGGCTCCAATCCTGCAACTTCTGATGTGGTGGAGAACCCTTTTGAACTCCATGTTGGTGGGATTCCATGCAGGGACAAGGAGTTTCAGGATCAAGGAGATAGGCTTCAATCCTATAAAAGTGTGTGTTTAACTTTACTATGATGAGTACTTCCATTGAGTTCTTGTGACTACTCAAGGTTTTAAAGTTAAACACATTCATGAGTGTTGGCAGTGCCAGGGCTTAAGGGCATTTCTGCACATTGTTTAGCAGTAAAATTATCAGTAGTGACCACTCCTTGATATTACTTCTTTATGTAACTTCCTGCTGTTCCCTCCCTTCTCCCCCCCCCCCATTTCAACGGATAGTGGGTGTTAAGTCTGTGTTATGGAACTTGAGTTCGTAGTCGGATTTTCTACCTCTAAGTAATAACTAAAAATCAAGAAGCAAAGTGTAACATATGATTTGTCTCACAAAAATAGCAAACAAAAAATTTTAAATAGAACGATGTACATTTTAGAAGTATTTATTTGTTAGACTATAATAGTTTTTAAAGACTATACCTTGGACTTAAACTATGTTTATTTTAAACTGTGTATTGTAAAAGATTTTTTTTTGAGCATTTCCTTTTCTAGGCTGTATTAAATAGTTTGTGTTAATCATATGGCAAGGTCTTCTCAATGATGCTTGTTCAGTGCCGAGCTGTTTCTACACCCCACGAATGATCAGATTTACTATCTAGTAATGTCTAAAAGAAAAGTTGTATAGCTCCACTGGAGAAAAGGGCACAGGTTATTAATGGGGAACAAGGTGGAATTCTTCCTTCATTAAGTAATATGTGTGGAGGGTAGATTGTTTAATAGAGTTGTATGACTTGTTCAAGGGATGTCATTTTCTAAACACAAGGAGGAAAACTCTGATAATAATCTCTGGCCTGTTCAATTTCTAAAGAAAAAGATGTCCCCAAGTAATATCAAAGACAGCCTGACTGGAAAATAAACTTGCAAAATAACTGTGTTTGAGAGATAATTACTTGTTTTTGTAACTAAGTTTTCACTTCTGTTGTAGTGGTTTGATGAAGGAAACTTCTTCAATACTGATTTTTTTTTTTTCAACCTTTCACTCTTGGCTCTTTTCAAATTAGCCTGTAAATTTTCAAGAGTCTATTTATTAACTAAATTGTGTTCATTTTACTTACTGTAGCTCTAATTTAAAGGTATTGATAGCTATGCAGGTGTACTGAAAGCAACACTATTGTCCCTGAATCTCTTCAACACTATAGTACATACATAAATCATATTTCCATATTCAGTAAATGCAGTATAAAATAGTATAAGTGATAATAGTCAGTGTGTTCCAGCAACTTCTAAGAAGCAGAGATATATGGCCTGATTCTGGTAACACAGTGTTATAAATCTGAAGTATCTCTGTTTAAATCATTGGACTAACTGGTGTAAAATAGGTGCAAAAAGAATTTGATCCCTAGATTTTTTTTTTTTTTTCAGATCTCCCTTCTCCTTTTCCCATCATCTTCAAATTAATCTTTTGGACAGATGACAGTTGAAAAAGCCCTTACTCAGCATGTGCATTAGTGATTTTCCTAAAATGCAAGGGAAGAAAACGCATACAAGATTTCAAGTTGCTTACTTCTCCCAGAACTCTAGCTGCCCATAGTTTGGTTGAAAAGCTGAGTGGAACAGAGGAAAAAGCCTCTGGCCAACATTTTTCAGCAGTTAAATGTGGTTTTTCCACTTTGGGGAGTTTGGGGAATAATAAAATGTTGGCAGACATGACCTTTTCTACCTGCAATAGATCCAATGTCATTTTTTCTTGTAACAAGTGATAAAGAATAAGGAAGCTTTGCTTGACCTTCTTGCCTTTCTAAGGCTGAGGTCTGTGCAGTGTGTTGCATTTCTGTATGGTTCATTCTGTTTAGCATTACCGAGCTATTTCTGTCTGCTTGTTTTATACAGCAGCTACAGTGTAGACCCTCTTGCCCTCACCTGTGTTTGACATACTGTAATATGTTGCAAAAAGAAAAGGAGTACTTGTGGCACCTTTAGAGACTAACAAATTTATTTGAGCATAAGCTTTCGTGAGCTACAGCTCACTTCATCGGAGCTCACGAAAGCTTATGCTCTAATAAATTTGTTAGTCTCTAAGGTGCCACAAGTACTCCTTTTCTCTTTGCGAATACAGACTAACACGGCTGCTACTCTGAAACCTGTAATATGTTGCTTAATGAAAACCTACTTTGTGTTTTTCAAAATTAGCACCAACTGAAATTTCAAGTTCCAGTAAAGTGTTAGCATAAGTGATAAATTTAAAAACTTGGATATTATTGAGGTACAGGACTAATTATAGACAGCAAGAAATATTTTTCCCGTTGCACTTGGTTATAGTTGCAAAAACAATGTTCTACTGTAACTTGATATATTTTTTGCTTATTAGGAAAATTTTGAGTAACCATTTAATCTTTTTTGAAGCAGTATATAACTAAATGGCATTAGATCTTTCCATTGAAAAACATCTTTGTCAATTATGTACTTTATACATTTAACTAGGCTTATTAGAATTCAAAAGCATAAAATATTGTGCCCAGAAGATTTCTTGTTTATTAAAAGGTGAGTTCTGTGGAGTTTCTACATACTGGAAGGAAACATGCATTTATTACATGTCTGCAACAAAGTTTGTTTGTAGGATTGTACCTACTAAGACTTCAGAGTTCAAACTGATTCACATGTGTCCGTGGTTGAACAATCTATTTTCCGTATCGCTAATAGTAATGGGGAAACAGGTTTTATGGGTTTTTTTAAGTGTATGATTTGAGGTTACACATTAAGGAATAGATTTTAATCTTTTGTTTTTCTGCAATATTTAAGGAAAAAGACATTTAGTTTGTGGTGTGCTGTGACCCACGTTTTGAGTATATGGGATAAATTATAAATTGTCCTCAACTTCAGTTTCTTAAAGATGGGTTTCCTTCATCCTATATCAAGTATTTTCCTTCCTCTGTCTTTGTTTGTGGGCACTTATTCCTTTAAGGGGATTGCAAGGGAGAAACTGTACTCTGATGCCTTTGCCCTTATTGTTGCAGCAGAAGAACAAGTATCTGTGTGTTTAGCAAATGCTTACGAGAAGGGTAAATAAAAGTTAATAATTGCCAAATGTATTTGATGGAAATTATTAGAACAATGAAATCAAGCTGCTGATATTGTTTAAAAATACTAAGGGATGGACAGAAATGGAAATGTAGAACAGATATGATTCGGAAATTAAGACTTGTTTTCTCAGGTGTGTATTCTTTGATTTAAGTAAACTATTAAACCTATTACTTATCCACTGGTCAGAGAATTACCCTTGGTCTAGGACCTCAGTACAGACCTGAGGATCATGACATCTCCATTTTAACCTCTCTCAGAACGTTTCTTACACCAACTCATTCTCCTTTGGCAATTTTGTGAATCTAGCCCTTTTAAAAATGTTTTCGGTCGAATAAAATGTTTAATTTAATCTGAAATGGACTTCAATTTGCCAGATTTGTCTGGAATTCTTCAAATTTGACTTGGGTTCTATTGTTGTTGTTTTTTTTAATTGCCAGCAAACTGCAAAATCAGTGATTTGCCCAGCTCTAGCTCGAACATATTCTGTCATCCAGCTAACTATAGTTCCCATTGGCATCTCCCTGGAACTTGTCATTTTGGGCAAAATTCTCTGCAGAGGAGCCCAAGTTGAGATCAGCATCTCCACTCTCTTGCATCTAGCAGCTTGTCTACACAGGGACAGGCAAAGTAAGCATGGATGTGAATTTAATGCACACTAGTGATTTCTCACTAACTCCCTGTGTGGATTCTCTTACTGTGCACTAGAAGCGCCTTTGCACTTTGCATTTACACCATAAAATTACTCTGCACTAAGTTCCTTGTATAGACATGCACTTAGTGTCCTAATAAGGTGATTAAAGAACATCAGACCTTTAGGTAAAATGAGGGGTAACCCCAGCAGAAGAGATCCAAATCCCTGGTTCTCAGGGTCAAGGAATTTACTAATCTCATATATCCCTGTTTGATTTGGACAAAAAGGGAAAAAATATGGTAAAAGCTAAAAATCACAATAAAAGCAGTCGTCGTTTTCAGAAAAATGATTTTCAAGTTGACTATTTCCATTTAATCATAAAATATTAAGACATCTTTGCCAATCATATTTCACATTACAAAACATGCATCTCACTGCTAAATGCTCAAATCACAAAAGAAACGACCATAGAAAATGCAGTGATTTCACACTTTCCCTCTCTTCCCCTTCCCAACACACTGACAACCCCATATAATTGTACATGATCAGTCTTTGATGGATGTTTCATAGGAATGTAGATTGGTATTATGATTCTGCAGTATACTCTTCTAAAACAGGTGATCGGATCTGGTGATCTAAAACAAGATCTAAATCTGAAGACCTGTTGTGGAATTCATGTAATTTTTTTTCTTTTCTAAATTGACATTGATTATATAAAATTCATTTTGGTTATTAATATACAAGGTTTAATTTAGAACGCGTATGTTACTTCCCCGACCTTGTCCCCTCCCTCGCATCCACCCTACTCTTCAAATAAAGAAGTTCCTTTTCCCATCCACCCTTTAGTCTGCATTGTGGTGTTTTTTCTTGACTGAGGAGAGCTGGATGAGATTGTTTGGAGCTAACAATGCTACTTCTACAGTAGCTCAGGGATTATTACAGACCGACATCCTTCCCGCTAGAGGCCGCTAGGGTTGGGATGACAAAAATCTCGATACTGAATGAATATGGCTCAGATGTCGCAATGTATATTGCTTCAGGGCCAACATAACAGACCCTCTTCTGTAGCTTTCACAAACTGTAGTTGCTCAAGAGTTATTTTTCTTGTGTGTGGACATTCCCATTTTTTGACTTCTTTCTTTGAACAAGCTGTGTCATCTTAGATGTGGTAACCCATGACTGCAGTTAATTGAACTTGTCTACTTCTACTTTTCAAGCAATTTCTCAAGTATTTGAAAAAGATCTCAAACTTACCTTTTTACTAAGCTCTTAATCATTTCTAATACCAAATTTAGTGTTTTTTCACATTAATATATTGGGTCATAGTAGTGTTCTAAAAAACAGCAATATTATGATCTCTACGAGATTGGATTTAATAGGGAATATGATAAATTGCCTTAACAATACCAAGAACTAGAACTGTAACCTTTCCATTGCATACAGAATACCATTGCTTGTGTCTTTCATGTGAATTAAGTGCTCACAATAGGTGTGACTGATAGTCTTGAAGACTGATGTTTTCATCTGTTGAATGGCTACAGCATAGATAGTTACACTGCAAAGTTCCCAAAATGGTCCTGAAAATGTAGGTCAGTCTTTGCCTTGAAGAACCAGCTTTAGGGTTGAGTGTATTTCATTCTTCAACCTGCTGATCCTCTAAGTTTCTAACAAAGGCAAGCAAAGGTGCCATTTGTGATACATTTTCACACAGGCTATTAAAGAGAGGAAGTATGCTCCAGTGTTAGGGCAATAGTCAAAGACTTGGGATCAAGTCTGCCATAGACTTTTTCTATGACCATAGACAAGTCACTTAGCCTTTCTGTGCCTCACTTCAGCATTAGAAAATGGGGAATATAGTATTCTCCTACATCAGAGGAGGGATGTGAGGATAAATACATTTAAGTTTGTGAAGCACTTAGATACTATAGTAATGAGGGCCATAGATAAAACACATGTTTTTAAATCTCCCCCACAAACCAAAAAAAAAAAAAAATAGGACAGGGGAATCTCCTTTCATTCTTTCAGCTAGTATTTTAAAAAACAGGTGGATTTTCATTTCCCTTGGTTATGTCAATAAGAGAAACTGAGCAAATGTAAAACCTGTCTTCAAACCTTGTCAACAATTTTCTTAAGTTTTTTTTTGTGGCTTCTTCCTTTATAGTAAAAAGAAAAGGAGTACTTGTGGCACCTTAGAGAATAACAAATTTATTAGAGCATAAGCTTTCGTGAGCTACAGCTCACTTCATCGGATGCATTTGGTGGAAAAAACAGAGGAGAGATTGATATACACACACACAGAGAACATGAAACAATGGGTTTATCATACACACTGTAAGGAGAGTGATCACTTAAAATAAGCCATGGGGGGGGGGAGGGGAAGGAGGAAAACCTTTCATGGTGACAAGCAAGGTAGGCTATTTCCAGCAGTTAACAAGAATATCTGAGGAACAGTAGGGGGTGGGGTGGGGTGGGGGGGAGAAATAACATGGGGAAATAGTTTTACTTTGTGTAATGACTCATCCATTCCCAGTCTCTATTCAAGCCTAAGTTAATTGTATCCAGTTTGCAAATTAATTCCAATTCAGCAGTCTCTCGTTGGAGTCTGTTTTTGAAGGGTTTTTGTTGAAGTATAGCCACTCTTAGGTCTGTGATCGAGTGACCAGAGAGATTGAAGTGTTCTCCAACTGGTTTTTGAATGTTATAGTTCTTGACGTCTGATTTGTGTCCATTCATTCTTTTACGTAGAGACTGTCCAGTTTGGCCAGTGCACATGGCAGAGGGGCATTGCCAAGAATTATAACATTCAAAAACCGGTTGGAGAACACTTCAATCTCTCTGGTCACTCGATCACAGACCTAAGAGTGGCTATCCTTCAACAAAAAAGCTTCAAAAACAGACTCCAACGAGAGACTGCTGAATTGGAATTAATTTGCAAACTGGATACAATTAACTTAGGCTTGAATAGAGACTGGGAATGGATGAGTCATTACACAAAGTAAAACTATTTCCCCATGGTATTTCTCCCCATGTTCTTCGTCCGTCGTCCCCCCCCCACCCCCACCCCCCGCTGCTGGTGATGGCTTATCTTAAGTGATCACTCTCCTTACAGTCTGTATGATAACACCCATTGTTTCATGTTCTCTGTGTGTGTATATAATCTCCCCTCTGTTTTTTCCACCAAATGCATCCGATGAAGTGAGCTGTAGCTCACGAAAGCTTATGCTCTAATAAATTTGTTAGTCTCTAAGGTGCCACAAGTACTCCTTTTCTTTTTGCGAATACAGACTAACAGGGCTGCTACTCTGAAACCTTCCTTTATAGTGTATATGTATCTCATGTTACATACTAAGCAAACAGATAGTTATGAGACAAAGAAGACTTTTTTAAAAATGCTTTCTCCTGACACTCATTTAAAAAAAAAAAGTTTTATGTTGAATTTATTTTATTATGAGACTTAAGTTCAGAATCTGTTAGATTGTGTAAAGCTTTTAACTTGGAAAGCCATTGATTTGCTATTGTTAGCTCTGTGTAAAGTATTCGGGATGTTTGGAGTATCTGATTGTTAAAGCTGAAGTAAGGTTTTAGAAAGTGCATTGGATTGACTCTGACAGTGTACTTGGAGATAGTGTGT
The DNA here is from genome assembly GCF_009764565.3 of Dermochelys coriacea. Lineage (NCBI taxonomy): Eukaryota > Metazoa > Chordata > Testudines > Dermochelyidae > Dermochelys > Dermochelys coriacea. The sequence goes on from NC_050070.1 coordinate 109,224,788, forward strand.
TGTTTTAATTGTTTTGTGGAAGTGCAGTAATTTGAACATTAAAGATGCAGGTATTAATACTGACCATGTAAAAGATTAAAACCTGATACTTTTTAGGTAATGTTTGCAAGTCTACAGATCAAGTTTTTGCCCATTGCCATCTTCCTCATAATATTTTAAACTTTCGTTGTGTTTGCTCTGACCATAGCCAGCATCTTCGTCGTACTTTATGGGGCAACCCCCTGGTACCTTTCCTTTGACTGAGAGCCTAGATCTGTCCTATTTCTGTCTCCCTTGAGAGTAAATGAACAGGTTATTCATCACAATGACCATGAGTATCCTCTAATTAAAGTCAGCAATTTTAAATTCATGTATTTTTTTTAAATTCCTGTTTTTTAGAAAATAATACAATTTTAATCAGTCTAAATACATTGACAGCTATGTTGCTGCACATATTTAGTGTAGCTAGATCAGACTTTTCTAGTTTTATTCCAGCTTTATATTGGAGGACCAGAAGTTGGTCTTTAAATAACAGCACTGAAAGACCAGAGCTTTAGAGTGAATTGGTCATTCTTTTTCTGGGATTCTTAATGGAGATTTGTACAGCCTATTTGCATTACCATCTGGACTTCAGAGTTACATGTGTTTGTAATTGCAAATATAACTGTATTTTCCAATTAATTCATTTTATTTAACAAGCTGGTATTCTTTAGAGAATAGTATGTTCTAAAATAGTTGTTTATAATTTTCAATACAATTTTTTTGAAACAGTATCAAGTTTGTAGTATTAATAGTACAAATATGTATCTCCTACATAGTGTTTTTTGAAAAATGAGACCACCCAGCACATATACAACATTGTGGTAAGTTTTAAAATGTGGTACTGTAAATGATCCGCCCTCAATTCCAGGATTTGGAATATTATTAAATATGAACTGAAAATAGATTTTTTTTTTTCTTGGATGGGATCTTTTTTACTTTTTAAAGGTAGTCTGGCTATTCTTTCCTCCAAAAGGAAAAAAGTTTTCTTCTGCTTGTATTTTTCCTTAGAAATATCAGGAATTTCAAGTTTTGTTATCTTTGGGGAGGACTTATTGTTTGACTCAAATTTTTGAGTCAAACACTTTTTCAGTCACTCTTACTGTTTGACTTTGCCCATCTACATCTCCCACATTATGTAGTGGAAGGGGGAGCATATGACCCTCCAAGGTGTTTTTTATATATATACTGCAAAATAAGTAACGTACTGAGTCAGATAATTCAAATGAGTTAAGACTTGGCCACCCTGTAAAAAAGTAGCATGATGAATACTAAAACTACTAATTCCATAGTGGAATAAACAGGGGAACAAGTAGAAATCATTTCTTGCTGGTACACTGCACTCATGGGAGAGACATAAGGGGGAGGCATGTGACGTGATTCCTCCCCAGCCTGGCCCCTCCCAGTCCTCTCCCCATGATCCACATCCATCCCACGTTACCTGGGGGACGGGGTCTGACTGTCCTTCTCCCGCTGAGCCGTAGATGTCTGCTGTACAGACCCCAGGCAGGAGGACTTAGGAGACACAGCTGTATGGAAGGCCTGGGGCAGAGCTGGAGGCCGTACAGCCGCACTGGAGGAGCGTGAAAGGAGTAGTTGTTTCTGTTGCTACAGAACAATTGTCTACATTAGATTGAATGAGTCTGGAAAGCAGGGTGGATTGATTTTAAATCAAGGCAATTTAAATCCTGATTTAAATCACCAAGTTGAAACCTTGATTTAAATAGTCGATGTTAATCAAGTTTTCCATTTGCACTTTAGTTACTTTCTAAACAAAGTTGCATTCTCATTGGTTGGTATAACCATTAAAACATGTTCACTTACAACTAAATAAAGCCTTTGTGCTAGATTTTGTATATCTTTTTTCTACCTCAGAGAGTATACTGTAACTATATACATTTATTTAAGCAACTATATAGCTTAATATTTTCAGATTCTTATTAATTGTACATTTTAATATGTTAGAAAATTAGTGAATAACATTGCTTATTTCTAACAACAAAAAACTAATTTTTTTCTCATGATTTGTGTCAAACTGGAATAGGATAGTAACTGGAATTTAATTAAATGCACAAAACAGCATATAAAATTTATTTTTATTAAAACAATCTTAAATGTTGTGGCACAAACTTCTCTTATCAGAACATATTTCACATTTACAACTAAATGGTTTAATAAAAAACAGAGGTATTAACTGTAGTCAGTGAATAAAATTGATTTCAGGTGAGCCTGGGAAAATTCTCAAATATGCCTAAGTGAAAGTGACTGGAGCTTAAGTTCCTATTTGCCTAAGTCTGTTGAAAGTGAGACAACAGTCTCCTAAGTTACTTGGGCTGTGTTTCAAACTTTTAAAAATAGTAAATCTCAATCCCTCCCTCTTTGTTTTTATGCACAGGCTGAAAGAGAGAGACTGGTTTTCCTGCATTTTGAATTCCCAATCGATTTCTCAACTTCGAATGAATTAGTCCACATGAAGAAAATAATCTTTCTATGCCTGCAAAAGAGGCTACAGCTGTCAGAAGCCAGTTTAGCACTTCAGCATGATATGGTTCCAGGGGCTTAGCTATTGACTTCCACCTGATGAGTGGTGAGACTTTCTTTAAAACATCAGCAAACATATATTGGTTGAATGGTTCACCTCAAGCCCTGAAATTTATTATGGTTGGTATGACTTGAAGGGTGACTATTAGATGCCCATGTCATAGCAGCTGCATCTTCTTCAGCAGTTAGGAATCTACTCTGGTACTTTGGATTGAGAATATTGGCAAGAAAATGAGGTGGAGTAAGAGCTTGACCTATCTGCTTCTTTCCTGCCTACAATTTAACATTGTTGTTGAGTATTTCTTTCTTCCGTGTCCTTTCCAAATTTCAACTGTATCAGCAGTACAGCAGCAATCTTTCTGCAGTTTGTTCAAGGCTATGGAAATAGGTTTCAGTGTATTCAGCATGTCTTCTATATTTCTCTTTAGTGCAATGTTTACTGCTTTGTCTGTGATAGTTCCATCTATTTTGTGACAATTTTCTTGGTAAGTTGTCATCAGAATAGGCCAGTTCTTAATAAATAGCTCAAAATATTCAGCCACTGAATTCCATCGTACATCTTGGGGGAGAAATAGTTTGGATCCTATTGCTCTCCCATGAAGCTGAAATAAAGTGGTTGTTACAGAAATAGTTTTCAATTTCAACAATATTTTCCTTTATTCCTGGAGTTTTACGTAAGTCTTTGGCTAAAATATACATCAGATGAGCTCTGCACCCATATGTTGTGAGTTTCAGGTTCCCTCCATTATCTTCTAGATTTCTTCTCATCTTTGCTACATTTGCAGCATTGTCTGTGATAAAGCTACACACTTGATACTTTAATTTTTGTTCACAGTTTTATAGTTTTTACTGCTCCTTCTTTTTAGTATTCTGCTGTATAGTCACTCCCTGATGTATTAGTTGTTTCTGTAAGATAGAACTTCTGTAAGATAGAACATCTTCTGTTGTCAGACAAGCACAACAGGATCATTGTGTACATTGCTTCACCCATCAAGACTCAGATTAACGCATTTCCCATCAATGTTTTTTGCGCGCTGTTCAATTTCTTTCTCATACACTCTATCCAGCAAACTTCCAGCAGTGTCTGCTTTACTGGGTGGAGTGTAGGCTGGTCGTAATGATTGAACCATGTCAATGAAATGTTTTGTTCTGAACAAGATGAAAGGGGGGAATTTGTTGCATAAATGAACCGAGCAATCTTTTCATCTATGGAGTCTTGCTGGAATTTGCTGGTCCTGATTACAACGCATCCATGGTTTTACTGGATGATGAAGACAGTACTATTTTTATATTTTTTTTTTTGGATACAGGTAACTTACTGTCTGATGTGTGTTTAGTTGCTGTGCTGCTGGTGGTACACATTGCAGATGGTGGACGTTCATAATACCTTATGTCTAAGAAGGACCCTAAAACAAAATGGTAAAGGAAGTCGCTCACTGAATATTACTCAGTACACTGCTTTTAAAAAAGTGATTGTAAATGCAAGATTTCTCCTAGTGCAACTCTTTGTACCACTTTTTAAATGATAAAATTTATTCTAAACCAGGTTTTATAGGGAAGATAATTAATAAATATACGGATTATCTAAATCTATTTAAACCCTTATCTCTAACAGCATACCAAACAAGTTGGAAAAAAAAATGGTTTTAAAAGTTAATATGCATAAGTGTCTAATAGAACTTTATTTGTAAACAGGAAATCTTCACCTAGGATGTTTGATTATATTGAGCAATAAAAAATTTCAGAAGTCCAGCAGTAACAGTAATAATATAGTTGATAAATATTTCTACAACAAATTAATATGCCAATTATATTTGCATTGAAACATTTTGAAATTCATAAGTAATCTATTCAAAACACAATTTTATTACAATAACTTGTCATAGATTATCATTTATTAGCATACTAGGACATGGAAAGCAGTCCATAAGAATGATGCAAAAACAAGTTTACTAACCAGTTGATTCAGATTGTTCAGGCATGCCCACATCATCATCTTCAGGTCATTTACTTCTGAGGAGCATTTTTCATAATGGTGTTTTATTCTGTTAATTAGGACTTGCATCTATGTGGCACGTGTTCCTGTTTTACCCAATGGTAGAGGAGTTTCTTGAAAATATTCCTGAGTTGGGTCTTTCTTATGACCTGCAGCCAAGGCAGTTTTTTCCTCCAGTTCCCAGGTGTTGAAATCAAGACTAGAGGCTGCACTCTGAAGAATACTGTTCCTTCTTCCCACAGGGTCCTGCTTGAACACCAATATTGTTCCTTTCTTTTTGCACACTTTGTTTCTTCTCCATTGTTACATAAACTGGATCCACTGCTCCCCAATTCTTCACCCTGGGGGAAAACAACAAACTAAAAACTATGGAAGACTTCTGCTCGTGTAACCCAAATGCCTTTTGCGCTGCAGTATTTTATTTATTTAGAGACAGAGAGGGAAGCAGATGAGAAATTAATGGATCTCTGTTTGTTTGTATCTCATTCTGTGTACACATGCAAGGAGACCAAGCAAGGCTATTTAATTGAAGTGCCTAGAACCATCCAAAGCAAGGGCTTGTAGTTACTGGGCAGGTTAGTGCTCTTCCATGAACTGGAGAGTAAGCTTCTGTGTTGAGTTGACTCGTAAATATTCATAATTTTGAGAACTGAACCAGTCAGAGACAAGCTATAAAATAGGAGTAAGAGACCGAGGTGGATGATCCTGATGTGATACATGATGGGGTCTCCTGGAGTAAGAGGCCAGGTCCCAATGCCTGTGATCACTTTGCCAGTCTTTTGCACCCAGTAGCACTGTCCCTGGGTCCCCCACAGGATCAAGCCCTTACTACAGTTCATGACCTATTGTGCCATATTCTTAAAGCTTGATCTCAAAAATTAAATGTTTTTCCTCATATTTTTCTTTATTTAGAAAAGCATCCTTTAACTCAAAATGTTTGATGGTGACAGTCATAGATTCAACATATTTTTTATTAAATTCAGATTTCATTTTAAACAGGTTTATTTTTAAAAAGAAAAGCTCATTATAATTTACATAAAATAAAAAGTCAGATTTATATTTTAAAAAATCCAACTTAAAATATATATAAATCTACCCTCCTGGAGAGAGAACTACCTATTTGTCATTACAATTTGTCATCCCTCTAGGCCAGAGTAGAAGCATGTGGTGGGACAGAATTAGAAGCTAGCAGCTACCAGTAATATCAATTCTGTGGATAAAGCTTCATTTGCTGCTATTTTATTTTTATTTAGCACTAAATTCATTTAAAAAATAATAGTTTTGTTATCCTGGCTGAAATCTGGAATAATATCCTATGTTATAGAAATGAGTGCTATGCACAAATTAAAGAAACTACTCACAGTGAAATTGTGCTGTGCATTAGAAAAGGAGGAATAAACTAGTATTGCGTGACACAAATAAAAGCAGAACGGTTTGTGTCAAAACTCATTGTATAATTCCTTCCAGCACACCCACATTTAGTATTTACTGAACAAAGATTAAGGGCAACAAATTGAAACATAAATATTCAGTTGCTTTGAAAAACATTTTTCTGCGAATTATTACTTGCCAAGTCTTTATGACTTTGAAGATAAATGTCCTGTCTTCTTAAAAAAAAAAAAAAAAAAAAAAGTAAAGAAAAGAAATGGAAACAAACTGTTAATGATTAGTAAAATATATTTCTATCTTTGTGTATAAAAAGATTTAAAGCGATTTCAATAATATATTACTAGTGAGTACTCCTTGCAGTATTAAATTATGGCAGTAGCTTACTCCACAAACCTTTCTTTACCTCTCCACCACCCCAGTCTCTGCATGTTGATTTAGTTTTGTTTGAGTAGACAGAATTTGAGCTGCTAAAATATTTTATTAATTTTAAGAACATGGGAGCAAAGGTAATATAATTTTGTAATTGTATATTAAGCAAATTGCTTGAAACTGAGGTGAGATTAAAAATGAGTAATCAGCATCTTTTATTCATCTTCAGATACATTTGGATCACAAGTAGTAATGAAGATTTGTAGGTCACTTTTTTTCTGACAAAGAATACCTAAGCTCTTCTAACAAGTCCAGTTAAGACTTTGGAAATTTGTGTGTTCTTGCAGCTGGAATGTATGACTAACTATGGCATTTATTTCAGAAGTTACAGCTGCTTGGCTTTCTTTCCACTGAGTATATTTTTGATCAAAACGTTAACATCAAGTGGCTGCCTTCATTTTAAGCCTAGCTCTTCAGTTTACAGAGTATTATTGGTTCCTTTAGGGACAAGCAATAAATATATTGTTTCAAGTTCAACAGAAGAGAAGTAATTGGAAAATGAGCTTCATAATCATCTTTATGTAAAATGACACCTTGAGCCATTAAGCACTTGTGTAAAGTGTTCTCGTTGTTTTAAAAGCAGACACCTTTGGCTGAAATAATACAGTTTTAATTCAAAGCATAAAGAGGATCTCATTCTGTGCTGTATGTGGTACTAAGCAACTTAGCCTCCCTATGAGGCTATTAGGAATCAAACATTGTCAGACAAAACAGAATTTGTGTGACTGTAGCAAGTATCATAGCTATATGTTCTATTGCTTTTGCAATATCATGGAAACTAAAATTTCTGGGTTTAAGGAAATGTAAATATTCAGTCTATTTTCTTTAAGAAAAGAAATGAGGAAATATAATTTATGATTTATTAATGTTTGGTTTCCCTCAGCAAACTGGTGGGAAGAGGTGGGAATTTGGTTTCTCACTTGGGAGTTGCCCCTGAACATTGAGAACTTCCATCTTACTGAGCAATGCTTAGGGCCTAGTAAGTTTTGTCTCTGGCTATTAGGGTTCAGTTAAAAAATTCAGTAAAGGAACAACCTGAACTTGAGAAGAAGATTTGGGCATCGCTGCCTACAGCTCAATGAAGATATCTGCTCGTTGTTCAATGGCAGTCGGAATAACAAATATGTGAAGCCCTTATCCTTCAAACACCTACATGCATGCTCAACCTCACTTTTGGACTGCTCACTGTAGTAAAATTAAGTATGTCTTTGTAGGATCAGGACCTTAGTTTGCATAAGCAACAGGAGAAAAATATGATGCTTATGGCTTACTCCCAACTGGAATACTTTAAAAGGATATTTCAGAGTTTTTCTAAAGGTGGGGGGAGGAGGTTAGAGAAAGGTCACAAAAATGACTGGGGCATGGAAACACTTTCATATGAAGAGAGATTGAAAAGATTGTTTGTTTACCTTAGAAAAGAGACCTCAAAAAAGTATATAAAACAATTTAATGGAATAGAGGAGGTAGATGGGACATTTCTGTTTTCTCCCTGTCTTAGGAGAAAGGGGACAGTCAATTAAATTGAAAAGCAATAAATTCAAAAGTGAAAACCAAGAAATATTTTTTGCATAAAATCTGAATTAGATCACTGATGTTGAGTCCAAAAAATTAATAGAATTCAAAAAGAGCTTAGATATTTATATGCATAACAAGAATATCCAGCGTTTTTATAGTTAATACCAACAAATTTTAGAGGCGATATTAAACCTCATGCTACCAGGTTTTTTGCCAAACTCTAACTATTAAAAATTAGGATGAGACCTAATGTGGGAGGTAGGTTATTCGGCATCTGCCTAATACAGTGTTTCTTGCAAGCTCATCTGAAGCCTCTGGTGCTGGCCATCATCAGAAATCACTGGACTAGATGGTTTGTGGATCTGATCCAGTATGGCAATTTCTGTGTTCCTGTAACACAGCCATGGGGGGCAAAAAGTAGAGGAAAAAATCTAGTGTGTTTTAAAAATGTATTTAATTGTATGTGGGACTGCAAACACTAAAATGCCTTAATCATATTCATATGGTTAGCCCTTACTGCAGGGCAGCGTTAAAATTGTTTGGGTGCTTCACATGTGCTTATTTTAATATGTTTGGGTTTCTTTTAAGTGTATCCTTAATTCTAAATTTTGTGAATTTGTAATGCTTGGTTTTAGGATAATTGCAGCACCTTGGAGGGTAAAAAAAATAAAATACTGCTACATACTTAAACTTAATTATATCTTAATGTAAGTGGGGTTTTTTTGGGGAGGTGGGGAAGAATAAGGGAGTACATATGATAAATTCCATCTGCTTTTAAACTTACTGAGTTTCTTTCAGTTGCCAAACCCTTATTATCAGTTGCTCAAAGCTTTTACCCAAAACATATCTTTTGGATTGAAGTTCCTATTTAGTCTCAAAATTAGAACTTTGTGTTTGTTTTTTGTTATTGCATTGTTGATGATACAGCTGTTAGGCTATTTTTTAAATTATCCAAATGTGTACAGGGAGGAGACCGAAGGCAAAAGTATGTTGTTTTTCATCTGCTAAAAAATGTTTGTCTTTTTTGTGGTTAAATAACTGAGATTTATTTTAACGTTTTAAAACTTGGCCAGTTTATGATCCTGAATAAGGAGTGCATGCTTTGTCTGCTTTGAAGAAATTTGGTTTTCAAATAATGTGGTATTTGGCTCATGTGAGGTACATTTCCTAAACTTTGGAAAGACTTACCAAATTGTAAGACTCACTGTTCAAACCTAATCACTGATAGCCAAGGTGATTCTGCTCTACTTCAGAATCATTGGAGGAAGTTTGGAACCCTTTTTTACTTACACAGCAAGTTCAATATGTCCTCTGATTTATCTGCCTTCAGAATGCGTGTTCCCTACCACAATCACTGCAAGTCTCTCTGCCAGTTGCAAAATCAGCTTGTTACACTCTACCCCCATCCCCCCCTCGGCAGTCTTACTGGATTTAATGTATTATGATGTGAAGGGGGACAGACTGATAACTTCAGCATTAATTCACTGGAGTTATCGAGGCAGTTTCCAATTTACTGTACAGTTAATACTAAAAATTAAATGTACTTTATGGTGATAGTTATTTTATTATAATAGATTGAGTATGTTCTATTCTTGCAATGAAATAACATGGTTAGATGACTCCACATACCTTCAGTGACCTTTTTACTTTCAACCATTGTATGGGCATATCTTTGTAAAAAAGTCTCCAAATTTCCTTCTCCCCCCTCCCCCAACATTGTGTTCCATGTTTAAAAAAATATGGAGAAAACCTGTGAGTTGTTATCCTGTTACAGTGAAATAGATAAATAAGATAAACCAAGTGGAAAAATCAAATGAAATGGAGAAAATCTGTATTCTGAATCAACTATTGTGGATTGTGCTTTTTAAATTTTTACATTGTATAAGGCAGGGGTGGCTAAACCGTGTCTCGCGAGCCACATGTGGCTGTTGGACAATTAAAATGCAGCTCATGGAGCACTCCATGTCCCTCCCCCCATTCTCCACCTACCAGACTGGGGGCGGGGAGCTCAGGGCTTCTGCCCTGCGGCAGGGTGGTGGGGCTTCAACCCTGTGGGGCATGTCTGCTGAGGCTTGGGGCTTCAGCCTTGTCAGGTGCCTACTGCAGGGTAGAAGCCTTGTACCCTGACAGGCACGCCCCGCTAGCAAACTTCTTAAGATTATCGTATGAGGCTCGGAGGATTAGTAAATTTGGCCACGCCTGGTATAGAACATAACTTCAGACCTTATTTTGCAGAAGGTACAGTAATTTCAGGGGTAACATCTTAGAATCTCTTCCATGAAACACATGATTGGAACTTTGTCAGAAAATATGAAGGCTAAAAGAACTCCATTTTACTTTGATTTTTTACAATAAGGCAAGGGAAACATTGTTCCTAAAGGTTTCAGAGTAGCAGCCGTGTTAGTCTGTATTCGCAAAAAGAAAAGGAGTACTTGTGGTACCTGAGAGACTAACAAATTTATTAGAGCATAAGCTTTCGTGAGCTACAGCTCACTTCATCGGATGCATTTGGTGGAAAAAACAGAGGAGAGATTTATATACACACACACAGAGAACATGAAACAATGGGTTTATCATACACACTGTAAGGAGAGTGATCACTTAAGATAAAGCATCACCAACAGCAGGGGGGGGAGGAGGAAAACCTTTCATGGTGACAAGCAGGTAGGCTAATTCCAGCAGTTAACAAGAATATCAGAGGAACAGTGGGGGGTGGGGTGGGAGGGAGAAATACCATGGGGAAATAGTTTTACTTTGTGTAATGACTCATCCATTCCCAGTCTCTATTCAAGCCTAAGTTAATTGTATCCAGTTTGCAAATTAATTCCAATTCAGCAGTCTCTCGTTGGAGTCTGTTTTTGAAGCTTTTTTGTTGAAGGATAGCCACTCTTAGGTCTGTGATCGAGTGACCAGAGAGATTGAAGTGTTCTCCAACTGGTTTTTGAATGTTATAATTCTTGACGTCTGATTTGTGTCCATTCATTCTTTTACGTAGAGACTGTCCAGTTTGGCCAATGTACATGGCAGAGGGGCATTGCTGGCACATGATGGCATATATCACATTGGTAGATGCGCAGGTGAACGAGCCTCTGATAGTGTGGCTGATGTGATTAGGCCCTATGATGGTATCCCCTGAATAGATATGTGGACAGAGTTGGCAACGGGCTTTGTTGCAAGAATAGGTTCCTGGGTTAGTGGTTCTGTTGTGTGGTGTGTGGTTGCTGGTGAGTATTTGCTTCAGATTGGGGGGCTGTCTGTAAGCAAGGACTGGTCTGTCTCCCAAGATCTGAGAGAGCGATGGCTCGTCCTTCAGGATAGGTTGTAGATCCTTGATGATGCGTTGGAGAGGTTTTAGTTGGGGGCTGAAGGTGATGGCTAGTGGCGTTCTGTTTTCTTTGTTGGGCCTGTCCTGTAGTAGGTGACTTCTGGGTACTCTTTTGGCTCTGTCAATCTGTTTCTTCACTTCAGCAGGTGGGTATTGTAGTTGTAGGAATGCATGATAGAGATCTTGTAGGTGTTTGTCTCTGTCTGAGGGGTTGGAGCAAATGCGGTTATATCGTAGCGCTTGGTTGTAGACAATGGATCGAGTGGTATGATCTGGATGAAAGCTAGAGGCATGTAGGTAGGAATAGCGGTCAGTAGGTTTCCGATATAGGGTGGTGTTTATGTGACCATCGCTTATTAGCACCGTAGTGTCCAGGAAGTGGATCTCTTGTGTGGACTGGTCTAGGCTGAGGTTGATGGTGGGATGGAAATTGTTGAAATCATGGTGGAATTCCTCAAGAGCTTCTTTTCCATGGGTCCAGATGATGAAGATGTTATCAATGTAGCGCATGTTTATAAGCATCCACAAGCCCTAATGTAGAACTGACACTTTTAATACCTCTATTCGTGAGGCTGAACACTTAGAATATTTTATTGCTAGCTTATTAAATTAATTTTATATTTGCACTGACCAGGTGCAGGGTCTAGGTTCTTTTCTGATAGCCTTTAAATTCCTCTTTGAATATATCATAGTGGATCCCAGTGTACATGCACATGTGCCTCATTCCTGCAGGTTTGGAATCTTTCAAATGACAGGCTGCCCTTATGGATGCTATGTGTCCTTTGCCTCTTTGTGCTCCAGTATGAGGGCAGAAAATGTCGAGAACCTGTCACCCTCCCTCAGTTCCCTTTTACAGTTCATGGCTTCAAGATGGAACCTGAATGGTGTCCAGTCTACTCTGTTTCTCAAGCTTCAAACCCAACTTTACTCTGAAGAAATTCCTGTTCACTCTCATTTAATTTATTACTTTTTTTTTTTTTTTGGTGGTCCAAAAGACAAGGGGAAATCCCCTGCTGGAATGAGGCGCTGGGTGCCAACTACCGGCATAATAGTCGCTTAACCCACTGGCTTTAAACCCTGCTCATCATGCACAGCATATGTCTTTTCTGCCTCAGGGAAGTACATATCCCTGACAAGCGCTTAAGCTGACACTCTTTCCCCTCTTGCACCCAAAAATCAGGAAACACAAGGCTCAAATTACATCTCTTGGAGAAATCCATGAAAGAGACATCTTCCAAGCTGGAGTTGAGGAGGCTATCTGCAGCAAGTGCCAAAGTAACCAGATACCCATACCTCCAGTTCCAGTGGGGAGAAAAGTCTAAAAGGATGCCAGGACCACTGGGACCAGTGTCAAAATCCCCAGCACCTTATGCACCAGCGGTCTTGGCACCAAGCATCTATGTCAGCTTCCAAGGAAAGAGACCCAGCACCCATTTTGACTACTTCAGACACTGAGCAGCATACCCACAGAGAGCTTGTCCCATAAGGAGGGGTCAAAATTCCTCCAAAGACAAGTCTCCCCAAACACTCTTCAAGGGACATCAAGGGATAGAAGCAGGATTGTGAGACCATGGTTCAGGCACTGATGTTGACACAGACCTGGTCTGGTACTGACACCAATCAGTGAGCCCTTTCAGGTACCAAGGTACACCTTTGAAGAATTGTCCTTTGCCCCTTGTCTCAGCACTAGAACTGGCACCAGCTCTAAACCTGCACCCATCAACACCACTTTTCCCAGAGATGTACTCCCCCGTGCCATCGCCAAGCCCCTCCTTTGTCCTGACTTTGAGCAGGGAACCCTCTCCTATTAGATTGGAACATTACTGTGGAGGAATTCCAGAAACACCCTTTACCAAGCTCTGGTGCATGACTGGCAGTGGACAGGCCAACTACTGTCTGGCCAATACCCATACAATTTATCACAATGACTTTACTGGCCTTACTAGGTCTAGTTTCCCACAGGTCTAGAATGGAGCCCCATCACATGTCAGGAAAGAGAAGGATGTGTCAGTCACCATCCCCCATCAATTGCCAGGACCCCCAATTTGGAACCAGAGGAATCCACTTGTGAGGATGCAGAGGTTGTTCAGGAAAATCTCCTATTGCCTTGCCCACCTAAGGCATCCTCTTCTCTGGATGAAGCAGTAAACTTGTCCCTGACACTGGCCATCATTGATTTTAGGATCTTCCAAAACGTGCTGTTGAAGATAGCTTCAGCCTTGTACATCAAGCTAGTGGTGAACCAAAAGAACACGACAAGCTATTTGATATCCTTAGCTCATCACTGTCAACAGGAATTGCCCTACCGATCAATGAGAGCATATTGGACCTAGCAGACGGACAGTAACATACCCCAACGTTGCTTCCCCTTCTGCAGAGTAGAAAAGCATTATCAATTTCCACTTAGTCTTCAAACATTTTATGTGCATATGACACCAGGGTCTCTTGTGGTACTGCAGTCCAGGAAATGACTAATTTCACAAGGGGACTCTAAAAGATACAGTCTTCAAGGAACTGGACATTTTTGGCCAAAAGGTTTACTTATCAGCCTCCCTCCAATTCTGCATCACGAACTACCAGACTCAGTTCACTAAATAGTTTTCTGATGAGGGGGAAAAGAGTAATCCTCTTTCTATCTAGGCTCCTGCAGGACTCTGGAGAGGAGCTGGACAGATGGTAGTGAAAACAGCGCTACAACTGACAGTAGACAAGTCTGATTTGACCACATGACTACAGCAGTCACAATGTGCTTGGCCTCCTGGTTACAGGTGTCTGGGGTTCCAAAAGAAATCCAAGTGACGGTAGAGGACCTACTTTTTGAGGGCATAGAGCTCTTCAGCAAGCAGTCAGAAGAGGTACTCTGTTCTCTCAAGTATTCCAGGGCAGTGCTGAGCTCTTTAGAGATCTACATCACAATGCTGTAATTCAGGCCCTTCCTATATCAGCCCCTCATAGACAAAGAATACAGGCTTATTCCCACAGTTGCCAACTGCAATACTTGCTCAAAGAGCAACCTCAGGAGGCATGCCCGTCCTCCTCTCTCACACACCATGATTCTTCCCAGAGTCAGCAGATTTGATGAGGGTGTTGAGAGCCACATCAAGACCATCCCAGACCTGACCTTCGGAAATCACCTCACCGTCATCTATTGGGTCTGGTCAGAGATAACAACTGACAGAGGAGTGCTTATATGTAGCAAATGAGTGCTGGACGTCCCGTGGCTACCCCTTCCATTTCTTTTTCTTTGCCCCCTGCCCCATGGACTTTCCCCATCTGTCTTTTGTGACCCTTCTCATGAGTCTGTTACAAACAGCAGTGGCCTCTTTACTTTGTCTAGGAGCTATAGAAGAGGTAGTACAGTGGAAGAGATTTATATTCCTGATATGCCCTTATTCTGAAGGGGGGGGGTCTTTGTCCTATCCTAGATCTGAGGAGACTGAACAAATACAGCACCTCAAAGTAAAGAATGGTAATGCTTGCCTCCATTATGGCATCACTTCAGGTTCAGGATTGATTTATCGCTTTCGACTTACAGGATGCATATTTCCACATTGCCATTCACCCAGCCCACAGGATGTATCTGAGATTTATGGTGGGACCAAATCACTATCAGTACGAGATTCTGTCCACAGCACCAAGAGCTTTTACAAAAGATGGCAGCACACCTGTAGAAAAAGGGCATTTATGTCTATCTGTACTTGGATGACTGGCTCATCAGAGGTAGCTAACATCAGGAAACTCTGAGTCTCAAATGTGCTCTCCGGGCCTCCTAGTGGATGGTGAGAAATAGTCTCTTATCCTTTCCCAGATAGATCCCCCAACAGCAAGGGCTTACCTACCAGAGGATAGATTCCTCTCACTTCAGTCATTACTGAATAGGATGAAGTCACACCCCACTACAGTGGCACCAACTTGCCTCACATTATTAGTTTATATGTGTATGAGTATGTAATTGATGCAGCTTGATAGCCTTCATCTGAGATTGCCGCAATTCTGGTAGAGGTCAGTCTAAAACAATGGTCCCCAAATTGTGGGATGTGCCATCCTAGTGTTGGGTGTGGAGGAATGTTTGGGGTGGGGCTGCAGAGCCCAGGCCAGCCCCTCTGTGGGGCGGAGAGGGAGCGCCACCCAGCCACGTTCCGCACCCAGCTCTGTTCCAGCCTCCAGAGTTGGCCCCCAACCGTGACCCCGGCCGCTGGCCCCCACCGTGGACCCATTCCCAGCCGCAGCCCTGCCCTCAGCCTCAGCCATGGCTTTGGCCCCCTTACCCCAGTCCATGTCCCCCCTTCCCCCCAGGAGCCGTGGCGCCACTTCTTACCCTGGCTCCTAGCGGGGACTGGGAGGGCGCAGTCCGAGGTGGGCATGTGACCCTGAAAAGTTTGGGGACCACTGATCTAGCTCCTGCAAAACAGGCAGTGTCCAAAAAGGTGCATCTTTTGTGACCCATCATCTTCAAGGCCATCTATCATGGACATGTCAGAGCAGTTTGGGGAGCCCATCTGGACCATCTGCAGTTGCAAGGGTCACTGTCACTGGAAGACATGGACCTGCACATAAACATCTTAGAGCTCAGAGCCATCAGACTGGTATGCAACACTTTCTGTCCTGTGATACTTGGAAGTGTTGTTGCTGTCAGACAATATGTCAGCGATGCACTTCATAACCAAGCAAGGAGGCTCCTGCTCTTTCCTACATCTGCAGAGACAGTCAAGCTGTGGAGTTGGTGCCAACTGTATGGCATAACCCTGGTAGCTCTGCGCCTCCCAGGAGCCAGCAGCATCTTGGCGAGCTTCCTAAGCTGGGAACAGTCCCCATTTACAAGTAGTCACTGCAGAAATCCATCACCAAGTTGATATTCCATCAGTATGGGCCTCTGCTGATAGACAGGATGTGTCCAGGATCATTGCCTTCCTTCAGCAGTGGAGTCAAGGCCTCCTATATGCCTTTCTGCTAATCCTCCAAGGTGACTTGCCAAAGCCAGACAAGACTAAGTCACTCTCATTCTCAAAGCTCCCTAGTATGTGAGGCAGTTTTGGCTGACGGACCTATTACAAATGTACACATAACCACCTATCAGGCTCCCAGATTGCCCAGACATGCTGTTGCAAACCAGAGTCAAGTATACCATCCAGACCTGAAGTCGCTGCGTCTGACTGGTTGGACGTTGGCTGAGCACCATGGACAGGGACGGATCCTTATGCATTCAGGAAATTCTGGCACAGAGCAGAAAGTTCCTCCAAATGGAAAAGATTCTTAATATGGCCAACTCACCATGGCCTAGACCTAGTGCAGGCCCTAGTGGTCAAGTGTATGTCTAGACCACAATTAGACACTTGCGGCTGGCTCATGTCAGCTGATTCAGACACACTGGGCTTGGGCTAAGGAGCTGTTTAATTGTGGTGTAGAGGTTCAGGCTCGGGTTACAGCCCAAGCTCTTGGATCCTCTCACCTTGTGGGCTCTAGAGCCCGGGCTCCAGCCCAAGTCTGAAAGTCTACAATGCAATTAAACAGCCCCTTTCAGCCCGGGAGCCTAAATCAGCCACAGTTTTTTAATTGCAGTGTAAACGTACTCAAAGATTCTTGTCTATTTGCTGCAGTTAAAACATTCTGAGCTTTTATTTGGCTCAACCAGGGTCCATCCAGCAGCAATATCAGCATATAATCTGCTGATATATTTATGCTCTCTCTTCTCTCATCTGACAGCATCTAAATTCTCAAGCACCTAATGCATGCTTACCCACCAGTCTGAGAACCTACTCCAAAAGGTGACCTCAGCATCATCTTTCACAGGCTAATGGACCCTCCTGGTGAGCCTGTCTCAGTGTGCTCCATCCTTCATCTTGCTCTCAGAATTATCTTTTTAGTGGCTAAGCACCTCAGCCAAAAGAGTGAGCAAGCTTTAGATACTTACAGCAGAACCCCTTTATACCTCATTCTGTAAAGACAAGATGGGTTCTGAGACCTCATGCAAAATTAATTCTAAAGTTGGTTTCTGAGTTCCACTTAAACCAATCAGCTAATTTACCTGTGTTCTTCCTAAAACCATGTTCCACAGAAAGGGAAAGGAACCTATACCCTCTAGATGTATTCAGAGCACTTCAATATCACATTAACAGGACCAGATGTTCTAGACTGCCCTACATCTATTTGTAGCCATAGCTGGCCACTCCAAGGGCCAGGCAGTACCATTGCAAAGGCTATCAAAATGGGTAACGTATCTTCGTTACCTGTCTTTCACCTGTCTTTCCAAATGTTAAGTCTCATTCAACCAGAGCTCAAACAACATCCTGGGCCTTCTTCTGCAGTGTGCTGGTATCTGAACTCTGCAGGACACCTACATGGAGTGACCTGCATACATTTGCCAAGCATTGTTTCTAGATTGGATGCCAAACTTAGGAGGACAGTACTCCAGTCTCTATTTAACTGATGTAGTTGTTGTTCGTCATTCCCTCCATTCTAATAGGTTACCTACAGTGGCATCTGTACTGGTGCATATTTGAAGGACAAACCATTACTTGCTATACACTAACTGTGGTTCTTTGAGGTGCTGTAGTCATTGCGAATCCCATGAACTGCCCACCATACCCATTTTTGGCATACTGAGCTCCCATGTCCTTCAAATTGCAAAGGAATGGAGGGAGAATTGGGACTGCTTCATCCTTTAAGTCGTCACACAGGAGCACAAAGAGGCATAGCCCTGATGTACACTGCTATTAACAAAACTTGAGTTCATGCATGTAAGGCACACGTGCACCTATGAGAGCCACATTGACTACATCTCAAAAAAGTGCTGTTACTGTGTGGTAAATAACTGTTGTTTCTCTGTTTCTTCAGTTGAACAAAACCATGGTGTGCCTTTCAGCTTTGCCCTGTAATCATTGTAGTAATTGACTTGTCATTACAACATCAGTAGAAATTGTGAATGTAATTAAATACATCCTATGACATGACATAAAGACTTTTTAGCAGGGAACCAAGTAATATTTTGAGAAGTTAGTTTGTCAAATTGTGAAAGTATAGAGTAATGTGAAAATGTTGATGGACTTGTGATTGTAATCATGTAGCAGTATGAAAAAGAGATTTCCCTTTTTTCTATATTAGAGTTATTAACCATTTATATAGCACCATAAATTTACACTGTGCTTAAAACATAGTACAGCATGATTAGAGCTTGTAGTTGAAAACAGATTAGACAAACTGAAAAGACACAAGACACCAATTCAAGAAAGAGAAGGAGTAGAGAGGGTATCCGGGAAGGAGAATAGATAATTAGCTCTGGAGAAAAAGTTTGACATGCAGGAGACTAGATGAGTATAAAACATCAGAAGAGAGAAGTTTTTGGACAGATGGGAGGTCTGAGAAAGAATGGCAGATTGGGGATTTGAAGTTTCTTGTTATGACTCTTAGTTCTTTTCCATGTCTTAAGCTCTCTCTGTGCTTCACTTGCCTGTTGTCAGTACCTTCAAAATACTTCTCTGGATGGCGAAACTGCATTTTGAGAATACAAAATGAAAATTCTTAAGTTTAAATTCCAAAAATATTAAAATTGGACAGGTTGGTTACACCTGTCAGATCTTAAATTTAATCCGATTAAATCAGGATATTTAAAAAATAATAATTATTAGAACAGAAATTTAAACTCTAAACCTATTTAGTTTGTTGTGGTCAGCTCCTGACACACACTATTCTTTCAAAAAGGGAGCCTCTTAATAAGGGAAATGGGTCTGTAACTCCTAATTATCTCTCTAATTTGGATAAACTCTTATACCTAGGGGAGATGAAATAAGGATGGTGTTTTATTTACAAATGCTTCATTATAGTTATATTTTAGGTCTCAATCTGCAAAAACTTACTGATTGAAATCAATTGATTACTAAGTGCAAAAAGTGAATCACATGCATAAATCTTTGCAAAATCCAGTTTGCCCTAAGTGTGCAATAACGAATGTACTTGAACACTCAGTAGGGTTAGAGTTATGATTTAACAACGTAAAAATGAAATTGTTCCTCAAAATATCTAGTTTTGGGGCGCGCGTGCGCACACACACACACACACACAGAGTTCATTGGTGACCTTTTAATATTTTCTCTCCTTTAAAGGCCGTTTGTATGCTATGCAGACTGGGATGAAGCTTGACAGTAAAACCCCAGAGTGCCGCAAATTTTTATCCAAACTAATGGATCAGTTGGAAACTGTGAGTATTTGGGTTTGGGGTTTTTTGCTATACTATTAGAGAACCTACTACTATCTCACTTTTTAAAAAATCATCTTTAAACAATTGGAATTGCCTTTCCCTTTTCATTAATTAATTAAACAAACCAATATGTGCAAGCATACTGTTTAATTGTTGTAATGTATTGTTTTTAAATTAGGTGACAGGAGAGGCAAAGGGTCTACATATAGTTACACAAACTTAACTGAAATCTAACACAAACTTTTTTTTTTACCATAAAATTCTGTGTGAAGTACACCTATTACAATGAGAGGTTTCAGAGTAGCAGCTGTGTTAGTCTGTATCCACAAAAAGAAAAGGAGTACTTATGGCACCTTAGAGACTAACAAATTTATTTGAGCATAAGCTTTCGTGAGCTACAGCTCACTTCATCGGATGCAATTACAATGATATTTTACAATGATACTTTATTTAAACTCTATTGAGAAATTAGATGACCTAAGGATAGGATTTTCAAAAGTGCTCATGCATGGCCTATCTATTCTCCCATTGAAGTCAATGAGAGTTTTACCATTGACATGAGCGGATGTAGTTAACCCAATGCTGACTGCTTTTGAAAATCTTACCCTAAATATCTTGCTGGAAGAAATAAATCTCTTGCCATGCTGGTAAGATCAAGTAACGTAACCATCTAAAAATGTTAAGTTCTGTCATAATTTCTGAACTCGATCAGTCAAGAATTCGTAATGTGGCAACCTTAATCTTACTCACTTACTATGTAAATAATCATCTGAGCCTCTGAGAAGCAAGGACCAATACTGTGCAAAAGAAAAAAGTATCTTAAACTGAAGAGGAGTAAATTTAAAAAGGAAATGCATGGTTGAATACATCAATAATAGATTACTGAATACATCAATAATACATCAATAATAGGCATTATAGAAGCTGAATGCCACCTAATGACTTCTAATGTAAAATTCCTGTTGCCCTTCATGGAGTTGTCTGCCTTTCTCTCCCCCTTGGTGAAGGAATGCTATGCTTGGAAAATAATGTTTTAACACCATCATCCCAGTTATGAAGGATCTTGCAGTGTGTCCTCAAAGTGGCTGTCCTCTGATCTCTGATACCAAAGCTTTGAACATGTTATGAAAATGGACTTGTAGGTAATTGAGGGAACTCAGAAGTGAAGTATTGATGGAAGTCTGTTCCAGTCAGCAGAGAGGCAGCCCAAGATGGAGTATCTGCATTGTGTTCATGTTCTATTCTAGAATAGTGAATTGTGATAATCCAATCTGGAGGTGACTAATGAATGGATCACTGTGGCCACAGCCTCATCTGGGAATAAATAGTAAAGTTTACTAGCAAACTGCAGTGGAAGAAGGATTTTTTTGATAATATCTCTGATACTATCTGATGCCTTGGCTTAGTGATATGTTAAATAGATACACAGAGCATTACACTGAATGTGAAGCCAAGGACAATGTATCAGCTATTTCTTCAAAGCATTTTTCTTCTTACCAGCACTGCCTCAGTCTTGTCTAGGTTCAGTCTGAGCTAACTATTAATTCAGTAGCTCCTGTCTTGTTGGCCTTATGACATTCTTGCACTGCTTTTATCTTTCGAAAATGCTGTATACAGGAAAGTGTCCTTGACATGTTGGCATTGGAGCCTGTTATATCTTGCCACATCTTCAAATGGTCTTATGTAGATGTTGAAAAAAAGGGAGATTAAATAACTTTGTCTTGGAGAGGAGCAGTTTCCTATCGCCACTCTCTGAATCCTCTTGGAAATGAATGATTGGAGCAGTAGTACTACACCATCTACTTCAGCTGTGTTATCTAGGTAGTCCAGTAGCACCTTTTGGTTCATATCTGAAAAAAGGTCAAATAATTTGAGCAATGAGATGTGGCCTCTAGCCAATGTCATAAGAAGTGTCGTGTTAGTTGCTATAGTGGTTGTCTCCATGGTGTGCCCCTGTCTGAAGTTCAGTAGGGGAGAATCAAGGATATTGCAGATGTCATTTTTTTTAGTTAATTGTTGTCCTTTTCTCTCTTTTACCCAACATTGGGAGGCTGGAGACAGAACTATAGTTGGAAGGTTCTGAAGCATCAGATTTATTTTGTATATGTTTGCATAGACTAGCATTTTTAGGTAATTTGGCGTTTTAGCTTCTCTGAAGGAGGCGATGATTTGTTAACAACAAACATAGTTGTTTTTCACTAGCCAGAAGAAGAACAAAAATGTCTTTCTGGTCTTGGTTTAAATATTTCTCAGGGCTTTGTGAGCTTTTGTGGATATGAGGTCAGACTTTGTCACGGGTGGTGAGGTGTAAACAATTATCATGCTTAGTCAAATGTAGATGCTGTATAACTGTAAAAGTAACATGGCTGTAAAGAATAAAATAACTCAGCTGTCTGGAAATTACCAGAAACAAAATTTGTTATGAAACACCATTATTTTGTAAATAATCATGATTAATTATTGTTTAATACTGTATATTATTGCATTATAAAATATTTTACATATTTTATGTAGATATGCCTTTGCATTAGATAATTGTATTATCTTAATGGTTCTGGCAAAGTAAAGCCATTGTGCATGCTTTTAGGTTTGAATTATAAACCATAATTTAGTACATAATGTTCAACCTCAGCACTACAGTGCTCTTTGGGGAAGAATTTCAAAGGCACAGCTTTAGGCACCTAATTCCCATTGACTTTCAGTGAGAGTTAGGAACCTGTCTGCTACTTGAGCCTTTGAATATCTTTTCCTTTATATTGGAGAACCTTTTATTAAAACTGCCTCATTATATGTAAAAATCTTAGCTAAGGAAATCTGTATGAAATGACAGTTCATCTTCAATAAATAAAAGCAATGAGTACAAGTTTGCATATTTTAGGTCAAATATAAGTCTGATAAAATTACTTACAAATAATGATAATTCACTAGGAAGAAAATTAAGCTTTCTCAAATACCAGTTGTTTTGTAACATAGCTATGATGAAAATCATGTTTAATTTACTTTTGTAAAGAAAAATAATTATTTGCAGTAATGTTCACATTTCAGGTCTAAAACTCTCGAGTGGCTGTTTTTGGGTACTTTGTGTGCTTTTTACATTGCTGTAGGTATTCCTAATATTATAGATGTCTAGCCTTTAGACTTTATTCATGTGTGCCCTTTGGAAAAAAAAATAGACTACCATTCAAAGTTGCCTTTACAATTTTTGGCAGTATAGAAGTTGTATGTTTGTATTATGTGTAGTATTCCTGTTTTTTGTTCTGTAAAGATAAACTGAGATGTCTTTAAATGCAAACAGTAAGTCTATTCAGGAGCCCTACATCCACCTGTTGTAACTGTACCAGTGTTATTTACTTTACGGATTTTATTAGGAAACCTGAGGTTTCTTGTACTCCGTAACATCTTTGAAAAGAGGTCTTTCAATTGCAGTTCACTGCTTAGACTGAGCATTCCAGTAAATATTTAGGTCATTAGATCAGTCAGGTTACAGCTGGGATTTCCTTTTCATTAGAGCTGAGTTTTTATTAAATACACTAATGTGCAGCACAAAAATGTTTTATAAGACAGAAGAAATATGTAGTCATACTGTTCTACAGTGTGACTCTGTGAAACACACACTATGAATTCGGTAGTGTTCAATCCTTACTCAGAGTTCAGAATGTATGGTCTTTCAGATAGTGGGGAAAAAATGATGTACTCTAGATATTCCTTCACAGCAGCATGTGTGCATATTTCTTTCAATATTTCTAAAGACCATTGTGAAGAATGCTTTTGTTGTAA
Source organism: Dermochelys coriacea (assembly GCF_009764565.3). Lineage (NCBI taxonomy): Eukaryota > Metazoa > Chordata > Testudines > Dermochelyidae > Dermochelys > Dermochelys coriacea. The sequence continues at coordinate 109,247,972 of NC_050070.1, forward strand.
TACACACCGTTCAGAGTTATTAGTTCATAATATTTTCTCCCCAAAAGGCTGCGCTCTGTTCTATTATAAGAAACTGAAATAAAGTTATTAATCGTGTCTCTCTGTTTAATTGCATCTGGATTGTTTTGAATTAGCAAATTGATCCTATGTCCTTGAAATTCAATTGCTGAGAGCTAGTCAGTAACCAGATATGTATTTTTAACTTGCTTCAGATGAAAAAGCAGCTGGGTGATAATGAAGCTGTTACTCAGGAAATAGTTGGCTGTGCCCATGTGGAGAATTATGCTTTGAAAATGTTTCTATATGCAGACAATGAAGATAGAGCTGGACGATTTCACAAGTAAGTGAAGAATGAAAGCAAATGGCTGAAAGTATCTTTTTTTTCTTCATTAGATTTATTACTTAGGTTAGGTAGAGTCCAGAAACTCAAATATCCAAACTGTGTCCTTCTTTCCTGATTTATGGAAAAACGTTGGGTTGTCATCCACTCTTTGCTCTTTGTGATTTTTTTTTTTTAAACCCATTCATCACTACCCCTTAAAGCTACCATTATAAAAATGGCTAGCATCTCTGAATGGCTTTCAGTGTATATAATGCCTTATTTTATTGGAAAATTATGCACCTCATTTTGAAAATGACCTATGTTGACCTAATAAGAGACTCCTGAGGCCAATATTGAATCATCATAATCATCAAACGTGGCAAAAGTGTTTCTACTGCTGTACTACTAATATATCTATGATGACACATTGCTAAGGTCACAGTAATGTGGTTTGATTTATGGTATTACTAGAGAATAATAAAAATGGCTAATTATTTTTATGAAAATACATTAGAATATCTTAGGAATTGGCATCTACAGAGCAAAACTGCAGATCAGTTTTGAAAAATCTGTATTTTGCCTTCTAGTTAAAGGGGCATTATCAATTTAAATTTACCCCTAGATCCAAATATTGTGGAAAAAGTTTTTTAAACTAAGTTCATTTATTTTAAATTTCAATGACAATTGTTTTTTAAACAAATAAACATTTCCCTGTGGTGTTTGATACAGTGTTATGACAAAGTTAAGGTTAGTGACTCTGACTATAAACAAAAGTGAAACTGATTTAATTATTTTTCATTGTCCAATCTGAAAGAAACATGAAAGATCAAATAGTGATAAGTAAATGAGATTTTAAAATTCTTTTCCTTTTAATAATGTGGTGTTAGTAGCAAAGATGAGAAATTTTGAGTGGAGGGGTTACATCATATAATTTTTAAATTTATAGTATTTCCTTAACTCATTTTTTAAGATCACAAGTAATAAGCAAAATTCTTAATATTGCTATAGTACTACATGTCAAATAGTTCCTTATTCAGTTTGTCTGTGTTATTGTTTTAAGACTTTATTATTAAAATATTACTTATGTAGGACTATCGTTGATTAGATTAAACTCGTTGAAAAAAATGAATATGCACCTGACTTCAATGAAAAATTATAACAACTAAGATATGAACTGACAAATCTACTTTTACAGATTTTTAGGCCTAAAAATGCTTACCTTTTAAAACCTAATACTAATGATATTCAGCATAAGAAACTAAAGTTTGTACGATGTTTGTTTGTTGTAGAAACATGATAAAGTCCTTTTATACTGCAAGTCTCCTGATAGATGTTTTGTCTGTATTTGGGGAGCTCACTGAAGAGGTAAGTTACACAGGTATACAGTATATCATTGATTGCTTCTTTCCAGCTATGACACAAAGACATGGTTTTAGTCTGTTAAAGCTTTGTTCTGCTTTTTGGCTCTCAGTATATTAGCTGTTAATTGTGAATGTCAATGTAGATGGGTTTTATTGCCATCTACAGCTTCACTCTTGTGATCACAGCATCTAGAAGGAATCACATCCACTGTTTCCTCCATCAGTGTAATATACAGGCTGTGTTTATTATTGTCCTTTACACATAGAAATTTTATACCTGTACAAGTGTTTCAGTTAGTAATGAACATACCATACATTTACATGGGGGTGAAATATTGCACCAGCTAGAGGGAGGGTCACCAGGGGAACTGGGGAGGGAAAATGGGAAAGTCTAACTCCTCTTCCTTCTCTCCCATTTAAAGAAAAGCGCTTCTCACCCTTAATAATTGAGGTTGCACTATATAAAGTTTAAAGTACAATATACATTTTTTGGTGCAATAAATAATAACTTTTAAAAAGTGATGTCTGATGTCAGCAAGTACTGAAGTTCAGTTCACAAATGTAGTGCTAATGTCCCGAATTGTCACTTTATAAGCATGTTATAAAGCACCAAGACTAGTTTCTGGAAAGCCAATTATAAACTAAAAATTGCAAGTAACTGAAGTAGACTTGGTTATAGCCACTTTTTTCAGCAGATTTCTTATTTGGACAAAGACTTCAGACCTGGCTGAATGGGATGACAGTATGCCTGGTAAAAATGGGAACAACCACCAGTACTACTTTAAAGTGAGGGTGTCTGCCAGTGGTACAGTCACCTGCTTCTGCTTACTCTTGCAGCAGGAGATTTAGACTGGAAAATACTGGAGCAGATAAAGTCTAATCAAGATGTTTCATGTTCTTCTATTTCCTTTCTAGAAAATAACTCAAGGGATTTCTGCAGAATTAGCTGAATTAAGAGTCTTGATGGAAAAATGTGACAAAAAGGTTGAAATCTTTGGACAGTAAGATAAAAAGAAAGCCAGTGCAGACCAGCACAGGCAGATTTTGCATCTAGTCAAAGGCAGTTTAAAATACCTTGAAGATCAAAACAAGATGCTGAAATATTAAAGCACTTGGTATCCCAGCAGGAGAAGGATATGTGGTCTTAGTAGCATTTGTGAAAGAACTAATGCCAGAAGTTATGAATGGGGATGGGATAGAACCTATTCAAATGGAAATTGGCAAACATACGACTAGAGGGTTCAGAGTAAAATGATGCTTGCTGTGATCTTTCTCAAAGATAGCTCATTGTGGTCAATTGTTCTCTCCTACCCCCAGATTTTAGCTCGGTTACGCTGGTTAGGAGAAGGGATTTGGCTTCACTTAGGGTTTAAACCCATGGAAGAATGTCCATTGACAGCAATGAGAACTGAATGGGTCCCTTGAACTTGGTAGACAAAGGTGCTTTGACACAAGAAGCTGGATTCTAAGTTTACTGATCTGCATCTAATCAGAACTAACCAACACTGTTCAAAGTGCAGTTTTACCTTCTGTAATCCGGGTGTTTGGAACATTGTTCCCCTCAGTAGCAGATGTAAATCAATAATTACATCTTTTTATGTCACATCCAAGATGTAAGGTCTAACCTGTCTTTCAGATTCTGAATGTTTCCATCAAGCGGAAGATTCAGTTGTCCTTACAAGCTTGTGGTCTGAAGAAGGGCTTTGTGTAAACTCAAAAGCTTGCGTCTCACCAACAGAAGTCGGTCCAATAAAAGATATTAGCTCAGATACCTTGTCTCTCTAATATTACACTGCATATAGAAGAATAGATAGCAAAGGTTTCTGAGGTATAAAAAAGGCCAAAGACACACTTTCTAAAGAATCATGTGAGGGACTATCTTTGGGCTCTTGAGCCAATGTAAACTGTACATCCTTAGCTGGCAACCAACATGACTAGCTCCAACAAGGATTCTGAACCCTAGTTGCTCACATGATCAGTCTCCTATGCAGCCAGGCACTTTGGGGGCTTCTAGGAGGAGGAATAGAGGTATCAGAATCTGAAGAATCCCAGCACTCAGAGGAAGCTGGAAAGCAGAAGCACCCAGATGTAAGGTAACTGCTCTGGCGGGCTGCAAACATGCCCCTCTAGCCCCATAAATTCACATTTGCAGTTGCCCTCTAGCCCATTCCCTACACCCAAGTCTCCCAGAGGACTCAGGTTACATAGTTTCATCTGCTCAGGGGCTGGAGCGAGAGCACAAGTATCATTCCAGCCCTTCCAGTGACTTCAGTTGTCAGTCTGGCTATAGGGGAAAGCAGCCAAGCAGACTTCTCTCCTCTCATATTCCAGATTTGGTAGGAAGAGGAAAAAGAGCCTATGCTGCCAAGACCCCTTCCTTCCAGAGAAGTCTATGCCAGAATTATCCCTAACTCTCTCAGTTTTGAGCATCTCATCTTTGTCACCTCCAGGAGAGAGGCTGCTGGGGGAGCTTAGGTTGATGATGGTTCTTCTGCTATAGACTCCCATTACCAACAGAACAGCTCAGGCAAGGAAATGGAGTAACTGCTCCAGTGATTCTCCTGTGGCTCAACATTTCCACCTCCACAGAAACAAACCATTAAAGGGGAAAAAAGCTAACAGGCAAGCATCAGAGTGACCAACAAGCAACTCCACATTTCTTCAGCAGCAGATCCATCAGGATACACAGTAGCCAGAAATCAGCCATAGCTTGCAGGATCTTTGCTACCCTGTTCCCCCAGGTAATCCTAACCAACCATGAAGTAGAAGAGATGATCAGGGGAAAGTACCAAAAGTATATTCTGTCTTTTGAGACTGACAGCTCCTCCCCACAACAGGCATATATGCTCCAATAAAGAGGACTACCCTTCTAGGCAATGAGGAACACCAACATCTGTTCCTTCAATGTCTCCAGTTAGGGTCCTGCTGGACACTCAAAGCTCTGTTCAGTCCAAACCTAAACAGTCCCTGCATCCTTTCACATCCCCATGGGAAACTGAGATACTGTGTACTAGATGGATGAGTATAAAGCAGTATGGGAAGAAGATTAACTGGAAAATGGGGCAATTTAAATGGCAATAGGACATCTCAGAGCTGCAGCTGTAGTGAGCAGAGCATTCTAAATATTGAAAAGAGGAACAACTGCACTTTTCATAGTTGGATGGCACAGAAGAGGAAACAATGGTGGAGCCAGTATCCAGGTCCTCCTAGTATAAGACATAATTTTGTCCTTTCATGCTCACATAAAGCAAATAGTAGACTAGTAGGGTTTTTTCCCCCTAAACAAAATATTAGGGCAAAATATTCTTTCCATCTAGCAGTCTGTTTGGTTTATACAGCTGCTACTCTCAGATCCAAAGATACAGTTCATGTGGAGAACGCCAAAAGAACCCCATCCTGGTTCAGTGGCGAATTAAAAAGGCAGTATAATAAATGGAAAATGGGGGGAAATAGATAACTTCTCATTTATATCGATTGCTATGTAGTGCAGAAAACTGATGAAAGAAGCTAAAGTCGGGGGAAAAAAATCCATGTCTGGAAGGGTTATGGACAATAGAGGAAGTTGAATATATTAATAACAAAAGAAATCCTAGCAATGGCATAGGCCCATTATTAGATGGAAATGGATAAAATTGTTGTTAATGATGTAGAAAAAGCAGAAGTGTTTAATAAATACTGTTCTGTGTTTGGAAAGAAGTGGAATGATGAACTCATATCATGAGGATAATGAAATCTTGTCCTGTCCATTTGTAACTAAGGATATTAGACATCTATTAGCGATACATATTTTTAAGTCAACAGGCCTGGATAACTTGCATGCAACAGTCCTAAAAGGATTGGCTGAGAGATCTGTGGCCATTGATGTCAATGTTTAATAAATTTTGGAAAACTAGGGAAATTCCAGAAGGTAGGAAGAGTGATAATGTTTCCAATATTCAAAAAGTGCAAACAGGATGACCTGGGTAGCTGTAGACTGGTTAACCTGAATCAATCAAATAACAGAATAGCTGAGACAGATTTGATTGACAAAGGATTAAAACATAGGAATATTATTAATGGCAGTTAACATAATTTTATGAGAAATAGGTTTGTTTGAAATGACCTATTATTTTCTAATGAAATTACAAGTTTGATTGATAAAGTGACTTCTATAGATGTAATATACTTTGACTCAGTACCACACAGTATTCTGATTTTAAAAAAATAGCATTATACAATATCAATAGAGCAATGGTTCTCAACCTTTCAAAACTACTGTACCCAAAATAAAAGAAGCCATGAGAGGCAAAAAGGCATCCTTTTAAAAGTGGTAGTTAAATCCTACTGAGGAAAATAGAAAGGAGCATAAACAATGGCAAATGAAGTGTAAAAATACAATTAGGAAGGCCAAAAAAGAATTTGAGGAACAGTTAGCCAAAGACTTAAAAAGTAATATCAAATTTTATTTTTAGGTAAATCAGAAGCAGGAAGCCTGCTAAACAACCAGTGGGGCCATTGGACAATCGAGATGCTAAAGGAGCAGTCAAGGACGATAAGGACATTGTGGAGAAACTAAATTAATTCTTTGCATCGGTCTTCACAGCTGAGAATGTGAGGGAGATTTCCAAACCTGAGCCATTCTTTTTAGGTGACGGATCTGAGGAACTGTCCCAGATTGAGTTATTGTTAGAGGAGGTTTTGGAACAAATTGATAAATTAAACAGCAATAATTCACCAGGACCATATGGTATTCTGTTATACCTATAAAATAAAAACCAGCAGGATCTTATTAAAGGGGAAAAGGCAAAATGCCACATTTATTGTGAATACAGAAAGAATCATAGTAAGCAGTTAGTTATAGCTATAACATTCCATTCAATGTCATATTTATTCACACATTCATTCATACACACAGGTTCTGCAAGGTTGTTATCATAGTTACCAGCCTTAGAGTTGCTCATGCCAAGCCACTGGCCAGGTGGCCTGGACATGAGGAGGAAGCAGGGCCTTGTCAGATGCTCATCTGATGCTTCTGGAAGTTGATTTGCAGAATCAGACCCCAAAGTTCTCACTTTCTAGAGTCCATTTTTATAGGAATTTCTTCCTATGCCAGTCTATGGGAATTGCTTCATCATGCTGTTGCTGAATCAATCAGCAGATGGCACAGTCCTGATGGCGCTATGCTGCCAGATGTTATCTTGTTCTATCCTTGAGGCTGTTGGGTGGATTCCAGTCTGCCCTCCAGGGGTCCTCTGGTTATTTCCACTTGACGCCGCCTTCAGCCGATGGACACTGGATTCTTAGGCTGGCACCTCCCTGATCATTCAGTTATTATCCACATCAAGCATCCAGCCACATACATCCTCTATCTCTATTTTAATCACAATTGTTAACAAAGTGAGATGAATACAACCAAAGGGCTAGGAGTCTCTGGGTGCTGTTTCTGTTGTTACAGATTATTGCTTTGAGTCTCTTTCTCTGTGTGAGTAGTTGTTGTTACAAAGAATTGCTTTGAGAATAGACTCTGTCTTAGAATGTACTAACACAATTAGCAGCTTGCAAGTTTCACAGAGAGGAAGAGAAACAGTACCAAAGACCAAGAGACCTCTTAATTAGTAATACCCTGGAATTTAAACTATGAGGAATCAAACTCATTTGTAATTTTAATACAGAACTTCTTTAATATGATCCAGCAATTCACCCAAGAGTTCTGAAGGAACTTAAATGGGAAATTGCAGAACTACTAACTGTAGTCTGTAACCTATCGTTTAAATCAGCTTCTGTACCAGATGACTGGAGCATAACTAATGTGACACCAATTTTTAAAAAGGGCTCCAGAGATGATCCTGGCAATTACAGGCCTGTAAGCCTGACTTCAGTACCAGGCAAACTGGTTGAAACTATAATAAAGAACAATATTGTCAGCCATATAGATGAACATAATTTGTTGAAAGAAAAGGAGTACTTGTGGCACTGAATGTATCCAATGAAGTGAGCTATAGCTCACGAAAGCTTGTGCTCAAATAAATTTGTTAGTCTCTAAGGTGCCACAAGTCCTCCTTTCTTTTTGTGAATACAGACTAACTTGGCTGCTACTCTGAAACCTGTCATAATTTGTTGAGGAAGAGTCAACATGGTTTTAGTAAAGGGAAATCATGCCTCACCAATTTACTAGAATTTTTGAGGGGGGTCAATAAGCATGTAGACCAAGGGGATTCAGTGGATATAGTGTACTTCGATTTTCAGAAAGCCTTTGACAAGGTCCCTCACCAAAGGCTCTTACGCAAAGTAAGCTGCCACAGGATAAGAGGGAAGATGCTCTCATGGATTTGTAACTGGTTAAAAGATAGGAAACAAAGGGTAAGAATAAATGGTCAGTTTTCAGAATAGAAAGAGGTAAGTAGTGGTGTCCTCCTCCAGGGGTCTGTTCTGGGACCAGTCCTATTCAACATATTCATAAATGATCTGGTAAAAGTGAGGTGGCAAATTTTGCAGATGATACAAAATTACTAAAGATAGTTAAGACTTAGACTGTGAAGAGCTACAAAAGGATCTCTCAAAACTGGGTGACTGGGCAACAAAATGCCAGATGAAATTTAATGTTGATAACTGCAAAGTAATGCACATTGGAAAGCATAATCTCAACTATTCATATAAAATGATGGCATCTAAATTAGTTGTTACCACTCAGGAAAGAGATCTCGGAGTCACTGTGGATAGTTCTCTGAAAACATCCACTCAATGTTCAGCAGCAGTCAAAAAAGTGAACAGAATGCTGGGAATAATTAAGAAGGGGATAGATAATCCCAGGACAGAAAATATCATGTTACCTCTATATAAATCCATGGTATGCCTACATCTTGAATACTGTGTGCAGATGTGGTGGCTCCATCTCAAAAACGATATATTGGAATTGGAAAAGGTTCAGGAAAGGATGACAAAAATTATTAGGGGTATGGAACGGCTTCCGTATGAGGAGAGATTAATAAGACTGGGACTTTTCAGCTTGGAAAAGAGACCGCTAAGGGGAAATATGATTGAGGTCTATAAAATCATGACTGATATAGAGAAAGTAGATAAAGAAGTGTTTTTTACTACTTCTCATAACACAAGAATTAGGGGTCACCAAATGAAATTAATAGGCAGCAGGTTTAAAACAAATAAAAGGAAGTATTTCTTCACACAACGCACAGCCAATCTGTGGAACTCCTTGCCAGAAGATGTTGTGAAGGCCAAGAGAATAACAGAGTTCAAAAAAGAACTAGATAAATTTATGGAGGATAGGTCCATCAATGGCTATTAGCCCAGATGGGCGGGAATAATGTCCCTAGCCTCTGTTTGCTACAAGCTGGGAATAGGACAGGGGATGGATCACTTGATGATTACCTGTTCTGTTCATTCTCTCTGGGGTAACTGGCACTGGCCACTGTCAGAAGACAGGATACTGAGCTAGATGACCTTTGGTCTGACCCAGTAGGGCCATTCTTATGTTCTTTCAGGAGTCTGATTTGTTTTGTGTACCCCAAGTTTCACCTCACTTAAAAACTACTTGCTTATAAAACCAGACATAAACCCATAAAAATGTCATAGGACACTGTTATTGAAAAATTGCTTACTTTCTCATTTTTACCACATAATTATAAAACAAGTTAATTGGAATATAAATATTTTACTTACTTTTTTCAGTGTATAGTATATAGAGTAGTATAAACATCTCATAGTCTGTATGAAATTTTAGTTTGTACTGCCTTTACTAGTGCTTTTTACATAGCTGTTGTAAAACTAGGCAAATATTTAGATGAGTTGATGTACCCTGTGACAGGGGCCCTGCGTATCAATTTGGGGCGCCCCTGTTGGCCCAGTGCAGGGTTGGCACATGCAGTCACACAGTCATTGGGATTTCCTGTTAAGCAGGTGATTTCAGTCAAGTGGGTCCTGGCCCCCAGCTGGGGTCACTTAGATAAATAGTCTGTGGGTCCCTGGGCGGGAAAACAAACAAGCAGCCTGTTGCCCTGCAGCCTCCTGGCTGGGGCAAAGCAAACAAACAGTCTAGAGTCCTGCAAGGAATTAGCCGCCAGGGCTGTGCAAAACAGCAGTCTATGGCTCCTGATTGGGGCAAAACAAACAAACAAATAGTCTGTAGGCCTTACTTCCCTCTGGGCTGGGACATAGAGCAGGCAGCAGCCTCCTCAGCGGGCAATGGCTTGGCTTCCCTGGCAGTCTCTGCCATTGGCGAGTCACCTGGAGCATAGTCCGGGTCTTCGGGCTGTACCATCAAGAGTGTTGCAGGAACTGGCAGTGTACATCCTTCCCCCCACTGTCCCCTTCACCCCCTCCCCCCAGTTGAGCTGGGCTGCCTCCTTTTATCTGTCTTTTCCACCTGGAGCATGCACAGCAGGGGAGAGGGGGCGTGGGCCCACAATGATTGGTCCACCCCGGCAGCCCAGTTGGTACACCTTGTCACATACCCCATGGAAGACCTCTGCGTATCCCAGGGGTACATGCAATAGCATAGCTAGGGAAGAGCTGCTGCTCCCCCACTAAGCACAAGTGGCGCCTTTTTAATTTTTTGGCACCTTTTTTAATTTTTACTCACCCAGCAGCGCTCTGGGTTTTCGGTGGCGGGTCCAGCACTTCGGCAGCGGGGGGCCTTCACTCGCTCCGGGTCCTTGGCAGCTTTTTGGTGGCGGAGGCCTTCAGTGCTGCCGAGGATCCGGAGCGCCGCCCGGTGAGTACAAGCGGGTGGCACCTTTCTTTCTATCCGCTCCCCCTGTTCGCTCCACCTAGCTACGGCACTGGGTACATGTACCCCTGATTGAGAACCACTGCAATAGAAGACTCATTAAATGGATTAAGAACTGGCTGACTGACATATCTCAAATTAATTGTCAATAGGAAATCATCACCAAAAGGGGGTGTTTCCAGTGGGGTTCACAGGGATCCGTATTAGGCCCAATTCTATTCAACTTTTCTGTCAGTGAGATGCAAGTAAATATAAAATCACTGCTGATTAAAATTTGCAGATGCGACAAAGGTTAGTGAAGCAGTAACTAACGATTAGGATGGGCGGTCATGCAAAATAATCTGTATTGCTGAACTCAATCAAAGAAAATGTGGGTTTTTTTGTGTAGCTGAATGCAAAGTTGTACATCTAGGAACAAAGGATGCAGGCCATACCTACAGAATGGGTGACCGTATCCTGAAAATAAGTGATTCTGAAAAGTATTTAGAGGTCATAGTGGACGGGCAAATGAACATGAGCTCCCAGTGCGATGCTATGGCAAAAAGGATGAATGAGATCCATAGATGTGTAAACAGGGAGTGTGGAGTAGAAGTAAGGATGTGATTGTACGTCTGCTTATGGCACTGTTGAGACTGATACTGGAATATTGCATATAGTTTTTTGGAGTCCACATTTTAAGAGGCTTTTGAAAAATTGGAGAGGGTGCAGAAAAGAGATACAAAATTAATTACTGTCAGAATTACTGTCTGTCAAGATCTTTCTCTTCTGGTTTCTAAGAAATAGATTTACTTAAATTGGTACAACTTGTGTGTGCAGATAAAGCCTAAGATCTGTAAGTAAGCAGTTGGGACACAGTTGTTTTCTTCTTTTTAACTGAATTGTAATGATGAGGTCTCTATTTCTAAACCAGTTTTGTTAAATAAATACAACTTTCCCATGCAGACAGTGTTTTAGCCAAAAATATTTTGCTATCACCCCAAACAGCTTGTCCTACATTTTGAATGGGGAGTCTGAAAAATAGAACCCCACCACTCAACCAGGAAAATTCTTGCAAGGAAAAGGTTCATTATCCAAAACAACAACCTTGGTTTCTCAGCTAAAATGGAATTAAATTACTCAAGGTATAGCAATCACTCCAATCAAGGTTTTGTAAACGTTTTGTAAAAAATCTTCATACTCAGTAAAATCAAAGGTGTTGGACAGATAAAGGAAACTCAAGGACCTCAGGTATGACCAAAGTTAACTTCAAAAGAATCTCCTTTGTAAATTTACATAGATAGGAATGATTAATAGAAAGAAGTATCCTATACATCACCATGAATTTCTATTTGAATTTTATCTTTGGAGACTCATGCCAAGTGAACATTCTTAAATAACGGATGACTTAAACACCCTCATAGATTTCCACAACTTCAACAACCATTAAACTCTCTCTGGAACACTGGCGCACTAGCATCAACTTCCTGGACACCACAATTAGCTTCAACAATGGAACCCTACAGACTATATACAAGAAATCCCTGGATCACCATACCTACCTTCATAGATCCAATAACCATTCCCAAACACATCAAGACATCCGTTATCTACAGCCAGGCAGTCATGGACCACAGAATATGCTTCGAGAAGAAAATCCAGGATATACACCTTTAACGCTCAAAACTACCTTCACCAAAGGAGGACACTCCACCAGAGAAATAGATTGCATCATGGAATGGGCCATCCAAATACCCCTAGAGAACTTGCTTCAATACAGAAATAGAACCCCTTCAGACCACACACCCCTAGTTGTCACCTACCCCTCCACACTGGAACCCATACAGAGTATCATCAAACTACAAAACCCATACTCGATGGGGACCCCTTGAAAAACCTTTCCTGAACCCCCACTTATGGGCTTCAGACAACCCTCTAGCCTCTCCAAGCTCATCATCAGAAGCAAGCTCCCCACAGACCAGGATAAATGAACTCAAAGAAGCACTAGACCCTGCCGGAACAACAGATGCAAAACCTGAAGACAAATCTTCGGTGCTACAATGATCGACACCCCCCACAATACACCTTTCAAAATCCATGGGACCCACACATGTCTGTCACAACATGTGGTATACCTCATCCAGTGCACTGAATGCCCCAATAACAACTATGTGGGTGAAACAAGACAATCATGATGCTCTCGAATGAACTCACACAAGAAAATGATAAATGAAAAAAACACCATATCACCTATGGGTGAACGTTTTTCACAAAATGCAGTCATTCCTGTATCTGACCTTTCAGTCCTCATATGCAAAGAAAACCTGCACAACACTTTCAAAAGATGAGAGTGGGAGTTAAGTTCATAACTTTGCTAGACATTCATAATCATGGTCTTAATAAAGACCCTGGATTTATGGCTTATTACAACAATCTGCAACTCACTAACTCCCCCCCACCCTTTTTTGTCCTATGACTATAAGGGTGTTAATGGGTCACTTTACCTTGAATGGTTCCTTAAAATATGTGCTAATTACTTGTGCTAAACTATCTTTTCAATCTTGTATTTAGCTGTGACGCTCTTAGTATGGACAAGTGTACATTACAAATTTACATCGGGGCAGCTGCACCTGTAACGTCTGGTGAAGATCTAAGCTGAAAATAACTCCACCTCCATGAGAGGTGGTAGCTATGTCAGCAGGAGAAGCTCTCCCACCGACATGGCACTCTGCACAAGGAGTTATGGATCAGTCAAGAGTGTGGATTTTTCACGCCCTTGAGTGACATAGTTATATTAAGTAAGGAGACCAAGCCTACTTTTCCCAGACCTGAAGAAGAGCCCTGGGTAAACTCAGAAGCTTGTGTCTCACCAACAGAAGTTGGTCCAGTAAAAGATATTACCTCACCCACCTTGTCTCTCTAATATCTGGGACTGACATGAATACAACAACACTGCATACATTTTTAAATAAATCGATCTTCAGAATAGGGCATTTCCTGAAGGTCAGACTAGCTGCAAAAACTAGGACCACCACTTTCACCTGACCTATCCAAGCATGCAACTAGACAAAGACCAGCTAAAATATGAAAAGCATTATCTAATTTTATGTCACTGATGTCTGACTGATTCACAACTGATAGTGTTTTGAATTTAATAAAATATAGCTTTGGATCTCTATTTATCACATTCCCAGAATCATGAATGAAAACCTCAGGAAGGACCATAAGGCATAGATTAAAAGATGTGTGGAGTCTGCTTTGTGCCAGATTACCTGTCTTCCCCAGACATTTATAGCCCCATGATTGTCTCCAAATATACTGACAAGCAACATCTTGCCAATATGACATGGTCTTCAGTGGAGCGCATGCTCCAAAGCTAGGATGAATCATAGAGCAAAATGAAAAGGATGTTGCTAAACTTAATTTTAATTTATTGGATTTGCAGAGTTACTCCAGTAATCTCTGCACTCCTCCTGCACGTGCGCGCATACTCTCTCTCTCTCCAGTCCACTAAAATGGGTAAGCTTACATCTGACCAAACCTGTGGTTGGGCAGTTTCACCCACCTTAAGTGAATGTCTATAACCATCTTCTTTCCTAACCCACCAAGACTTCTCTGGTAAATTGGAAATCTTTTTTTGTAATTAAAAAAAAATCTATTGCATCCATCCAAGGGGAAATAAAATAGCCCAGATATTTTTCATTTTATTATATTATACTCGGTTCTAAAATTTGCCTGAAATATAAATAAACCTCTTACACCAGTTCTAACTTCCACTTAATTCTGTGAAATTGTACCTTTTTGCACCAGATTTGAATTTGCCAGGTTTTTTGGCTCCTCTAGTTTATTTTGGCCATATGTACAATTCAGTTACTGATCTGTAAAAGTGACAAGTGAGAGTGCTCGCTGTCTTCTTTCTGTAGGTCATTCTGATCCCATTTTTGCAATGGTTGAAGTCAGTAAAACCCTTAAATTACCTTAATCACTCCAATGTTCATTTTGGGGGAAAAACAGGAATCTGTAAAGGCCCTTGATGAGAGGTTTTTCTGGTGGTTCCTGTTTCCCAGGAACAGAAGGTGGCCAAAAATAAGGGAAGGATTTTAAAATATTGACATTCTAAATTTTCCTTACCTTATTTTCTCAATTCCAAGTTGTTTTTATGAAAATGGAATTGGAAAGCCTGCTAGCAGCTGAGTACGAACTTTCACTTGTCATTTTCACTGCTCAGCGATCATCCAGCTTCAGTTTGCCAAAACTAGCTACAGACTCTCTTGAGAAGAGTTATTTTAAACTCTTTTTGAAGATGTTAATATTTGTTAAACACCTGGTACTCCTATTTCTCTGGTTATTGAAGGTATTTTGCCATTGACCTTCTAACATACAATTCACTAATTTTGTGTTCTTATGTACAGAGATTAAAAAAGATAATCAGCTAGATATAGCAAAGCTGCTGTTCCATCTGTTGATTTTAGCTCCATTATAAGATGCTAAGGTAAACTTTACAGTGTCTTTCTAATGTCACCAGAACATGTAGATGAAACTATAACCTCTTTTTTACAGACATGATTTTAAAGCTCTGTTTGGAATTTTAAATTTTATATCTTATAAAAATTCCATTATTATTGATTAGAGATGAATTATTTGAATTTAATAGAGAGATGAAATCTTAATCAGATGGTCTTCTGAAATTATCAAAATGTAAAATTTATTTTATTTCTGCGCTGTATGGACAGTTACAAAACACCTATCAATTTTTAGTACTCAGAGAACAGTTCAATATACTAGATGACTAGGGTGTCCGTTTTACCCCTTATCTTAATGTGTTGCATTAATTGAAGACCTCCCACGTTCTCACCTCTTGCTGAGATCCCATTTAAGACTTGTCTTTATTAGTTCCCTGATTTACTTACCTGAATAGTTGTTTATAGTGGTATCAGGTAATTGCAGAGAAGATTACTTTAACTTTTTTATTTCATCCTGAGGAGGAGTGGAAAATCTAAATCCTGCTTAAAATTGAAGGTTGAAGACTAGTGTATTTTCTTAATCTGTGAAGTCACAAAAATTAGAGTACATTTTGACATACTTTTTTTACCTCCCCCAGAATGTTCAACACAGAAAATATGCCAGATGGAAGGCAGCATATATTCATAACTGTCTAAAGAATGGAGAGACTCCTCAACCTGGACCTGTTGGAATGGAAGAGGAAGATTATGGTATGTATGTTGCTATTTCAAATAAAGTAACATTAACAAGTTGGATGGGCTAGTGAATTAAGGTGAATATTGTTTTATATGTTTTCCCCAAAGGGAACTACTTATCATCACTTTTCTGCTTAGGTGAATGTTTCACAATAATTTTCTGTTGTTCTTTTCTATGTCAGACATCTTTTTTGATTTTCATTGGACTTTTCTCTTGACTGGCAACACTAAAAAAAAATCTTGCTTGTATATGGAATGTTGTGATTTTGGATAAGTGTCATCTAGAAACTAAATAAGGATAATGAAACTAATTTCATAAATGTCTCAAGATGGAATTTAATAGTTTTCAGAAGCAAAAGGCCTGGTAAATTAATTCCCTTTATCACATACTCTCTTTGACTCTACCTTCCAGCTGCAGATCTGCCTTAGTCAAGTAGCAATGTAAAGTTCTGAATCTGTTGGTACAGGATGTGTACTAAGGTTTTGGGCTCTATACCTGGCTCTGCTGTAGACAATATAGTTCTCTTATGAAAAGTGATTCTACAAATATTATCTCTAGACTTCTGTTCTTCAATTTAATTTAAAATGTATTAAACATTAGGAGATAGACATATGCTATTATGGATCTGGTTTTCAACCTTTCTGAAAGGAGAGCCCCTACCCATCTAATCAAAGAAAAGGAAGGATGGGCATGACTTCCAGTTTGAGAAGAGATCAGACTATTAGTCCTTCAAATACATTATGCTGCTTGAGGTAGTGGCAACTAGCTGATGCCATGGAGAAAAACAGAAAATAGGAACATAAGAACTGCCATATCGGATGAGATCAGTGGTTTGTTTAGACAGGTTTCCTATTGCCAACGGTACTAGATGCTTCAGAAAAAGGTGCAAGAAATGCTGTAGTAGTGGTCGTAGAATAATCTGCTCTCAGGGAAAATTTCTTCCAAGCTCTCTTGAATAACAGATTGGCTTATGCCCTGAAACATGAGAGCTTATATCTCTTCCAAAAATACATGTGTTCCAGAGTTGTACAGGGAAAATGGGATGAGTGATACATGTAGTAATCAGCAGATATCCTATTGCATTTTTTAGACAGATACCTCTGGCTGTCCATTTCTTTTACTCTTTTGGAGTTTACAACTTTCTTGGCACTATTTATGGTGTTTGCAGGCTTTCTAGTTTAAAAAAAAAACAGTATTACTGCTAATACATTCTTTCTCTGTTTAACTACCTATATTTACTGTCCTCCTTTTTTCTGATAGACATACAAGATATCTCTGTTTTTATTAGTTCTTTTCAAACTACTCTCTAAAATGATTGTGACTCAGTTTTACTTAGCCTTTATACTTTTAAAAGTAGACATGAATAGGGCCACCTAAAGGACTGTAGTTGCAAATTAAAAGTTTTATACCATAGAAATATACTCCTTAGAACACATGTAAATGAAATTCATAAATATTTGTGAATTGATATTAAATCATATTTCAGTGTATTTACCAGATTAGTTTATCCTAATTATTATAAATGTTTCATAGTAGTATATTTTTTCCTACCAAAGGAACCCAAAGCACTTTACAAATACTGAAATCACTACACTCGCCACTGAAATACAGTTGCTTCTGAGCTGGAGCACAGCAACCAGTTGCTACGATGCACAACTTTAAATAGTCAAGAATAATGATATATTAAATTGAAACTATATTCTTACATAGTTCTGTAGAATTAGGCGTTGTCTCAAACTGAGCTTTTTAACCACTGGTACAGCTATGCTCATGTAGTTGTACCAATGCAAACTCCCAAGTGCAGATGTGGCAACTTACCCCAGTTTGACATGCACTTAGTTAACTGAAAAATGTTGTTAAAAGAGCTATTGTAAAATGAGTTAGTTTTTATTATCAATATATTATAAATCTGCAAATATAGAAGTCTGTAAATTAAAGAATTTGTTTTTATTATTCAAATTCATAACTAGTGATCGCCCACAGAACTTGTTTGATTCTTGTAAAATTGTATAAACGCTAAGCAAAGTGTTGTAGTACTACTACTATTAAAACTTGCATACCACTTCTAGTCTTCAGAACGTTGTACAAATATTAACTGATCCTTAGAATGAGGAGTGTAAGTTGTATTACGCCTCCTCATTTTACAGACTGGGAAACAAGCAAAGATGATAAGGGACTTGCCCAAGGCCACAGAACTGGTCAGAGGGGAGATGAGAATTCAGTAGTTTTCACTCTTACTACTATGCTAAAACCATTACTTTTCACTCTGTATCATTACCAGGGGCTGTAGGAAAAAATGAAAATTGCAACGCCCATTGCCAGGGTTATAAGTAAAAGTAAACTAATGGGGACAATATTTTTGGTGATATAAAAATGAAAGCATTGCTATTCAAAATGAGCCTGCAATAAGTATTTTTCATAATCAACAGGCTATATTTTTTGTTTGACAAGTTTTATTTTGTTCAGTAAGGCATTACTCTTTTAGGCATTAACGCCATATTGTATTTTTATGTATGGGCAATAAAATGACAAAATACTTTTTTCAGGGGATTATTAACATTGTACCAGATGCAGCATACATGCTATAACATTTTGAACATTGTAGAATCAAAGATCATATGCAAATAGATTTTTCAGTAGAATATTCTGGAAAAAGAACTTGTCATAATTCTTGCTTTGTTCATCCCAGAAAGAAAAGCAGCATTGTTTAAACATACTACTGGACTTTCCCCATTCCTTTCGGCTTGCTCACTTTCTGCCTCCTCTTGCGAATGAAAAAGTGCATGTTTAAATAGACTGAAACTAGCCATCTCCAGCTTGACAAATTACCATATTTTCCATAAGTGTTGTGCTCCCTGTGATTCTTGAAAACCATACTGTAAGTCTTGGAGATGTTTATACAGTAACATAGGCGTCTCTATGTAATTCTGCTCTTGGATTTAGTGAAGGCTTTTGTCAGTATCCTACAAGACCATGGAAACTTAAAATGGCACACTTGATTTATTAATGTGGTTAGAATACGACTCATAGAGTACACATGAAGATCACTCAGGAGTACCCTTGGATCAGCTACTAAACTTTGATTGCAGTCAAGAAAAACATAGTTATAAGCTGTATATTTATAAATTAAAAATATCCTAAATGGACAAAGTATAAAGACGGTAAAATACATGAACTACTGACATTGATATTAGAGAGTTCCAAGGAGCCTTTTCAGTCCTCATAAGAATAAGGAGAAATTTGTAGAAGGGGAGGTACTGGAGCACCCTTCTTACCTGATTTGAGGAAAGTATGTGTTCTAAATGTTTTTAGAATCATAGTTTGCAGTAAATTGGAGTGAAATGGTACACCAAGATAAGAAAATGAAATGATTTGGAAGCTGAAATTACTACAGGATCAGTTAGACAGAGTAGACAGTCTTTAGAGTTCTAGTCTGGAGTTCCTAACACCTCAAAATATGGTTTCTATGCCAATATTCAGTATGATATTCTAAGCTGTATTCCATATGATATTTTAATTAAAAAGTTGTTGGTATTGTGTGTCAGAATGATTACTGTAATGTTCCAGATTTGTTACTTTTATGATCTGCTTTAAATACCGATCACTACCGTCAAAGCAGAAAGTTATTTGTTTATATTTGCCAAGATGAAATATCGATGGAATTGTTGCTGTCACTCTGTGTAAAAGTAGTTAAACACTATGTGGCAATAAAAATGTGACTGTTAAAGGCGGCAAATATAGAATGATAGTATTTCATTCACATTGGCTCTAGAACTGTAAATATATTGTTTTGGCTATATATAGACAACAAAATTAGAAATATAAATATTAGATAGCTTTAAACAAGGTTTTTGTAAAACTACAGAAGTCCTAATATTTACCTTTTGAATTGCCAGTTGTCAAAACGAAAACTATAAAATTGAAGTGTGAAGAGACTGCAGTTGTTTTATTACATAGTTTTTAAACATTCTTAGCCATGGTACAAATGTTTTAAACTTAAATTGTAATTGGTGTATTTTGAGAAACAGATGATTTAATTTTACTAGCATTGATTTACTGTAAAAGATTGGAATTTCAGATTTGTGTTCAGATCTCATACTTAAAACAGTTTCTTGAATGAAAAATTCTGATCCAATATCTTAAAAATAACTGTTTGTTTCTCTTGTATCAACTACTTTTCAATCCTGTGCAGTAATATTACAACTAAAGATTACATAAAAAGGCCATATTGAGTCAGACCAATGGTCCATCTAGCCCAGTGGCCAGATGCTGCAGAAGAAATTAACAGAACAGGGCAATTCTTGAGTGATTCAGCCCATCATCCAGTTGCAGCATCTGGCAGTCAGAGGTTTAGGGATACCTAGAGTATGGAATTGCACCGCTGACCATCCTGATTAATGGCATTTATCCTCCATAAATTTATCTAAGGTTTTTTTGTTTTTTTTTAACCCAGTTATACTTTTGGTCTTCACAACATATCATGGCAATGAGTTCCACAGGTTGACTAAGCATGGTGTGAAGAAATACTTCCTTATGTTTGTTTTAAACCTGCTGCCAGTTAATTTCACTAGATGACCCCTAGTTCCTGTGTTATGTGAAGGGATAAATAACATTTCCTTATTCACTTTCTCTACACCATTCATGATTTTATAGACTTCTATCATATCCCTGCTTAGCTGTCTCTTTTCTAAGATGAACAATCACAGTCTTCTTAATTGGTCCTCAGATGGAAGCTCTTTCATATCCCTAATTGTTCTTGTTGCCTTTCTCTACTTTTTCCAATTCTAATGCATCTTTTTTGACATGGGGCAACCAAGAACTGCACGCAGTATGCAAGGTGAGGGCATGCCACAGATTTATATAAATGGCATTATATTATGTGTCTTATTATATATTCCTTTCCTAATGGTTCCTAACATTCTGTTAGGTCTTTTTTGATGACCGCTGCACATTGAACAGATGTTTTCAGAGAACTATTCATAATGACTAAGATCTTTCTTGCATGGTAACAGCTAATTTAACCCCATCATTTTGTTTGGATAGTTGGGATTGTGTGTTCCAATGTGCACTATTTTGCACTCCGCAGCATTGAATTACATCTGCCATTTTGTTGCTTAGTCCACCAGTTTTATGATATCCCTTTGTAATCTTTTCAGTCATCTTTGGATTTAATTTTCTTGAATAATATTGTATCATCTACAAATTTTACCACCTCACTGTTTATCCCCTTTTCTAGATCATTTAAGAATGTGTTGAACTGCTCTGGTTTTAGTACAGATCCTTGGGGGATCCTGCTATTTACCGCTCTTCATTGTGAAAATTGACCATTTATTCTGACTTTTTTTCTGATCTTTTAACCAAGTGATCTGTGAGAGGACCTTCTCGCTTATCCTATGACTGCTTACTTTGCTAAAGAGCCTTTGGTGAGGGACCTTATGAAAGACTTTCTGAAAGTCCAAGTACACTATATCCACTGGATCCCCTTTGTCCACATGCTTGTTCAAATCCACAGAATATTCTAATAGATTGGTGAGGCTTGATGTCCCTTGACAAAAGCCATGTTGACTCTTCTAAAACATATCATGTTTATCTTTGTATTTTTGTATCTGACAATTCTGTTCTTTACTAAAGTTTCAACCAATTTGCCTGGTACTGCAGTTAGGCTCACTGGCCTGTAAATGCCAGGATTGCCTCTGGAGCTTTTTTAAAAAAATAGGTATAACATTAGGTGTCATCTTGTCATCTGGTACTGAGGCTGATTTAAGTGATAGATTACGTACCACAGTTAGTAGTTTTCCAATTTCATATATGAGTTTCTTCAGAACTCTTGGGTGAATAGCATCTGATCCTGGTGATTTATTACTGTTTAATTTATCAATTTGTTCCAAAACCTCCTCTGGTGTCACCTCAGTCTGGCACAGTTCCTCAGATTTGTCACCTAAAAAGAACGGCTCAGGTTTGGGAATCTCCCTCATATCCTCTGTGGTGAAGACCAGTGCAAAGAATTCCTTTAGCATCTTTTCAACAGCTTGTCTTCCTTGAGTGCTCTTTTAGCATCTTTATCGTATAGTTGCCTCACTGAGTGTTTGACAGTCTTCCTGTTTCTGATGTACTTAAACAAAATTTCTATGTGTGTTTGTGTCTTTTGCTAGTCGCTCTTTGAATTCTTTTTTCGCCTACCTAATTATACTTTTACACTTGACCTGCCAGAGGATTTGACTTCCATTTTTTAAATGATGCCTTTTGCTAGTTTGGTTAGCCATGGTGGCATTTTTTGGCCCTCTTACTGTGTTTTGTTTTATTTGTTTGTGTTTTATTTATTGGGGGGGGGAATATACATATAGTTTGAGCCTCTATTATGGTATTTTTAAAAAAAAGTTTCCAGGCAGCTTTCAGGCATTTGATTCTTGTGACTGTTCCTTTTAATTTCCATTTAACTAGCTTCCTCATTTTTGTATAGTTCCCCTCTTTGAAATTAAATGCTACTGTGGTGGATTTATGCAGTATTTTCCCTCCTACAAGGATGTTAACTTTAATTCCATTATGGTTGCTGTGATTGGGCTGCTTGGCTATATTCACCTCTTGGACCAGATCCTGTGCACCACTTAGGACTAAATCAAGAATTGCCTCTCCTCGTTTGGGTGCTAGGACTAGTTGCTCCAAGAAGCAGTCATTAATTGTGTCTAGAAATGTTATCTCTGCATTCCAGCCTGAGGTGACATACCCAGCCAATATGGGAATAGTTGAAATCCCCCATTAATACTGGGTTTTCTGTTTTTGGAGCCTCTCTAATCTCCCTGAGCATTTCACAATCACCATCAACTAGTCAGGAGGTTGGTAGTATATTCCTTCTGCTATACCCTTATTATTCAAGCATGGAATTTCTATTCACAGAGATTGTGGTACTGTTGATTCATTTAACATTTTTGCTATATGTGACTCTGCTTTCTTTCACATATAGTGCCACTCGCTCACTAGAGCGACTTATTCTCATTCCTATATATTTTGTACCCTCATATTAATGTCGCATTAATTTTCTTTGTTCTGCCAAGTTTCTGTCATGCCGGTTATATCAATATCTTCATTTAATACCAGGCACTCAAGTTCACCCATCATAGTACTTAGAGTTCTAGCATTTGTATACAAACACTTATAAAATTGTGCTCCTCCACACCTGTCCACTCTCCCTCCAGCCCTTAATTTAAAAACTCTTCTACCACCTTTTTAATTTTACATGCCAGCAGTATAATTCTATTTTGGTTTAGGTAGAGCCCTTCCTGTATCGGCTCCTCCTTTCCTCAAAGGTTTCCCAGTTCCTAGTAAACTTAAATCCCTCCTCTCAACACCATTGTCTCATCCATACATTGAGACCCTGCAGTTCTGCTTGTCTAACTAGCCCTGCTCATGGAACTGGAAGTATTTGAAAGAATACAGTCCAGAACCTCCATCGTAGCAATCAATTACCTAGCGGTCTAAATTGGACCTCCAGGACCTTTCTCCTATCTCTCCCTGTGTCATTGGTACCTACATGTACCACGACCACTGGCTCCTCCCCAGCACTACGCATATGTTTATCTAGATGTCTTGAGAGATCCACAATCTTCACACGTGTAGGAAATTCACCATGCAGTTCTCCCAGTCATCACAAAACCAACTATCTGTATTTCTAATAATCAAATCCCCCATTACTATTATTTGTCTCTTCCTAATAACTTGGAGGGGTATCCTAAGTGCAAAAGTGTACTGTCACGTCATCTGTAAGGAGGGTCCCAAGGATGGGCTCATTTCCCTCTGCTCCAGTTTGTTATCTAAGCCTGAGACTTTCATCTTTCTCAACAGCACAGAGGCTGTCAGACTAGGAGTGGAACCACTCTACAATGTCCCTGAAAGTTTCATATATATAGATTATAAAGCACTGTAATTTTTTGCTTCCTTCATTTTGGACAGGTAAAAATCTAAACATATGACATTGCAGAAAGGAAAGAATACTTTTCGTGTTCTGGTGATTAATTTGATTGAGCTTGTGCAGCTAATAAAAGAAGTTCACTTTATAGAAAGGTGGCTTTGTTTAAGAGCACAAGATGGGTTTTACTCATTGCATTACAAGTTTTCAATTTTAGAAAGTATGTATTGGGCAGGGGTGGGACAGCTGGAATTGCTCTGCTTACTGTATGTAGGCTGTGTGCATATGGAGGCTAATTTTTCAGCAGTGAACATGAATGAAACTGTGCTTAATTTTCCACATACAAATTGAATATTTGCACATGCCCCAATAAATGAATATCCCTCTTTCTGGGGTGCTGTGTGTGTGTGTGTGTGTGTGTGTGTGTGTGTGTATATATGTGTGTGTGTGTGTGTGTGTGTGTGTGTGTGTGTGTGTGTGTGTGTGTGTGTGTGTGTGTGTGTGTGTGTGTGTATCTTATTGGAGACTACCTATTATAATGTTTGCCCAAATTTTCCCATTTTAAGACCCTGGTTTCAGTTGCTTGTAATTTGGGCATGTACATACTACAAACTTAAGTGACCTATGTTGGCACGACTTACAGCCACCACAGTAATTACTGCAATGGTTCATGTCCACAGTGCCCTCCTTCTGTTGATGGTGCACATCCTCACCAGAAGCACTTCCACCAACTTAAAAGGGGCAGTGTGGGGGACTGAGAGCCCAGACTGTCTGCTCCATCCAAGTTGGGAGCCTGGGCAGCAGGGTTGGAGGGAGCTGGGAGCCCTTCAGGCAGCCCAGGCAACAGTTTGGGTGGGAGCTGGAGCCAGGGGGTGAGAGCAGGGACCTTGGGCAGCAGCCTGGCTGAGAGCAATGAGCCCAGGGGTACTAACTGGAGCACCCCACCCATCCCAGAGTGACAGCGTAAGCTGTGAGCAGCCTTCCTGTCAATTTCATGGCTCCAGCATGGAGTCATGAACTTGACAAGAATGACAGCCAACAACCAATGTAAGTAACCCGCAGTATCTACACGGATGCTGCATTGACCTAACTAAACTGATGTAAGCCCTGTGCCCCTCAAGGACGTGGAGTTATGGTGGTGTAGTAGGGCACTTACATTAGTCGGAGCAAGGCTGTAGTGTGTACTTGTCCTTCTCATGCTGAATTGTTCAGGATAATTTCAGCCAAAATGGTTCAGCTATTTCTGAGAATGAGGTTAGGGAAAAATACATTATTTTGTCTGTGTTTAAAAAATTCTGGTGACCTTTTCTTTGAAAAGCTGTAGTGCCCCATTTTTTGGATTGGGACTGCCAAAACTGCCCAAATTTGGCCAAGTTACAAGCCTTGTTTAAAAAAAAAAAAAAAAAAAAAATCACAATTCCTCTGTGCTTGGAGACTTGCTAGACCTTTGCAGCTAAATTCCCTGGAGATTCTGTGCACAATGAGCATGCTCCAGCCTGAGACAAAACAGGATTTTCCCCTCTGATTGCAGCTCTGGGCTGGGCCAGGAATTGGAACTGAGATCAGCAAGCCTGTCTTTCCTGAACTCTGTGACCCTCTGCTGGTTCAAGGCACCACAGAAAAGGAAATTTCCTTATATGACTGCAGTAGATTAGGATAACAAACCCTGGCGGGACGGGGATGGAGGCTGGGGGGGCTAGGATTAACTTGGTAACGAGACTTGGGAGAAGACTGGTGACATGATCTGTGGGGGCATGACTGGAGGCTGGGCGTGGGGAAGAGACAGATCAGATGTGGCACTGGTTGAGTGGGGGAGCTGGGAGTGGAGAAGAGACTGGGTCTGGTTAGGCAGTGAGAATGGGATTGGGATGAGTAGGAGATTAAAGGAAGAGAACAGATTATCATCATTAAGGATGTTGAATGATGCTTAGCAGAATTGGATTCTATCCCTGTCTCTGCCACAGAATTCCTGTGTGATGCTGTGTCCTCTTTTTCTGGGTGTTCAACCTGAGTCCCTAATGCCTGAATTGTAGAAGTGCTGAGCACTTAGAGTTGCAGTTGAAGTCTATGGGAGTATGACAAACTGGGAATATGTCTGTTATTTCTTTTGAATATTATGTGCAACTCTGTTTCCTTATTCAGTTGTGTATTGCTGCCTGCCTGAATGCGTAGAGTTAAATCAAAGGAGGCTTTAAAGGGGTTGTTGAGAGGCCAAGCAGGAAAGGTAATGTAGTGACAGCTTAAGACAGCCTCATAGGTACCTACCTTCAAGTGATTTAAGATGATAATGGCTGGACCATCATTTGAGGAGAGAAGTTACCTAGATGGATCCATCCAGGTGAGAATGTTTTACTCTTCCCAAGGCTAAGCCTATAGTCAAAGTTTTTTATTTGTGCTATGCCTAGTCTTTTTCTACCTGTTTTAACACGCCTTACTTTTATTCCTGTGAATGTTAGCCAGATTGCATTCCAGTGGTGGTGAACTAGCAAGAAATACAGAATAAAGGAAAATCTCTGCATCTTTAGGATTGTGTTTGCCTGCAAAAAATCTACCTTAAGTTTGTTGTAGAGGTCAGACATCTGTAGCAATGAATTACAAGATGCAGATGAGAAAAAATAATTTTTAGAAGGTAGAAGAATTTTACGATGTTCTGTGCTTTTCTATTACATTTTGGAAACAATACTAGCCGCTTTGTTTATAGCTTTCTCATAAAAATGCATTTTTATATGTTTAAACACTGGCAATATAGTGAATGCAACAGTGATGGCTTAAGTGTAAAATAATGCATTTATGAATAAACTTGTACAAGTCACAAGGTATAATGACAGTATTAGACTTATTGACAAACACTATCAGGCATATGGTGTTTTATTCCTTTTTATGTTTTCAACTGTATTTGAAGGTGGCATTGAAAGACTACTAGGGCTAACTTAGTTACAAAATTACCAGAAAAATCATTTTTATTGTAATTATATTTAAAATCAGACTAGAAAAGAACTTTATGGGATAGCTTTTCTTCTTGATGCACACATTTGAATCCCATACATATGATGCCCACCTCAGAAAAATATACATATACAAATTTTGATAGGGAGTTGAGAAGGCAGATAGCTTTTAAAAAAAAAAAAAAGAGAGAGAGAGAGAGAGGTTTTTCCATGGAATGTATTTTTAGAGTTTTATACTTTTAAAGTAATGATATCTTAGTCTAAATGTAGTAATACGCTCAGACAGATATTGTCAGTTTCAGCTATTCTGCCTTTAGTTTTCTGTAGTAGTAAAGGACATTGTGAAAGGTAATAGAAAGTGGTATTTGTTTACTTTTTTTTAGTAAAGTTAGCTGTTCTACATGTAACTCAAATTATACCTTTTCCCTGTTTGTTTCAAAAGTTTTAAGTGGGGCAAAATCTCAGTTCCATCAGCTGACTCTTCAATTTTCATTACTAGACACTAATATTTACATACTTGATCAGATCTTCTATAGCTGGAGACTAGAATGCACTTCCATAAAGAATTTTAAAATAACCAGTTTTTACACGATCTAAATACAACTCTATCCTCTTATGTTCTTTCCGCTGTCTTTGATGCACCAGCAGTTAAAAAACACTATTCCCAGAACTGTGCTTGTTTCTGCTGACCTTTCTAATCATGCAGATGCACACCTCCAATAAATGAAACAGAGCTTTGTTGGCTTGAGCGCCACTAGAAATCTAGGAACAGAAACAACTTCTTAATAAAATGGCACAGGTAGGATAAATTATGCTTGATGCAGGTATGGCCATACTTAGCTGTCTTTAAAGTTGTATGCCAGTTAGAAGCCAGGATATTTTTAAAGAGGTAACTATTAGCTTTGCACTAAGATAAGCCAGCCATTCAGATTCTAATGTTGGAAGTTCTGCAGGCAGGGCCATGGATCAGCTGACCAAATGTCTCATAAGCCCTCTTTAATATTACTTCCTTCCCAAATTTTCTCTTGTTTTTTTTCTTTTTAATCTTTTATTAATATTTTCCTCATGAATATACATGCCTTATAAAAGAGAGAGTGCCTTATACAATGTAGTGTGTGCATTCAAATATATTCATTATTACACACTGTTTGTACTCTGTCAAACTGTTTTTAATTCTGTATAATTTATATGCTAAAACTTAAGGATTCAGAAAAATAAAACCACAAGGTTGTACATATTCAGCCCAGTGATGACATGCATTCTCTTTCAAACATCTATCTACAGCTCTATACATTAAGTATGTGAGCTCCCGGAACTTGTCCCATGATGCACTTATACTTCTATAGATTGTTGTTTGATTTTTTTGTTGTTGTTAAACCATTCATTTTATAAATTTATAAGATGTTATCCAATAGGGAAGTCAAGGCGGATTATTGTTGCAGAAATAAATGGCAGTTTATATGCTTGCACAAAATAAGTATTAATAGAGCCCTTTTCTATATCTTAACAGATGCTGAAAGTGAAGACGCTAGTTCATCTGCTCTACCTACCCAAGTATCTCTGCCATCATCATCTACATATGATGCAAACATGCCAACTAGTAATTATACTGGCATACATATCCCACCTGGTGCACATGCTCCAGCCAACACTCCAGCTGAAGTACCTCATAGCACAGGTATGTCGCATTTATATCCAAGAACACAGATTTACTTTTACTGTGAGGTGCTTTGCTATTCCATTGTAGCCTCCTTTCCAGTTATATGTAAAGTATAATAAGGCTGCAGTATTGTATATGTGTTAGAATAGAGGCAACTTTTATAGTTAATACTTCATAAATTACCATGCTAATCCTCATGTTTTTGCACACTTGTGACTTTCTGAAACTTTCACTTGTTGGGCTGAAACTTTCTATAATTGGTCTCTGCCTGAAAGTGATTTTTGTTAAAAGTTTGGCAAAATAATGTTGGTCTTTGACTAGATAGTGACAAGATAGGGATAGTGACAAGAATTTACTTTTCCCATTATTAACAAATATTTATGGACACGTCAAAGAAAGTATCTGCTCTGTGGGCAAGTGGCAGTCAAAAAATCTAACCAAAATGCAGAGTGTAAAGAAAGGTCTAGGAAATATATGACTGAAATATTAAAATATATTGATTTAAATCTCTCTACATCCTCAGTTGGAATACAGTACTTAGTTCTCGTGACCCATCTCAAAGACATCTAAAAGAAATAGAAGGGGCATAGGAAGGCTCCCATAAGAGGAGAAATTTAAAAGATTGAAAAGAAATTTACTTAAGAGAGCAGAGGAATAAGGGGACAGGATAGAGATATATACCAACTAATGAATGTGATACAGAAGGTGAATTGGACACTCCCACTTGCCATTTCTCATTATACAAGATTAAGAAGACCATCAATAGAATTAAAAGGCAATACATTTATAACTGATAAAAGGAAATACTGTTGACATTGTGCATAATTAGCCTTTGGCAACACGTTATCACAAGATGTAAAGAAGATGTTTATATGGGTAATGGGTACACTCGCAGTTAAAACAGAATAAGCGAAATTGTTTACCCTAAAAGATATAAAACCCTCATAGTGTGGACATAGCATATCCATTCGCTGACAAAGCTAATGGTGAAAGTTCTCGTGTGGGGAATTAAATCTGTTCCAATTGGTAAAAGTGCACAAGTGGGTGAGTTATTCTAATGCATCTTTGGAGCTTTGCAACTCCCATTTGAATACCTCCATTGATGCCTGGTTTATTAACTTTTTTCTCATCTTCAAATCCCTCAACCCAGATACATCCTTTTCCTACGTTTTCGACCATATCTAATGGAGTGTCTTCGCCCTTCTGCCCTTCCAACGATGCTATGCTTGCTGCCCTGTTCACTGAATAGCAACTATGAAACTGACAAGAGTGTCAATTTCACTTAGCTGCTCCACAGCAAGGAGCCTGCCAGCCCTGGGAGCCCCAGCTGGAGCCAGGATTCTCAGGGTTGCTAGGCTCCATGTTCCAGCTCCGGTTCTGTTGGCTGGCAGGCTACCTTTCGTGGTGAGGGAAGCCTGTAAGGAGTTGGAAGGCTCCCTGCCATAGAGCCTAGCAGCACCAAGAGTCCTGGCTCTAGCGATGGCACCCAAGATTCTCTCCTATCTTTCCAGTATAAGTTCTTTGTCTTTCTCTCCATACTCCCATTGCAGCATGCATTGTTCCTCTGGTTGTGTCACCTGTGATTGGCTCTTTTTTAAGACTTTTCTTTCTTCACTCAGTTTCCATGTGCTTGGCTGTATCCACTCTTCTGTCCTTGATCATCTTGAGCCAAGTGCAGTTATTGCAGCTTCCCATCAGACATCTCTAAAGCAAGATCATTGTTCCTCCATGTCATCATTTGTTACCTGCAATTCTTCAAATTCATTGGACTGCTGGATTTTAAACTCCCTCCTTCAATCAAATATCATCTCTTTTCTTGTTAACTTGTCTTTTAGCTTGATTCTAACTGTTCCAATGGCAAGGTAGTGGTTACTTCCTGTGTCAGAATTTTTAAAAGATCTTGCATCCTGCAGTGATCATCTGTGCCATCTGTTTAGGCAGCGTTATCCAATTGTTTCTCAGCAATTCCATCATTTGACTTGCCTGGTAGTTTGTGTTTCCTGAGATGAGGGAAAAGTACCTCCACCAATGGCACAAGTTATACATGCTGCACATCTCAATGAATCTTTTACCATTTTCTATCTGCCCCTCAATTCCATGTCTATGAAATGATCAGATCCGAGGCTGCCATTACCACCTTGGGTATTCATATCACCCAGAACCAGAACTACATCATAAGCATAAACCTGGTTTAGTACATCTTGCAACTTGTTGTAGAATGCACCCTTTGCTTGTCCATCATGATCATTGGTAAGTGTGTAACACTGTGTGGTAGTTACTTAGCATGATTTGTAACAAAATGTGCTCTTATAATTCATAAGTTGACTGGTTCCCATTCTTGTAGAGCTTATGTGTTGCCTTTTGGTCAAGGACTATTCCAACTCTCTCTTTAGGAGTATCACAAATAGAGTACCATGATACCAATTGAACTGAGTATTCCACATTCAGTCCATCTCATTTTCTCCCTCTGGGAATACCATTATTGAATTGAGTCTGACTTTAATTACTTGACTCAGTTTCCCAGTGAACCCACATGGTTCTCACATTCAAACATCTAATTTTAGTTGTTAGGATTTCTTGTTTCAGGTGATGAACTCCTTAACAGGTTTCGTCTACCACCGTCAGACCTCCATTTGAACTCAGTGATTCCAAAAGGCTGAGGTCTCCTTCAAGCTGGCTAACTAAGACAGACTCTCCTGTATCTGGGTTTTTCCATAACTACATCTTTTTTAGATAAACTGGTAGTTCGTCTGACTCACAACCTTAGGTCAATGACTCCTTATCCTATATGGGGTTCCTTCATCCACCATCCGAGACACACAATTGGTAGTTTAGGATGCCCCAGCATAATGGCATGGTTGTAGGGTAATAAGGGGTTGTCTGCATGTGTGTGGGGGAGTTGGTTTCACACAGAACTGCCTTTATCTCAGGGGTCAGAAAAAGATTTGAGATAGAGAAGTGCTGTCTCTCTCACTGAGAGCAACAGACTTCGGAGTGAGAATTGTATTTTCAAAGGAGCACAATCCCAGATAAAAAATGTTCCCTTTCATTATGCAACCATCATGTGGAACAACTTTTCTGTATCTCCTAATGTCTCAATCCTTAACTCTTCTTCTTGGCCTGAAATTGTTAACCCTCTTTGAAAATAAACAAATGCTACTTCTGTTCTCTCCTCCCCAACCCGTTTGCTTTCTCCTAGTTCCTTGTACTAATTTTCCCTAAAACTCTAAATCTGGTGACCACCTGTTCCCACTGGACCTTTTTGCACACCAACTTTTCCGTACCTGTTACTTCTATGAAATATTGTACTGAAATAGCTGTTCTTGAATGCGTCTTGATTTTGTCTTCATGAAAGACAAGTGCTATTTAGAAATTATTTAAACATTTCGTAGCCAACAAATTATTTTTCAGAAGTACTTTATAAATATTTCTGAAGTTCTCCTAAAGTTTCCTTCAGTTATAATTATTTCCAATAAAAGCCAGTTTGGGATTGTTTACACTGTAACACAATTAAACCTCCTGTAAACAACTTGCTTTTTAAGTCTGTAATTAAAAGTACCATAGTATAATTCCACTGTTGTTTCGCGGATTTGCAGGTGTAACAAGTAATACCATTCAACCCACTCCACAGAATATCCCAGCTGTAGATCCTTCTCTTTACAATGCTCAATCTGCAGGTAAGACAATGGCATTTATGTTTTTGCTTATGACTTATTTTGCACAAAAAATAGTTTGAGGAGAAACAGAATAAAATTTCAGTAATGTTGACAATTCATAAATAAAGAGTATTGCTCTTTGGAGGTAGGGACTGCTTTTCTGTGCTTGATGCCATCACCTAGCACATTCTGAGTGCTAATGAAATGCAAACAGTTTTAAAACTGTTGTTATTACCCTGATATATAACTCCTGGCTATTACCTCAGTAAATCCCCTAGCTAACCAAAGTATGGTCTTTACTTAGAACAATGTTTCTGAAAATCCCAGGTGCTGCAAAAGGTAGAGTTGGGCGATTTAGGTAATACTCATTGGGCGATTTAGGTAATGAGTAGGTAATACTCATCCTCTGAATTGGTATTGAACTAATGAGCTATTATTATGTTAGGGATTCTGTGCTGCTATTTTTCAAATGAGATTTAGAACCATCCAGTTCAGTAAAAATGATTATTCTGGTGGTGTGGCTAAATTCCATGTTGGGTAATCAGTGAATATTCCACCTACCTAAAATGGGCCTCACAGGGTCAGTTTAAGTTGTTATTCAATACCTTCCTAAAATAATCACACAAAAAAGACATTTCTATAGTGTCTCTGCTGCGGAATACCTGTCGTATTTCACACCAGAGACAGCACATGTCAGTTGTAAGACTGTATGAAATGAGCTAACTTAATACAATGCCTCCTGATTATGTCTCTTTAATTATCAATCACTGAGCCAAAGTTTGCTTTGAATCCAAAATGTTTACTTATATATTGCCATCTGTCTGTGGTGTTATATTAGCACCCATTGCCATACTATTTCTCTATTCATAAGTTCATTGTTCTCTCTGTATATACATATGAACTAACCTTAGCAAGAAACCATACTCTGAGAAAGGTGTGGTCTGACTAGAAGCCAGAATCCTCCTAGCACTGACACTCCAATGAATGAGTCCATTAACCTTTCTGCCAGAGTTTTCCATTTGCAAAAGTGAGGTAGTACCAGGATAGGTTATGTTGCTGTGTAAAAGTTAGTTATTGTTAGTGTTTCCATGTGGCTGGTATAATTTTGATACTGTAAGAGGCCAGTCCTTGCTTACAGACAGCCCCCCAACCTGAAGCAAATACTCACCAGCAACCACATGCCACACAACAAAAACACTAACACAGGAACCTATCCTTGCAACAAAGCCCGTTGCCAGCTGTGTCCACATATTTAATTGGGGACACCATCATAGGGCCTAATCACATCAGCTATCAGAGGCTCGTTCACTTGCGCATCTACCAATGTGATATATGTCATCATGTGCCAGCAATGCCCCTCTGCCATGTACATTGGCCAAACAGGACAGTCTCTACTTAAAAGAATAAATGGACACAAATCTGACTTCAAGAATTATAACATTCAAAAACCAGCCGGCGAACACTTCAGTCTCTCTTGTCACTCAATTACAGACCTAAAAGTCACAATATTACAACAAAAAAACTTCAAAAACAGACTCCAACAAGAGACTGCTGAATTGGAATTAATTTGCAAACTGGACACCATTAAATTAGGCTTGAGTAAAGACTGGCAGCGGATGTGTCATTACACAAAGTAAAACTATTTCCCCATGTTTATTTTTCCCCCCTGCTGTTCCTCACACGTTCTTGTCAACTGCTGAAAATGGCCCATCTTGATTATCACTACAAAAGGTTTTTTTTTTCTCTCCTGCTGGTAATAGCTCACCTTAACTGATCACTCTCGTTATAGTGTGCATGGTAACACCCATTGTTTCATGTTTTCTGTGTATTGTGACAAAGTTCCTGCTCTACCTTGGTGGGTTTTACGCTTATTGGCGGATTTGCTCATCTTGGAGCTTCACGGCAGCCTTCAGTTTGGCCGTTTTTCTGAATTCACAGTCCAGGTCTACTCCTCCTGTGTCTGACGAGGATTTGGGGGGAATCTGGGCCCACCCTCTACTCCGGGTTCCAGCCCAGGGCCCTGTGGAATGCAGCTGTCTAGAGTGCCTCCTGGAACAGCTGTGCAACAGCTACAACTCCCTGGGCTACTTCCCCATGGCCTCCTCCCAACACTTTTTTTTTTTTTTTATCCTCCTGGTGTCTGAAAATGCTTGTACGCCTCAGTCCTCCAACAGTCCACATTCTCGCTCTCAACTCCTAGTGCCTCTTGTTCCCAACTCCTCACATGCACACCACAAACTGAAGTGAGCTCCTTTTTAAAACCCAGATGCTCTGATTAGCCTGCCTTAATTGATTCTAGCAGCTTCTTGATTGGCTGCAGGTGTTCTAATCAGCCTGTCTGTCTTAATTGTCTCCAGAAGGTTCCTGATTGTTCTGGAACCTTCCGTTACCTTACCCAGGGAAAAGGGACCTACTTAGCCTGGGGCTAATATATCTGCCTTCTATTACTCTCCTGTAGCCATCTGGCCCTAGCTTGTCACAGTATATAAAATCGTCCTACTGTATTTTCTGCTGCACGCATCCAGTGAAGGGGGCTGTAGCCCACGAAAGCTTATGCGCAAATAAATGTATTAGTCTGTAGGGTGCCACAAGTACTCCTATTCTTTTTTCAATAAACTAAGAGACCTAATTAAAGGTGGTGTGGTATATTATTAATTAAAATACATTTTTTTCTTTGAGTTATTAAAAGACTCTTTAGCAGTCTGCTCTTTGAGTATAATTAGGATTGGAAGGATTAGATTTTTTTTTTGTTGGTAAATGTCAGGAAATATCAATCTACAAACTGGCAAAAAAAATTACCATCAACAATCATCTAAATTTATAGATAAGCAAAGTAAAAAAATGCTGCTTGAGAACTTATTAGAGTTTGATTTAAGGATACTTACTTTGTATACTTTGATGTGATATTGACCATTTTTGTTTTAACAATATTAAAGCTTTAACTTTTTGGATATCAGGGTCTACTGTCATTAAAAATTGTTTGATCCCCCATTAATTTCCCACATTGGTGAAAACTTAAATTGATAAAAATAAAAAAAAGCTTTAAAATAAGTATTGATTTCATCCCTCAAAATTACATTAAAAAATCAAATTCTGCCAAGCCTAAGTATAATGAATTAAAAGACATTAACCAGAATTTCGTATTTGAGGATGCCGTCACATGAGGATGCCACGTAACAATGCCATCTTGATGTGTAAAAAGCAAATTTCTGTGATAGGAAATGTGTTCAAAAGATTGCAGATGAGTAGGAATTCATTAATAAATTCATCTTCCCCATTTTCTTTAGAGAATAAAAGGCATCCCTCTGAATAATTCTGAATAACATATAATGTAGTTTGAGTAGCAGCTGTGTTAATCTGTATCTGCAAAAAGAAAAGGAGGACTTGTGGCACCTTAGAGACTAACAAATTTATTTGAGCGTAAGCTTTCGTGAGCTATAGCTCACTTCATCGGATGCATTCCGATAATGTAGTATTTCTGTTTACAGTTGCTCCTATTGTTGAGTTCAAAAACATGGCACTGTGATTAAAACGTGTATGTGCGCAAAGGTTTCATAAGCCCTTTAGCCTAAATCACAGGGCATTATTTATTTTTACACATGTGAACACCCGCTGCCCTCTTGTCTCTGGGAGCCTGAATTCAAATGCTGAATTAGGATAAAAATTAAAAAGGAATTTGAATCTCTGTGGATTCCCCCTACATGTGATGCCGTTCAGAATGACTAGGAACCTCTACTACAGAAACATTCATCACTGGGGTTAGTAGTGAGCATTGCAAGTCCTGATTAAATTGATCCATCCTCATTTAGGTATTCTCATGCCCCCTTTTCAAATCATCTCAGTATGGTCTTGATCCTCTAGTGGGATAATGAATAGCACCAATAATGCTGAGCAGAGCGAGGTAACCCTGTGGAATGGATCCCCAGTTGCTCCTGATACAGAGAGCTACACAAGTAATGGAGATGATCTGCATGCACTCTGCTCTGCATGAGTGCACAGAGGTCATGCCAGTTGGCAGAGTCAGGGTGTGATGCTACATCCCCTGCAGATATGCAATTGAGGATGTAAGGCGTGTGTGTGGAAGTCATGTCCACCCTTCCCAATCACCACCTCTAAATTCCCCTGTGCCAACTGGTTGCAGGCATTGATGCCATATGCACAGACAGGAACCAGATGGCAACCTGCAGAGAGGGGCAGGTGCCCGGTGGCTCTAATCAGACATCTCTGCAGGTAAAGGGGCACTTCTAAAAGCTGGCCAGCCCATGATATCCCCACCTCAGGCAGACAGAGAGGTAACCTCTGAATTTTCCTCTCTGAACAGTTGCAGAGCCAAGCATTCATCTGTGGCACATGCACTGTCTCTCCACAGATAGGAGAGTCACATGCACTGTCTCTCCCTTGCTGCATGGGCAGACTTTGGATCACATGCTGTGCCACAGGGTGTTCAGCATGCTCTTGTAAGGCTCTCTGAGCACCTCCTTCATATTTTAAAAGAAAATAGAGGTGGTGGTGGTTGGTTGGGTGGTTATAGTGGGAGAAGAGGAGTGGTTGTCTTACTGAAGGAAATAAAGAAAGAAGAAATAAGTATTGCTTTTAGTTTGCCCAAAGTGAGGCATGTGGTAATTGTCATATTTATTAATCAGGTTTATTACAGTAGTACTTAAAGGCCAGCCAAGAATGGGACCCCATTGTGCTAGTCACTGAACAAACAGAGTAATAGACGTTTCTTCCCCTGAGAGCTTGCAGTCTAAACAGAAGAGACAGATACAGCGTAGGGCAAGGGGTACACAAGCACACACACAGAAATGTTCATCATTTTTCTCGGTCATTTTTATTTGCTCCTGGCCTTGTGGCTCTCAGTTTTCTTGGGCAGCAGCACAGCCTGGATGTAGAGCAGGACATCCCTTGAACAATTGTGACTTTCCTCAGCCGCTTGTTGAGCTCCTTGTCACTACAGATGATGAGCTGAATGTAATGGGGGATGATCCTGGTTTTCTCCAGTGTTGCATGCCAGCTCAAGAATCTCAGCTGTCAGATATTCCAGGTCCATGGCCATGTAGACTGGGGCTCCTGCCCCAGCTCACTCCACATAATTGCCTTAGCAGAGAAGATGGTGCACACGGTCCACAGGGAACTGCAACCCAGCCCTCAAGGAACAAGACTTAGCCTTAGCTTTCACTTTGCCTCCCTGCTTCCCTCAGCCTGCCATTGTAATTTATGCTCTGACAGAGCGACCTCCCAATGAACACTGTGATGGCAGAAAATGAAAATATCATGTTTGTGCCACTGTTTAGGGAGGGGAAAGAGAAGGGTTGGGTCTATTTACTTAAGTGGGGATAAGCTAAAGGGAAAGGAAGTGAGGGGAGGTTAGGTGTGGAGTGAAACTGAGGGACTGTAAGGCACGGGGAGAGGGTTGGCACAAATAGCCAATCGGCACAGAGCAGAGTTGCAGTTCAAAACTGCAGAAAGTTCTCTGAATGTCCAGAGGTCATAGTCATAGAGTCATAGTCATAGACGTTAAGGTCAGAAGGGACCATTATGATCATCTAGTCTGACCTTGTGCACAACGCAGGCCACAGAATCTCACCCACCCACTCCTGTAATAAACCCCTATCCTATGTCTAAGCTCTTGAAGTCCTCAAATCATGGTTTAAAAACTTCAAGGTGCAGAGAATCCTCCAGCAAGTGACCCGTGCCCCAAGCTGCAGAGGAAGGAAAAAACCCGAGGGCCTCTGCCAATCTGCCCTGGAGGAAAATTCCTTCCCGACCCCAAAAATGGTGATCAGCTAAACCCTGAGCATGTGGGCAAGGCTCACCAGCCAGACACCCAGGAAAGAATTCTCTGTAGTAACTCAGATCCCGCCCCATCTAATATCC
This sequence comes from Dermochelys coriacea, assembly GCF_009764565.3. Classification (NCBI taxonomy): domain Eukaryota; kingdom Metazoa; phylum Chordata; order Testudines; family Dermochelyidae; genus Dermochelys; species Dermochelys coriacea. The sequence continues at coordinate 109,285,593 of NC_050070.1, forward strand.
CATCACGTCCCTGCTTTGGCTGCTTCTGCTCCTCCCTGTAACTTTCCCAAAAGGCAGGAATGAGCGTCACTGTCTTAGCTATGGCTACACTAGAGATCTTACAGCAGCACAGCTGAACCGATGCAGCTGTGCTGCTGTAAGCTCTCAAATGTAGCTGCTCTAAGCTGATGGGAAAGAGCTCTCCTGTTGGGTTAATTTCTCCAGCTCCCACAACCAGCAGTAGCTGTATTGTTTGGAGAAGCTCACCCGCCAACATAGCACTGTCCACACTGATGCTTAGGTCGGTGTAACTTACGTCGTTCATGGGAGTGGCTTTTTCACACTGCTCAGTGACATAAGTTATACTGACATAAGTGGTAGTGTAGACTTAGGTTTAGTGTCTGTAAAAGTTCTGACTCCTACAGTCAAGAGTTGCCCAGCTGGTTGATAGTTTCATGGTACAAATAAGCCAGAACTGTGTAACAACTTTGTACATATTACACTTTGCATATATTAGTTCAGTTGAGTTTAGTCATTGTTTTTGTTAGCACTAAATTTCATTACATTTATTCACAGGTTATACAATGTTTTATATAAACTTTGTATGTTCCCATAAGCTTCCTTTGCCAATGGCCTAGTGTAGTAAAGCCACCTATACCACCTTGTTGTACAAGTGATCATATTTGGAATCAATAACCATTTTGGTTTTCCACCCACAAAATAGAAATAATAATTACACATTTAAGATGGCTAATGTAAATGAATACATCTAGGAAGAAAGAATGTAGCCTATACTTACATGATGGGGCACTCTGTCCTGAGAAGCAGTGACTCTGGGGAGGGGGGAAAAAAAAGATTAGGGAGTTGTGGTGGATAATCAGCTGATCATGAGCTCCCATGTGGCCCTGTGGCAAAAGGAATAATGGAATCCTTGGGTGCATTAACGGGAATCTCAAGAAAAAGTAGAGAGGTTACTTTGGCACTGTTGTAACCACTGCTGTAATACTGTGTCTAATTCTTATGTCCACCGTTCAAGAAGGATGCTGATAAATTGGAGAGGATTCAGAGAAAAGCCACAAGTTTGATTAAAGAATTAGACAACAAGCTCTGTCAATTTAGCTTAGCAAGGAGGAGGTAAAGGAGTGACTTGATTAAAGTCTATATGAACGTACTGGGAACAAATGAGCTCTCTCTGATCTAGCAGAGAAAGGTATAACATGATCCAGTGGCTGGAAGTTGAAGCTAGGCAAATTCAGACTGGAAATATGACATACATTTTTAACAGTGAGAGTAATAAACCATTGGAATAATTTACCAAAGGTTGTGATGGATTCTCCATCACTGGCAATTTTTAAATCAAGACTGGAATTTTTTTTTGTTCAAGTGCTTGCTCACATTGATTACATTCTAGGTGTGTGCATGCCCACGTGTGCAGCTGTCAGAGATTTTTACCACCTTAGCAGAACTCGTAGGGCTGGCTGTGGCGCCCTCAAGACTGTTGCATTCGTACCATGGTATATCAGGCGCTGCCCCTCACATCCTCTCAGTTCCTTCTTACTGCTCATAGTGGTCAGTCGGAATGCATCTCTTGCTTGACAAGAGCTAATAGTTTTCTTCCCTTGGACTCTGTGTCTTTGGGCCTCTTGTACATTGTTAAGTGTTAAGTAGTTGTTAAGTGTTAGTTAGTTAATAGTTAGGGTCCCAGCGGAGACTTTGCCCCAGGCCAAGCCTGCCTCGTGCTCCTGGGTTTAAGCCCTGCTTGGACTGCAGCTTGCCTATGCCTGTGAGTGACCCCCATAACAGCTGCCTTAAGTGCTTGGGGGCGTCATACAACAAGGTGTGTTGCCAGATCTGCAAGAACTTTCAGCCCCGTATCTAAAAGGAGAGAGAGAGATTCACCTCAGGGCTCTCCTGATGGAGTCCACTCTCCACCCGGCTTCTGACCCTTCCACACAGGCCATACCAAGCGCCTCAGCCTCTGTGTGCAGTGTGCCCCCAGCAGCTGGCTCTTCCCGGCACAATTAACCGACGCTGGCACTGAAGAAGAAGGCTAAAAAGCACTCTCGAGCACCGAGCAAGAAGGCCCAGAGGTCATCCAGCAAAGGACCCGGGCCTGCCTGCCAGCCTTCTCCAGAAACACGCAAGCATGCCTCCACGGCTGAGGCTCTTAGCCCCCTTAAAGGTTTGCCACTGATTCCTAGGAGCGGAGTGGGACCCACAACCCTGCCTGAACTGTCGTCATCCCAAATGGAGGTGCAGAGTGTGCACAGGTCTCCATCTGCTCCTATGATGTCTTCGGTGCCACAGGAACAGGCTAAGAGTCCCCAAGAGGGCAAGCCCGCTGTTAAGACTCCTTCGGGGGTGGAGCACCACCACTGGTCACAAGACAAGAAATGTCCATCTCCACTGCGTAGAGCAGTGCTCTTCACTATTTTTGAAGCGGGGGCCACGTTGGTAAAAAAAATCTTCAATGTGAGAGCCACATCAGCCTGATGCAGACATTTGAATACTCCGAGTTCTTTGATTGATATGGTGTAGGAGGGGGCATGGGAGGATGGCTCTGGGAGGGGGCACTGGGTGCAGGAGAGAGTATGGGGGGCTGGCTCTGGGAGAGAGTTTGGGTGCAGGAGGAGGCTCAGGGCTGGGGCAGAGTGTTTGGGTGCAGGAGGGGGTACGGGTTGCAGGAGGGGATATGGGGTGTGGGCTCTGGGAGGGGGCTCAGGGCTGGGACTTGGGGTGCAGGAGGAGGTACGGGGGGCTGTCACTAGGAGGCTCCAGGTTGGGTGGTGGAAGAGCTATTCAGAATCTGCCATTGAAGAGATACTTACTTACTTTGCGCGGCCCTGGCTCCACGTCGCTCCTGGAAGGGGCCAACACACCCCTGCAGCCCCTTGGGGGGCACATGGCTCTGCACGCTGCCCCCACAACTCCCATTGGCCACAGTTCCCCATTTCCGGCTGGACTTTCCTCCCTGGCTCCTCAGCAATACTCTGCGGCACAGGGTCTACACTTCCCGTACTATGACCGGTATCATTCACCCTCTCACTGATCTACCTCTAGACGTCAGTCCCAATCGCCAGCACCATGGGAAATCTCCCCATCTTATTGCTGGTCTCTCCCCGGCGCCGGGACCGCTCTCCCCGATACAGTCACCAGTCAATTACATCTGGCCAGCGATCCCTGGTAGCCATGATAGTAAACAGACTTAGGCATTGACAGCTCCTCCCTGGTCACTGGAAGGTGGTTCCTTTGGCATGGAGGCCCAGTTCAGCCCATCACCCCAGTCTCAGCGACAGGATTGGGCACTGGAGCCTGCTTCGTCATCCATGGCACCACAGTGGCAGCAAGGCCAGTGGCCAATGTATTGGAGAGCAAGGGGCGTTCCGGTGATGACGATGCCCCCTTCGCATTACTCCTCGATGGCCGTGTCAGAGCAACGGGCGGCAGCTCCACCAGCACTGTGTCCAGTACTGGAAGTCCATTCTGAGGTCATGGTAGAGGATCCCATATCCACCCCTGAACCTCCCTCTCCAGCAGCTGCCAAGCCCTCTGCACCACCACCGGAAACCAAGTCTTCCTCATCTTCCCTGGACGAGGCAGTTGTGGGACCTTCTAGGGCTAGCCCCCTGGATGACTTTAGGGAGCATCAAGCCCCTTTCCAGCAGGTGATTGAGTACTTGGGGTTTGAGGTGCAGGAGGACACCTTTTCAATGTCCTCCCAGCCTCCATGCCTGCCCGGGTTGCCCTGCCGATACACAATGGGGTTCTCAAGATTGCCAAGTCACTGTGGCAGACCCCATCCTGCATCCATCCCGCCCACCTCGAAACGGACAGAGAAAAAAATACTTATTGCCCGCCAAAGGTTTCAAGTACCTTTATACTCACCCAGCCTCAGGCTCGCTGGTTGTATCTGCAGCCAATGAAAAGGATAAGCAGGTTCCCACTGCCTCTAATCCCAAAAATAAAGAAGCCAAAAAACTCGATTTATTTGGCAGAAAAATTTATTCAACAGCCAGCCTACAATTCCGGGTGGCGAACTATCAGGTCCTGCTGGACCGATATAATTTTAATCTTTGGGACAGTCTTAAAAAGTTCCAGGATTCCATTGCTCAGGGTCAGGTTCAAGAGTTTGGCACCCTGATAGAGGACGGTGCCGCAGCAGCACCCTGCAAATGGCATGGGTCTCGGCAGCAAGGGTGGTCTCATCGTCTGTGGTCATGCGATGCAGCTTCTGGCTCCAAACAGTGGGCCTCTCCCAGGAGATGCAGGCCTCGATTCAGGACCTTTGACAGAGTTGGACTCTTCTCCAATCAGACAGATGCCAGGATACATGGGTTGAAGAACATGAAGGCTACCCTTTGCTCGTTGGGCACGCATAACCCGCAGTCTGCCAGAAAGCCATTCCAGCCTCTGCCGCCATCAAGGCCTTGGCAAGCCTGGTAGGGATCTGCCAGAAGGGATGCTCAGTTTGCTGTCGCTGCCCTTCCTCCCACTCACCATTCCAGTCCGAACCCGCTAAACACTCGGGTGGCCAAAAGTGATCGTTTTGTGGGTGCGCTCGAGAGCGATGCCCCAGTCATCCAGATGGATCCTGCCCATCCTTTCCTCAACTGCCTTTGTCCCTACAACTCCACCTGGTCGTAGGTTTCGTCGGACCACTGGCTTCTGGACATAGTAGCTCAAAGCTATACCCTGCAGTTTTTGGATACCTCTCCTTCCTGCCACCCTTCTTCCTGATCCCTCTGCAGGGGCCCCTTTCATGAGCAACTCCTGGTTCAGAAGGCCAACAAGCTCCTGCAGTTGGGGCTGTGGAGGTGGTTCCTCAGGAAATGGAAGGAAGAAGTTTCTATTCCCAATACTAACTAATCCCAAAGGCCAAGGGGGGGCCTTAGACCCATCCTGGACCTGGGTGGCCCCAACAAGTCTCAAGAAATTGAAGTTCTGCATGGTCTCCCTGGCCTCCATTATTCCCTCTCTGGATCCGAGGGACTGGTACACCGCTCTCAATTTAAAAGACGATTACTTCCATGTCTCCATATTCCTGGGACACAGACGTTTCCTGAATTTTATAATGGACAGGGGCCACTTCCAGTTCATGGCGCTACCCTTGGGCCTGTCCTTGGTCCCTAGAGTTTCATGAAATGTGTGGTGCCGATAGCAGCTTACCTCAGATGTTGGAGGGTCCAGATCTTTCTGTATCTCAATGACTGGCTCATCAAGGGCAGATCTCTGGAGAAGGTGCAAAGAAGCCTCAATCTGGTGCACTCCACCTGCAGCGACCTGGGCCTGTTAATAAACATAGAAAAGTCCACATTAATGCCAGCCCAGCACATAGAGTTTATCGGAGCAGTTCTTGACTCCACGCGAGCCAGGGCCTTTCTTCCAAAAGAATGTTTTCAGGATCTCGTAGCCCACATAAGGAGACATTCAATCACCACAGCCCACCCATGACTGCGGCTGATGGGCCACATGGCATCATGCACATATGTGGTCAGTCATGCCTGGCTTCGTTTACGACCCTTGCAATGTGGCTGGCAATGGTTTACGTTCCCAGCAGGCATCCCCTGTACCGAGTGGTCACAGTACCGAACCACATCCTCTCGTCCATGGACTGGTGGTTAGACCCCAAGTCAGTGTTTCCGGGAGTTCCCTTTGTGTCCCCAGCACCGTCGCTCACCCTGGTCTTGGACGCATCGGACCTGGGCTGCGGAGCCCACCTGGGCTAATTCAACACGCATGGCTGCTGGATGCAGAACGATGTAGCCCTTCATATCAATGTCAGGGAGCTCAAGGCGGTGCGCCTGGCCTGTCAGGCATTCTTGCTCCACCTGAGAGGCAAGGTGGTGCAGATCCTCACAGACAATATGGCCGCAATGTATTACATCAACAGGCAAGGCGGTGCCAGGTCTTCGGCCCTGTGTCGGGAGGCATTCAGCCTCTGGAACTTTTGCGTGCGGCATGCCATCCATATGGTGGCTGCCCACCTACTTGGAACCAAGAATGTCCTGGCAGATCACCTCAGCAGGACCTTCTCATCTCGCCACAAATGGTCCCTCCATCGGGAGGTGGTCAGCCTGATCCTCTGAAAGTGGGGAACTTCCCAGGTGGACCTGTTTGCATCCAGATGAATCAGAAAGTGCCACATATTCTGTTCTCTGCACGGCAGAGACAAGGGATCCCTGTCGGGTGCCTTCCTGATTCCATGGTCGGGAATGCTGATGTACGCCTTTCCACTGGTGCCGCTTATCCACAGGGTCCTGCTAAAGGTAAAGCAAGACAAAGCCTCTGTCATCCTGATAGTCCCTGTGTGGCCTTACCAGCACTGGTTCGGCATGCTACTGGGTCTTTTGGTGACCGACCCACTGCAGTTACCTCTCCGACTGGATCTGCTGTCCCAGAACCATGGCAATCTGCTGCACCCAAACCTCGCATCTCTGCACCTGACAGCATGGCTGCTGCATGGCTAAGTATGGGTGAGCGGGAGTGCTCTTGCTGCAGAGCAGGACTTGTTGGACTGCAGCAGAATCCTTCCACCAGGGCTACCTATGTAGCAAAGTGGAAACACTTCACATATTGAGCCTCAGACAAGCACATTCATCCAGAGGAGGCCCCACTGCAGAACATCCTGGACTATTAGTTGCATCTTAAGCTTCAGGGCTTGTCATTGTCTTCGGTCAAGGTACACCTGGCAGCCCTTTCGGCATTATGCCCTCCGCTTCAGGGCAGGTCAGTCTTCACCCATCCCTGACAATGCAGTTTCTGAAAGGTCTAGAGCATCTGTACCCGCACATCTGGGACCTGGTCCCTCTGTGAGTCCTGAATCTTATGCTTTTAAAGCTCATGGGTCCCCCCTTTGAACCCTTAGCTTCCAGCTCCTTTCTGCTTCTCTCCTGGAAGGTCTCCTTCTTGGTCACTATAACTTCAGCCCAGCCGGTGTTCAAGATCAGGGCGCTCACATCGTAGCTTATTGTCTTCTACAGGACAAAGTCCAGCTGCGTCTGCACCTGGCTTTTCTGCCCACGGTCATTTCCTAGTTCCACGCTGGCCAAGACATTTACTCACCGGTCCTTTGTCCAAACCTTCATGCATCAGATGAGGAGCACAGGTTGCATATTCTGGATGTCAGACTGGCCCTGGCCTTCTCATTGATAGCTATTCCGTACATCAACGCAATTATTCATTCCTGTCGCAGAGAGGATGAAGGGTTGCCCGATGTCAGCCAGAAAATCTCGTTTTGGATCTCTGCCTGCATCCGCTACTGCTACAAGCTGGCGAAGGCACCTCTGCCGGCAATCATGACGGCTCATTCCACTAGAGCGCAAGCGTCTTTGGCGGCCTTTCTGGCACAAGTGTTGATCCAAGAAATTTGTCTGGTCACCACTTGGTCATACGTTCATACGTTTGTGTTGCACTACGCATGACTCAGCAGGCGCGAGACAACACTGGCATTGGCCGTGTGTGCTACAAGCCTCACGATGGTGAGCTCCAAGCCTACCTCCATTGATACTGCTTGCAAGTCACCTAGAATGGAATCGACATGAGCAAGCACTCGAACGGAAAAGGGTTACTTACGTTTCATAACTGTTGTTCTTCGAGATGTGTTGCTTTTGTCCATTCCATTACCGGCCCTCCTGCCCCTCTGTTCCAAGAAGGAACTGAGAGGACGTGGGTCAGTGGTGCCTGATATACTGCGGCATGAGCGCAGCACTCTAGAGGATGCCACAACTGGCTCTACGGGTGCCGCTAAGGCAAAAATCTCTTGACAGACACGCACCTGGGTGTACGCACACCTAGAATGGAGTGGACATGAGCAACACATCTCAAAGAACAACAATTATGAAGTGGAGGTAACCATTTTTTCTTGTTTTTAAAAAAGATTTGTTCTAGGAGGAATTATTTTGGGGAAGTTCTATGGTCTGTGTTAAATAGGAGAGCAGACTAGATGATCACAGTGGTCTGTTCTGGCCTTGGAATCTATGAATCTATTAATTTAAGTGATATAGTAAAAAAAAAAAAAAAAAAAAATTCAGTTTAGTTACATTTTGAATATCTTAACTGTTTCTTTTTAATAGGAAAAGAAACTTTCACTCCTTTAAATAATTATGGTTCCAATTAGTGCATAGTTCATATATTTAAAGAATGGTTAAAGCACTGCTAACACATACTAATAATTTTAATTACCTTCACTGCTTCGATTTTCTGTGGACTATATCTAAGGCCTTGTCTACACACCACAGTGCATTGGTTTCATTAAAACTGGTTTTATCTAATTTATCTAAACTTTATCTAAACAATTTATCTAAACTTGTTCAAGTTGTGAGTAGCAATTTAAATTAAATAATAAATTAGAATTGTGTAAAATATCAATTGTTTTTCTTTCAAAAACTGCTTTCCTTTCTCACTACGTGATTTTCTTATCCTTCCTCAAAATGCCCTTCATCATGTTCCTAATTGCTGAGCTGAAAGAATCATGGCTGGTGGAAGTTAGCTTTGGATTGCAAATGACTTATCAAATTTCAGTAATGAATATAACTACTATACTAATATTATTTTTGGATTAATACAGAGTCCAGTTTGTTTCAGGATTGGTACAGCATAGCTTTTCCTGTGTGTCAATATTTTTCTTGCCTTTAAATTATATAGATTGAAATTAATTAGTCACTAAATGGACAGGCTATCTAAATGACAGCTTTGAAATAACTACAAATATTGTAGTTTTTCTCCACATCATTTCAAGTAAATACTTCATTAAAGTATTTCAGGAAAATTACAGTTGGCTTTTTTCTATACTCTTTCTCCATTGTGAGATGCTGACTTTAACAGGAGCTGAGGCTGCTCAGAACCTTATAGGATGAGGCCCTTACTGGGTAAATTTTGGTTTATAAATTAAAATTGCTAGAATCTTTCCCTAAAGTGTTGATATGGTGGTATCTGAAGGAGGCGTCATAAAAAATAAGACTCTATGCCAACAAAACATTAATAGACCTTGTGCTGTAAAAATAAGATTAGGTGGGTTAATTTAGGCTTTGTTCCAGTAAATTAGTTGAATACTGGAATGATGCCTTGTCTATTTCTTAAAGAATGATTTTCTAGTTTTTTTGGCATCATAATATGAAGGAAAAATGTCTAAGGGGAGCTTGTCCTTCTTTTACTTTTCAAACATATAACCCAGTGTGGTGGTGGAATTCAGCCCAACTGGTTTGACTCAGGTAAATGTCACTTAGGCTATGAAATATGGACAAATGTATACATACCATGTATGTACGAGTATATTTTTTTAAAAAGGACTAAAATGGCTCATCTGATTCACTAAAGTACATTTCCGTCATACAGTAATCTTACAGGTTTGACAGGTGCCAGATGCCAGAATATTCAACATCTATTCTTTCTCAGGCTCTATATTTTGAAGATGAAAGTAGGTGCGGGTGTGGAGTGTGTTTTCATTTTGGATAAAATTAAATCTCAAGAGCTTCTTTCCTAATCGTATGCTGTTTGTTTTGGAGGACCGGTTGTTTCACTGACCAGGTTTTACTGATGAATCTCAATATACTAAATGTTTCCGCACTGTCTGACAGTAGTAATTATCATCTGGATTTGGCTGTTTTGTGTATGCTAACTTCTTGCTATATAACAAAATTGAACCAAAAGAATCTCATTTATAATTTGCTTTGATTGGCTGATATATGTTGTCCATCTTTAGTAACATAGGTACTTAAATCATTGGTTTCAGAGTAGCAGCCGTGTTAGTCTGTATTCGCAAAAAGAAAAGGAGTACCCGTGGCACCTTAGAGACTAACAAATTTATTAGAGCATAAGCTTTCGTGAGCTACAGCTCACTTCATCGGATGCATTTGGTGGAAAAAGCAGAGGAGAGATTTATACACACACACACACACACACAGAACATGAAACAATGGGTTTATCATACACACTGTAAGGAGAGTGATCACTTAAGATAAGCCATCACCAGCAGCAGGGGGGGGAAAAGGAGGAAAACCTTTCATGGTGACAAGCAAGGTAGGCTAATTCCAGCAGTTAACAAGAATATCAGAGGAACAGTGGGGGGTGGGGTGGGAGGGAGAAATACCATGGGGAAATAGTTTTACTTTGTGTAATGACTCATCCATTCCCAGTCTCTATTCAAGCCTAAGTTAATTGTATCCAGTTTGCAAATTAATTCCAATTCAGCAGTCTCTCGTTGGAGTCTGTTTTTGAAGCTTTTTTGTTGAAGTATAGCCACTCTTAGGTCTGTGATCGAGTGACCAGAGAGATTGAAGTGTTCTCCAACTGGTTTTTGAATGTTATAATTCTTGACGTCTGATTTGTGTCCATTCATTCTTTTACGTAGAGATTGTCCAGTTTGGCCAATGTACATGGCAGAGGGGCATTGCTGGCACATGATGGCATATATCACATTGGTAGATGTGCAGCTGAACAAGCCTCTGATAGTGTGGCTGATGTGATTAGGCCCTATGATGGTATCCCCTGAATAGATATGTGGACACCAATGTGAATCCGATGAAGTGAGCTGTAGCTCACGAAAGCTTATGCTCTAATAAATTTGTTAGTCTCTAAGGTGCCACGGGTACTCCTTTTCTTTTTACTTAAATCATTATTTAACTTAATCATCTGAAAAATCATTGGTACTTATTCATCCAGGACATATGAATCAGATCCAAATAAGGTTAAACTGAAGTTAAAAATATTAAAACAAGCTTTAAAAATTGTATATAGATTTTGTCCACTAAACTATTTCTATCAATTGACAAATGAAAAATGCGTACTGTACTTCTTTAAACACAGCAACCATAAAATGTATTTTCCTGGAAAAATGTAGTAGTAATAATAATAAACAATACCTAGCTCTTATTAGAATATTAACAAAGATATTTAGTTTTTAATATTTACTGTCTTTCCATTTTTTTATTTGGCCCAAATAAGCTGCCTAAAAGTGGAAAAATGGATGAGGAAATATAATGGATACTTAGAAACATTTCTTGATAAGTAAACAACTGAGATTATGAAGTAAATATTTGCATAATATCAGCAACTACACAGTTGGTGAGTTTCAGAAAAGGAGATCCAGCTGAACTGAACTCTACAGGATAAAACTCATAAAAATGTTTATATTCATGTTTAAACTTTCAAAGAATTAAGTTTACAATATCTGAGTTTAAACAGGTTTTCTGTTAAAACCCCCATCGTATAAGAAATTAATGCTAAATAAATATTCATTTTAAATACTAAAATATTATGACCTGATATAATAGGTGGTTATGGGAACCCTGGATTAAATAAATTCATATTAACGTCCAATATAACACATGGTTTTTAAACAAAAATTTTCTGATGAATATGCCAAAGTAGATCCCTAAGGACCACAATTTTTCACCTTGAGTAGCATTGATAGAAGTGGGATTATTTACAGGCTAAAATATACTATTCATTATGAGTATAGGTTTCAGAATCTGGCCCTAAATTATATTGGCTACATGGGCTTTAGCGTTAACTTGCATTGAATCGGTTAAGCCCTCAGTGCAATGCATTTAAGCACATGCTTAACTTTAGACACGTCAGTGGGACTATTCGCATGCTGGTGTGCTGAATCAGGATTTACATCTCCAACACTTTTTTGAAAAGTAGGAGAGTGTGTGTGTTTGTGTGTGTTTGAGAAGTTTGTACAGATCAATGTTTGGGTTTGTTACAAAAAAGCTTTTGGCTGGTGTTTGTCAAAATTACAAAAATAGGTGAATTAATAGAGGAATCTTGCTTTCTCTGATTACATAAAACTGAAAATACTGCAGATATGTTGATAATATTGGGACAAATGCTTTAGTCTGTTTCTCAGTAGGCAAAAGTAGAAATGTAGTATTTGCACAAATATCTCAATAGGAGATGTTTCTGTATCTGGAAGAGTATACAGACACGGAGAAAATGGCTTCAGCTGTGAGTGTATTATTCCATGCTGAGAGTAAAGCAGTTACACAATAAACACATAAGCCACTGTCCTTGTTTCACGCAGGTTGTAACATGAATACAGTTAACTTACTATAGTTTGAAATCTCTTCTGAGCTACCTCAGATAAAGGGCAGATCTTTCTCAAAGGTATTGGTTTACTCATAAAAGGCACTGGATTGCATAAATGTCCAGATTTTGAAAGTCCCCATATAATATTAGAAAGACACCAAAGAAACTAAGAATTTATACATAAAAATTAACTTAAAAATAACGGAGTAGGACCAGCACTTCTCATGCTCTTTGTTAACATATGAACAGACTATTTCAAACATTAAGTAAAACATTATGCTTGATCTGAGATAAAGCCCTGAATTTTCTTATTTTTACTTCTTAATTATCTTGTTTTTGCAGGGGAAGTCCGTTTGACACCAGAGGACTTTGCCAGAGCTCAGAAATATTGCAAATATGCTGGCAGTGCTTTGCAGTATGAAGATGTGAGCACTGCTGTGCAGAATCTACAGAAGGCCCTCAAGTTACTGACTACAGGCAGAGAATGATGCCTTTGTCCAGCAGATTCATGTCTTTTTTGCCTAAAGAACTAACAATCCATTACTTTACCTTCTGCCTATCAGGGGGGACACAGTTACATGAAAGCTCTCAATTCCATTGACCATGACAAGGAAATCTGTTTCTCAGTATTAGATCCCTGATATAGCACTAATCAGCAAGCTCAACCGGTTTTCATTTTCCACACGGTGGAACTGGAAACATGTGGATGGAGTGATGTGATCAAGATACTGGAGAATGCACTCTGGACACCGTTTAAGAGTTAGAATTAATGCTACAATATTTAGAGTGTTTAAGGAAAAACATGAAATCTCTCTTTATTGTTTTGGAAAAACAAAGTAATGTGCTCTACTAGCATTCATTGAGTCTGAATTTATCACTGTTAATAAAATTTCAAATGAAAAATGGCTTTGGGACTGGAAATAAAAATTAGGGCTTTTCTACTGAAACTTATATAGCAGGAGTGTGGGGCCGGATGGATCATGAAATGATCTTAATGTACATCCAGAAAAGTCCTTTTTAAAAAATACAACTTAAATACAACTAAATTGTTTTGGTATTATCTGAGACCAAGTTAAAGGTGTGGAGGCTTGAAAAGAAGAATACTGAGATTTAATTGATAATTTATTGTACTGGAACATCCATTTCTTGAAGCTTTGGGCAAAGACATTTAGATGCTCCTCCCCACCCCACACACACGTGTGTGAACGGTTACATATTAATTTTGGTAACTGTTACTTATTTTGCATGGACAATTTAAATTTTCTATATTAAGGTTAGTTAAAAGAAGGTGGTACTAGTGTTAACCAGAGATGAGCCCAAAGCCCAGATCCTACACAGTGGATTTAAGCTTCACAGCTGCCCCATTTCTTTCACCAGCCGAATGACCCCTCAACCAAATGTCTGGACTATGACACCTTCATAGTCTCTGTTCAGATCCAAACTTTGCAGCTCAGGTTCATCACTACGGTTAGTGTGACAGAGCTAGTATCCTCCCCTGCTTACTTTCTTGTGGAGACTTTGGAGATTCTAGAACTGATTAAAATATTTTGGAATTTGAACTCTGAACATTTTATAAGCTTTGTCCTGGGGAATTATGGAGCTATTGATTGTTAAAACTGCATCCATGCTGTATAAAAACAAATGAATAAAAGATTCTTAAATTCGTATGATCGCCTTAAATGAGTACACTGTGGAGTTTGTCTATTTGTATAATACATCTTTGATTGCCAGTAAAACCTGATAGATGTCTTTCTTTACAAAATACCAGATCGGATGTGCACACCTGTTCATGCCTACACTATTTTCCAGGGATGGAAATATAGCTGGTATTTAATGTACATAAAAGCAGCCTAATGGTATGTAAAATCTGATATGCAAAGCACATCCACTTAAGACTGCAAGCTCTGTTCAACAGCATGTTTGAAAAGGTAATGTGATCATTTGTAATATATTTTTAAGCATTTTAATTGAGTACAAATTAATACATAAAACAAGTTCATTCTTACATGTCTAAGAATCCCAACTTAGACAGTGTTTGTCTGTGTAAGGGATGTTGTTGCAAGTTTAGAACAAACAATTCTGAAACATTACTGACAATAACTTTCTGTAGCTCTTGGCAATGATGATTCATTATAGTACTTTATGGTTCATTGTAGTACTTTAAGCCGGTCAGAGATGCTTCAGTTTGCTGAACAAGCCCTTCTCACCATCAGACAAAACTATTGGTAAATTCTTCCATATATATATAATGTATAAAATGAAGGGATTTTATTGTCACTAGAAAAGCTGGATTTTAAGAAAAATGATATATGTTGAATTATCAACCTAGGAAACCTGTTGCAATCTAGAAATGACTTTAAAAGTATACAATTTGGTATAGCACTTTTCATCTTAGGTTCACACAGCTAATTATAAATATTAAAAAATAAAGCCCCAGAGTACCCCAGGGAAGAAGCTAAGTTTTATTGTTTGTCTGACTTATACATTAAGTAAATGTTATGCTTTGTTCTAATAATGTTTCTCAAATGAGTACAGTGTTAATCAGGGCTTTTTAAATTAAAAATAAGTTTTCTCTTGGAAGAATTTAGTGAGCCAGTGCAATGGATTCGAAGGAAATAATTGAGTAGAAGTATACACTGAATTTATAGGTCGCTCAAGAAGGAGGACTGGCTGTTACAGGTAATATGTTCAGTCTCCAAGAAGGATCATCAGTGGAGCAGCCCCGGGCAGTTCCATAGGGGCAGCAGTTGCAGTGTCTAGCTTTTCCAACCAGATGAAAATTTCAGGGTGGTGTCTGCGAATGGGATGGAAATTTAAAATGAGTTGAACTAAAAGGTTTCCAAAGCTATTTGCGAGGGTTCAGTAGCATTTTTTTCTTAAACTGCTTGTATGGATTCCCCTCCCCCGGCCCCTTAGGAAATCCTCTAATATTCTGTTGCCTGTAAATTCAGAAGTAATCTAACGCTGAACTCCAAAACACAATCTTTTAATATTTTTAAACAGATCAAGGCATTTTATGGTACAAAAAAGGTCTTCCTCTTTCAAGGACTTATTTTTAATTAGCTATTGTTGACAAGACAGCTACTACAGATATTTCAGTGTGCTGCTAGCACACTACCTTTTTTCATCTACACCTAATCTAATTCTGTGTGCCATTCCCATTGACTTAATTAGAGGTTGTGTTGCATCCATGTAACTGAAGGCAGAATTTGGCCCAACTGTGTTCAGCCAAAAGAAAAAGATATTTAAAAATGGATGTTTGTAATAAGCATTTTGCTCCATGAATAAATAATTTCCTATTTAGTGCTTCTCATCCAAACAGATGAACTTTGCAATTTATGAATATTCCACTGAAATAAGGCCTTTTCTGGGATTAGCTTAATATGGCAGCTATTTCAAAAGTTTACATTTAATGTTATGCAACAGTTTAGGAGCAGTGAAGTTGCTGTATCCAGCTGATGCTGGGAGGATTTAGGTAAGTAGAATGTAATTAACCTAATTGGAGTTTGGCACAGGCACTGAAACAAGCTGCCTTAATCTTAAATAGCATGGGAGCTTTTAATAAGTGTCCATGAACTCATTTTACATTCTTGCAGAAAGGTGATACCTCCACCCATAGCTCCCTCTAACATTGTGCTGGGAATTAGTTTAATACTGACTTAACCAGGAGTGTCACTTGCTGAGTCATACACCATTGCCTGCAAGTATAAATCTGGTCACACTATCCACATACCAGTCAAGCCTTACCCTGCTTAGCTTGTGAAAACTGAACCCACAGTCTAAGGAGTGTAGAAAACATAAATAGTGCCTTGCTTGTTCTATGTTCATTTTTGCTATTAACTTTCAGAATACTACCATTTATTAAAAGGTTTTAATTAGTATTAATTTTATGCATAGGTATTTCTGTAGCACTGATTTTCTTAATACTTTTAGAGTTCTAAGTTTTAAACTTCCACCTGTCCTGTAGGTAGAAAAAGTGTCTTGTAGTAGTTGTAGTTCAGGAATTCAAGTGTTCTGTGGAATTCACCCTGCAAGGCAAGAAATCCTCTGAATGACACAATGGGAACCCTTAAGAAGTGTCACTGTTTTGAAAGACACTACCAATTTTGGAGATGGTCCATTAGAATTGCTGCAATCATTTCAATTGATGGACTGTTTCAAGGATGACCAGTGTAGGTAAAATTTTATAGGGTCACATGTAACCTTTATATTGAAATGTTCCATTAAATTAAGTTGTTAAAAATAAAATTGCAATAACACCCAATTTAGTTTTCAGGTTTGAGCTTCTAGGTCGGTTACAGAAAATTTATATAGTAAAGGACCACTAGGCACCACTTTGAATGATAAAACCAAACTTTATTAAAGAAAAATGATTAGTTAAGTAAACGGGCATGCAATTACTACTTGCACAATACTACAGTAATACTTACACTCAAAGATGAAAGTGTATCAGTAGGTGATCAGTCCACTGACAACGGAGTGACGTATAACCTTATAATTCTGTTCCTTTTTTATGTTAATTGGAGCTCTCTCCAAATTAACAAAACTACTCCTTTTGTAATCCATTGTAATACAAATTAACATTAAACTGTCCCTTACCATAATTATATTTCTACCACCTCTTTTTGGCTTTTTACATTACTCATTTAAATTAACAGCACCAATGTCCTTCAATATAGATAGCATTTTAATAAAACATGCCAGAATTTTCAAAGAATTCTAGGGATTAGAACCTTGCTCAAATCAGTTATAACCAAAACATAACCATAATATAACTTTGGGTCATGTCCTTGCTAACTTCAGTTTTTGCACCATATTATCCCCAATTTATTTCTAACTTTCTCGTACTAGCAACTTCAATTTCCCATACTCCACTACACTTAAGCTAACTTAGGCTCAAAACCTAATCTCTACTTATTTCTTAAATTAAACCATCCTATAGACTACACAAGACTCAGTCTGAGAAAGCATTCACATTTTGATTTTCACCTACATAAATTATATACAGGGAAGGTTATTGTATTGTGATGGATATGTATATAGAATATTATAATGTAAATATAGTGGTTGTAATTAAAAATGCCAACCAAAAGTCTTCATAGTTATCTCTTATCCCAAGTATAGATAAAATCTGAGGTAAAGTTAGATACAAATAGGTGGATAATGTTGGCAAATGTATTAAACATTGAATACTATTAATAAATAAAAGCAAGGAACCAGTTAATACAGCACCAAAAATGAAATTTTAATTGTATGTTGTTTCAAATAAAATAACACTCTCCCTTTTATGAAGACAAAAACAGGACCTTGGTTTCATGACTAGAAAAATATGCATATAAACTTAGAAAAAGGTTTAGACTTGCACAAGGTTGAAGGGCATTTTCTTTCTATTGTTATGAAGTCTTCATAATGACACTGTAGTTGAAGTTAAGATGCTTTCCAATGTAAATGTGATTCTGACCTTCAACTTCCTTTTAACAAGCTCCTCTCCATACAGCTTCTGGAATTAGAGCATGGCCAATGGTTAAAGCATCAGCTCTGGGTCTTGGGAAAACATCCTCCTCTGGGTTTGATACCAAGTCTTGAACCATGGGATTCCAGCAGCACCAGCAGCTTTCTGATGGTCACCAGAGTTCTTATGATCTCCAGTATTTGATTCCTAACCCAGCTCCTTGTGGGAGGTACAAATGATGGTATCCTTTCTCCTTGCTTTATTTTCTCACCACATCCCAAACACACACACGGTTAGAGAAAAAGGGAAATGTCACACAGGACTCAAAACATGAAAGTATGCCTTAGCATCATGACAATTTCATTGCCAGCAGTGAAAGGGTCATTCTCATTTGAATGCCAGCAGTGTTCTTGGAGGGATGGTCTCTGTATCAAGGAGTTTAGTCTGAACAGAGAGGCAATTCTCAAATGTAATGCTCTAGATTACCAAAAACTAGGGATTTCTGTGTATCACAGTGGTAAAAGATCTTTAGAGGAGGGATAGTCAATTATTTTTTATCAAGGTCCAAGATTCTTGGTCAAGGTGTAGTCAAGGTCCAGACTCCAGAGACACATTTTTCACATTGCAGTAACAAGATAAGTAAGTAAGTAAAAAGCTTTCAGGTCCATTAAAAACATATGGCAGTCCAGATTTGGCCCATGCTCCACCTATTGACTACCCCTTGATTAGCGGTTTTGCACACTTGTGGGGAAAGTGGGGGCTCCAAGAACAGGCCCAACATGGAAACACAGTCTTTAGAGTCCTGTGTGGACCAAAGGGATCAGTAGGATGAAGTGAAAGCAGAGATGTGTAGAGGCTTGAAGGCAAAGGGAAGAAGAATAACATAAGAGGGACCATACTGGGTCAAACCAAAGGTCCACCTAGCCTAGAATCTTGTTTTCTGACAGTGGTTAATGCCAGGTGCCCCAGAGGGAATGAACTGAACAGTAATCATCAAGTGATTCATCCCCTGTTGCCCATTCCCAGCTTCTGGCAGATAGAGGTGAGGAAAATCATCCCTGCCCTCCTGGCTAATAGCCCTTGATGGACCTATCCTCCATGAATTTATCTAATTCTTTTTTGAACCCTGTTATAGTCTTGGCCTTCACAACATCTTCTGGCAAAGAGCTCCACAGGTTGACTGCACATTCTGGGATGAAATACTTCCTTTTGTTTGTTCTGAACTTGCTGCCTATTAATTTCATTTGGTGACCCCTAGTTCTTGTGTTATGAGAAGGAGTAAATAACACTTCCTTATTTTCTTTCTCCATCCCAGTCATGATTTTATAGACCTCAATCGTATCCCCTCTTAGTCGTCTCTTTTCCAATCTGCAAAGTCCCAGTCTTATTCATCTCTCTTCATACAGAAGTTGTTCCATACCCCTAATCATTCTTGTTGCCCTTTTCTGAATCTTTTTCCAATTCCAATATATCTCCCTTGAGATGGGGCGACCACATTTGCACGCAGTATTCAAGATGTGGGCATTCTGTGGATTTACATAGAGGCAAGTTGATACTTTCTGTCTTATTATCTATCCCTTTCTTAATGATGCCCAACATTGTTTGCTTTTTTGACTGCTACTGCACACTGAGTGGATGTCTTCAGAGGACTATCCACAATGATTCCAAGTTCTTTCTTGAGTAGCAACATCCAATTCAGATCCTATCATTTTAAATGTATAGTTGGAATTATGGTTTCCAATGTGCATTACTTTGCATTTATCAACATTGAATTTCATCTGCCATTTTGTTACCCAGTCACCCAGTTTTGAGAGATCCTTTTGTAGTTCTTCGCATCTGCCTGGGACTTAAATATCTTGTAGTTTTGTATCAGAAAATTCTGCCACCTCACTGTTCGCCCCCTTTTTCAAATCATTCATGAATATATTGAATAGGACTGGTCCCAGTACCGACCCCTGGGGGACACCACCACCCACCTCTCTCCATTCTGAAAACTGATCACCCACCCCTACCCCGTTTCCCATCCTTCAACCAGCCACCAGTCCAGAGAGAACCCTCCCTCCCATCCCATGACAGCCCACCTTGCCCAAGAGCCCCTGGTGCGGGATGCCCATCAAAGGCCTTCCAAAAATCCAAGTACACTACATCCACTGGATCCCCCTCATCAACATTGACCCCCCTCAAAGAACTCCAGCAACTGGCAAGGCATGACCTCCCTCCACAAAAATTATGTTGACTCTTCCCTAACAAATCATGTGCCTGACAATTCTGCTCTGAACCAGTTCCAACCAGTTTACCCAGCACTGAAGTCAGGCTTTACCAGCCTGCAACTGCCAGGATCACCTCTGGAGCCCCTTTCAAAACTTGGCATCACACCAGGTGTCCTCCAGTCATTTGGCACAGAACCTGAGTCAAGTGATAGGCCACAGACTACAGCTAATCATTCTGCAATTTCACATTTGAGTTCCTTCGGAACTCCTGGGTGAACACCATCTGGTCTTGGTGACCCACCACTGTTTTAATTTATCAATTTGTTCCAAAACCTCCTCTAATGACACCTCAATCTGGGACAGTTTCTCAGATTTGCCACCTAAAAAGAACGGCTCAGGTTTGGGAATCTCCCTCTCATCCTCAGCCATGAAGACCAATGCAAAAAGACATGAGGCAAAAAATAATGGGAAGATGGTGAAGGGATTCTAAGAGGGGAGTGACGTGATTGGCATATCAAGTGAAGAAAATATCTTTCACATTAGCATTTTGGATGGCCTAACAAGGAAGTGGGGGGAGTAGAGTAGGAGGTTGCAGTACTCAACATGACAAACGACCCAGACATAGACAATGGACTTAAAAGTAAGGGCATATAGAGTGAGGGAAAAAACCCGAATTTAGCAGCCTTGCTGTGGTGAAAAGAGAGAGAGACGTAGAAGATGAGTGAAGTTGTTGGACTGTCTGATGGAGGATGGTGGAATTGTTAACAGTGATGGAGATGATTGGGTATGGGAGCAAGGGAGAGTCATTTGACTTTCTGGTCCATGGGGCAGGTCTGCTCCCTAATGAATAAATGTGTAAATCAGATTTCATCATCTCCTTTTTCCAACACCAAAGTTGGTTAGGCTGAGGTTGTGAGCAGATTCCATCCATATCTGCTTTGAGCCACCATTTGAGCCTGTTGGGAGGTTTCCTGGATGATTTTATATCCCATGTTATATTACTGTCTCGTTGGACATCCCCAGCTTCTCTCACCATGCACTCTTCCATTGAGCAGAACAATTTTAGTCAGATACATGATTAAAATTAGGGGCCAATGAATAATGCATTAGCCAGCTGCATAATTTACAGGTTTTAGCAAATTGATGCATAAATCTATAAAAGTGCTACCCTTTCTGCTCCACTTGCTAAGGCCCAAATGTGAGGTGCAGTGCCTGGCAGATGAAAATGAGTGACACAAAATATTAAGCATACAGGAAATGTAAAGTTCTGTGTGATTGCTTCCTTGAGTTTAAACATTTTCTAGCACCTGTACTCCCGATGTAAATCATTTTCAACAATAAGTGCAAGAAGTCAGCCAACGTATGTGGACCATAGGTAACTTGGGAATCAAATGAGTGATGTCCCTTTTAAATTGAGCATAATTGACAGATATTGGGAATTTTTGAGTTTTGAAACTTTAAATACTGCCAGAAAGCACAGTGCTATGAGACCTTCTGATTCCATCTGCCTCTGCTGGTCGAGATTATAACTTTTGAGTGAGGTCTAAAACTTGACCTTTGGAGGTTGCCAGCTCTGTAAGGTATTTGAGAATTGAATTAGAATCATAGAATCATAGAATATCAGGGTTGGAAGGGACCCCAGAAGGTCATCTAGTCCAACCCCCTGCTCAAAGCAGGACCAAGTCCCAGTTAAATCATCCTAGCCAGGGCTTTGTCAAGCCTGACCTTGAAAACCTCTAAGGAAGGAGATTCTACCACCTCCCTAGGTAACGCATTCCAGTGTTTCACCACCCTCTTAGTGAAAAAGTTTTTCCTAATATCCAATCTAAACCTCCCCCATTGCAACTTGAGACCATTACTCCTCGTTCTGTCATCTGCTACCATTGAGAACAGTCTAGAGCCATCCTCTTTGAAACCCCCTTTCAGGTAGTTGAAAGCAGCTATCAAATCCCCCCTCATTCTTCTCTTCTGCAGACTAAACAATCCCAGCTCCCTCAGCCTCTCCTCGTAAGTCATGTGCTCTAGACCCCTAATCATTTTTGTTGCCCTTCGCTGTACTCTTTCCAATTTATCCACATCCTTCTTGTAGTGTGGGGCCCAAAACTGGACACAGTACTCCAGATGAGGCCTCACCAGTGTCGAATAGAGGGGAACGATCACGTCCCTCGATCTGCTCGCTATGCCCCTACTTATACATCCCAAAATGCCATTGGCCTTCTTGGCAACAAGGGCACACTGCTGACTCATATCCAGCTTCTCGTCCACTGTCACCCCTAGGTCCTTTTCCGCAGAACTGCTGCCGAGCCATTCGGTCCCTAGTCTGTAGCGGTGCATTGGATTCTTCCATCCTAAGTGCAGGACCCTGCACTTATCCTTATTGAACCTCATTAGATTTCTTTTGGCCCAATCTTCCAATTTGTCTAGGTCCTTCTGTATCCTATCCCTCCCCTCCAGCGTATCTACCACTCCTCCCAGTTTAGTATCATCCGCAAATTTGCTGAGAGTGCAATCCACACCATCCTCCAGATCATTTATGAAGATATTGAACAAAACGGGCCCCAGGACCGACCCCTGGGGCACTCCACTTGACACCGGCTGCCAACTAGACATGGAGCCATTGATCACTACCCGTTGAGCCCGACAATCTAGCCAGCTTTCTACCCACCTTATAGTGCATTCATCCAGCCCATACTTCCTTAACTTGCTGACAAGAATGCTGTGGGAGACCGTGTCAAAAGCTTTGCTAAAGTCAAGAAACAATACATCCACTGCTTTCCCTTCATCCACAGAACCAGTAATCTCATCATAAAAGGCGATTAGATTAGTCAGGCATGACCTTCCCTTGGTGAATCCATGCTGACTGTTCCTGATCACTTTCCTCTCCTCTAAGTGCTTCAGGATTGATTCTTTGAGGACCTGCTCCATGATTTTTCCAGGGACTGAGGTGAGGCTGACCGGCCTGTAGTTCCCAGGATCCTCCTTCTTCCCTTTTTTAAAGATGGGCACTACATTAGCCTTTTTCCAGTCATCCGGGACTTCCCCCGTTCGCCACGAGTTTTCAAAGATAATGGCCAAGGGCTCTGCAATCACAGCCGCCAATTCCCTCAGCACTCTCGGATGCAATTCGTCCGGCCCCATGGACTTGTGCACGTCCAGCTTTTCTAAATAGTCCCTAACCACCTCTATCTCTACAGAGGGCTGGCCATCTCTTCCCCATTTTGTGATGCCCAGCACAGCAGTCTGGGAGCTGACCTTGTTAGTGAAAACAGAGGCAAAAAAAGCATTGAGTACATTAGCTTTTTCCACATCCTCTGTCACTAGCTTGCCTCCCTCATTCAGTAAGGGGCCCACACTTTCCTTGGCTTTCTTCTTGTTGCCAACATACCTGAAGAAACCCTTCTTGTTACTCTTGACATCTCTTGCTAGCTGCAGCTCCAGGTGCGATTTGGCCCTCCTGATATCTTTCCTACATGCCCGAGCAATATTTTTATACTCTTCCCTGGTCATATGTCCAACCTTCCACTTCTTGTAAGCTTCTTTTTTATGTTTAAGATCCGCTAAGATTTCACCATTAAGCCAAGCTGGTCGCCTGCCATATTTACTATTCTTTCGACTCATCGGGATGGTTTGTCCCTGTAACCTCAACAGGGATTCCTTGAAATACAGCCAGCTCTCCTGGACTCCCTTCCCTTTCATGTTAGTCCCCCAGGGGATCCTGGCCATCTGTTCCCTGAGGGAGTCAAAGTCTGCTTTCCTGAAGTCCAGGGTCCGTATCCTGCTGCTTACCTTTCTTCCCTGCGTCAGGATCCTGAACTCAACCAACTCATGGTCACTGCCTCCCAGATTCCCATCCACTTTTGCTTCCCCCACTAATTCTACCCGGTTTGTGAGCAGCAGGTCAAGAAAAGCGCTCCCCCTAGTTGGCTCCCCTAGCACTTGCACCAGGAAATTGTCCCCTACGCTTTCCAAAAACTTCCTGGATTGTCTATGCACCGCTGTATTGCTCTCCCAGCAGATATCAGGAAAATTAAAGTCACCCATGAGAATCAGGGCATGCGATCTAGTAGCTTCCGTGAGTTGCCGGAAGAAAGCCTCATCCACCTCATCCCCCTGGTCCGGTGGTCTATAGCAGACTCCCACCATGACATCACTCATGTTGCACACACTTCTAAACTTAATCCAGAGACACTCAGGTTTTTCCACAGTTTCGTACCGGAGCTCTGAGCAGTCATACTAGTTCCATGAGGCTCCATATGATTCTTTCTGCTCACACCAAATACAACCTTATTACACCCTTCCCTGAGAAATACACTTAAAGCACGAGGAAAGCTTGTAATTCATAGATACCACTGATTAAATATAGGTTTCATTAAAGAGAGTGAAGCATTTGGCCCTCGAGGATGAGAGACAGGCGTGGCCATCAAGACTTTGGATTCCAATCATAAACCTTACACTAACTTGAGTGATTTTGGGCAAGTCACTTAACTTTTCCTTGCCTCAATTATCTCATCTGTAAAATGGGGATATGTATGCTTACCACATCACAAAACTGTTGAGAATTATTTACTGGTAGTTTAACATTGGCACAATGCTTTGAAAATATAAAGCGCTGTATAAGGATTAAACTGAGTACACTTGAATCCAGTGCTATAAAAGTCTGTGCTCTTTGACAAAATATAATGTCTTTTCAAAAGACTTTTAGCATGCGTCTATAGGAGTAAATACCTAAATTTGGTTAACAATCTAAGAACAATTTTTAATGTAAGAACACTACTGGGCATTGTTACTACATGTTTAATCAATCACTAATCTTATTGATTTTGGCAGCAGGTATTTCAAATACATAGTCACTTCCCTCATTGTTTACCGTTTGGATTGTTCCTTCCCACAGCATACACATAACACAAGATGTAATAACTGCTGAGGGTTTAATTTCTTTTCAAATCAAATGCCAAACCCTTTGGTTTTATTCCTTCATGCTCTCCATGAAGGCATGCAAAAGAGTCTTAATCTCACAAGATCAGAGCTGAGATAGCAGATTCAACAACTGATGGAAAGTTCGTAAAAATGTAAAGGCTGGAAGCAGAAATAGCTGCCAGATTTTCTTTCCAAACTCCCTTTTCCCCCCAATAATATAGACATGCTCATTACAGAATACAGATGAGGTCCACAACATGAAGAATTTACAAGCTACTACAGCAAGAAAAAATAGGATGTGACAAATGAGGTGAGGGAGGCTACTGTGAAGATTTTATTTATGTGACAATTGTATGTACATCGCCAGAGGATGTGGATTTTAAGGAAGGAATTTGAAGAGATGGAGAGAGAGGGAAGTGGCAGACGAGAAATGACCATTTCCAGCGTAAGGAACAGCAGCGGTGGCGACAATCTCTTCGTAGGGAGGCAAATGCCAGTCATCCGCCCCCGCCCCCCCCCCGACCCCAGTAGGAAGACCGTTCTTGTTCTTGCTTGTCCTCTCTCCCCTCCTCATTCCCCCCCCCCCCACATATCCATTCCATTCAGCACTGCTATTCTCAGCCATTTAAACAAAACAGAATCCAATGCATATCTAGCTAGATTGCTTACTAAGTTCTAAGACTCCATTCCTTTCTGTTCCCAGCAAAAGCATCACACACACAGAGAGAACCTTTGTTTCTCCCCCGCTCCAGCTTTGAAAGTATCTTGTCTCCTCATTGGTCATTTTGGTTAGGTGCCAGCGAGGTTATCCTAGCTTCTTAACCCTCTACAGGTGAAAGGGTTTTTCCTCTGGCCAGGAGGGATTTTAAAGGTGTTTACCCTTCCCTTGATATTTATGACACAGGCCATAGACCTTTCCCAGAATAATTCCCTGAGTATATCTTTTAGAAAAATGTCAAGTTGATTATTTGAGTTTTGATTATGCAAAATCAACAGGGTCCCTTCTGAGAAGAATGGTGAAAATGCACTGCAGCTGGGGGATGTGGGCTAGCTGCATGAGTCAAATCCCACCTGACTCCCCTGGGTCAAGCTTAGGTGGTTAGCCCAAGCCATCACCCCAGCCACAGCATCCACACTGCTATTTTTAGAGCACTAGCTTGAATGAAGCTAGCATGACTCTGTCAACCCATGCTGGAAATCAGATTTCACAACTGCAGTGTAGAGCAACCCTGAGACACACAAGTGTCATGCTATCTGCATTGCATATGGTGTCAGGAATACCTAAAAAGTGCCTTCACAATGTCTTTAATAGACACATTCATGCTAGGCTATCAAGCAATTAAAAAAATTAATCGCGATTAATCACACTATAAACAATAGCAGAATACCATTTATTGAAATATTTTTGGATGTTTTCTACATTTTCAAATATATTGATTTCAATTACAACACAGAATACAAAGTGTACAATGCTCACATTATAATTATTTTTGATTACAAATATTTGCACTGTATGAAAACAAAAAATAATATTTTTCAATTCACCTAATACAAGTACTGTAGTGCAATCTCTTTATCATGAAAGCTGAACTTACAAATGTAGAATTATGTACTAAAAAACTGCATTCAAAAATAAAATATAAAATTTTAGAGCCTATAAGTCCTACTTATTGTTCAGCCAATTGTTCAGACAAATAAATTAGGTTACATTTGCAGGAGATAATGCTGCCTGCTTCTTGTTTACAACATCACCTGAAAGTGAGAACAGGTGTTTGCATGGCACTGTTGTAACTGGCATCACAAGATATTTTACATGCCAGATGCTCTAAAGATTCAAATGTCCCTTGAGGTAAATTGCCGGCACTACTTTGATGGGTCTCGCGTTTTCTCTTCTTGGGGCGGGTTCCGGGCACTGTTTCTTGCTCCAGAACTGGGGTATTAACTGCCCCACTAGTGTTCTAGAGGAGGGGAGGGGAGTGGAGAGGGAGGGACCCGGGCCCGCCCTCTACTCCGGGTCCCAGCCCAGGGGCCCTAGGGACAGCGGTAAACCACTTGAACTAGTGGTTCCTTCCCCTGGGCTACTTCCCTCTCCTGCCCTTCAGCTTGTGGGGCTTCCTACCCTCCCTCTGCACAAACCAGGTGTCCCTTTACCTAGGGTCTTCTTAGCCCACTGCAGCACTTCTCCAAACTCTCCTCTGCTTCCCTCCAAACTGCTCTCTGCTCCAGCACCAATCCACTCTGTTTCAATTCCTTCCTTTGTCTGATTGAAGCAGGGGGGGGGTTATCAGGTGACTGGCTTCAGGTGCTTTAACTGGCTTCAGGTGCTTTAATTAATCTATAGCAAACTTTCTTCCCTCTACAGGAAATAAGGCTCCCTTCTAACACTCTCTTGCTGCCCTCTGGCCATGCTGTATCACACCCTTCATGCTTCAACCACCATTCCAGAGGACATGTATCCAGGCTTATGATGGGGTCTGCTTGATAACGATCCAAAGCAGAGCAGACTGATGCATGTTCATTTTCATCATCTGAGTCAGATGCCACCAGTAGGTTGACTTTCTTTTTTGGTGGTTCGAGTTTTGTAGTTTCCGCATTGAAATGTTGCTCTTTTAAGACTTCTGAAAGCATGCTCTCAAATTTTGGAAGGCACTTCAGATTCTTAAACTATGAGTTGAGTGCTGTAGCATTGGTACCTTCTTTGCGTTTTGTCAAATCTGCAGTGACCGTGTTCGTAAATCAAACAACGTGTGCTGGATCATCATCCGAGACTGCTATAACGTGAAATATATGGCAGAATGTGGGTAAAACAAAACAGGAGACATAAAATTCTCCCTCAAAGAGTTCAGTCACACATTTAATTAACACATTGTTTTTTTTTAACGAACATCAGCATGGAACCTTGTCATCTAGACTGGTGGCCAAAGCATGAAGGGGCATATGAATGTTTAGCATATCTGGCACATAAATACTTTGCAATGCCAGCTACAAAAGTGCCATGGGAATGTCTGTTCTCACTTTCAGGTGACATTGTAAATAAGAAGCGGACAGCAGTATCTCCCATAAATGTAAACAAACTTGTTTGTCTTGGTGATTAGCTGAACAAGAAGTATGACTGAATGGACTTGTAGGCTCTGAAGTTTTATATTGTTTTGTTTTTGAGTGCAGTTATTAACAAAAAAATCTACATTTGTAAGTTACACTTTCACGATAGAGATTGCACTACAGTACTTGTATGAGTTGAATTGAAAAATACTATTTCTTTTGTTATTTTACAGTGCAAATATTCAATAAAAATAATATAAAGTGAGTATTGTGTACTTTGTATTCTGTGTTGTAATAGAAATCAATTTGGAAATGTAGAAAAACATCCAAAAATATTTTAATATATTTCAATTGGTATTCTATTGTTTAACAGTGCGATTAATCGCGATTAATTTTTTTGAGTTAATCGCATGAGTTAACTGTTATTAATCGACAACCCTAATTCATGCCCAATCTTACTTCGATTAATTTTTGCTGGTAGGAGTCCTGCAGCTCAGCAAAAGAACATATACTGAATGTACTAGCACTAAAAAAGCCTTTATTGATGAAGTGGGTCTCCACAGCTATCCTCCTTTCCAGCCAAACTCTGGGGAATGTACAATAACAGGATTTTATTTTGGAATGTTTGCTCTGCACAGGAATTTCTGAGGGAAGATGGATGGAAAAAAAGAAACTAAACCCAGATTCTAAAGTTGAACCATGTATGGAAGTTGCAGCCAGTTTCATCTTTCATAACCTATATCCTGATCTGTGTCTAGGAAATGGACTGTTAGTAGATCTCCATTTACTCTCAATATAATCAAAATGTATGTTTTCCCTCCCCTGACTTTTTAATTTCTCCTCTGCCAAATATTGGACTTCCCTCCCTCCCTTCTTGCTTCCTTTTTGTATGCTCTCTGTTTGTTAGTTATATTATTGGATGTTTCATTTATTTTTCTGCAATGTGGACGTTTTAATAAGAAGAAGATGCACTGTAATTTTTATATGTGTCAACAGAATTGGTATTTTTCAGTGTAATGGATATGTTTGTCTCTTGCTAGAAATAATAGAAAACAGATGTTCTGTATGTTGAAATTTCAAAACAATAAAATATAGGGAAGGAAGAGCTGCCTGACCAAAACCCGTGTGTGATGTAATTCTGTCGAACACAATGGATTAACACCAGGGATTAATTTGTCTTTGCAAGCACAGCCAGAATAAGAGAGAACTCTACAGATACATTTACATGCAGAACAATTTCTACAAAGGTAGAAGACTCAGCCCTCTCAACTGCTGCTTTTTAAATCTCATTTTACAGTGGAGATGTAGGAAAACTAAAGGTTTTAGAATCTGATTTAACTTGGAGGTGGAGAACGATTTATGTGTGACTTTGTAGTTGTCTCCACAGGCATTTAAACATATGGCAAGCCTTTACTTAGTGGCTTCAAAAGAATTAGTACATTATATGCATGACTTTTTGTCTGGTATTGAACTTTGTTTAATTACACCACATTACACTAAGGGGCTGGTAGTAATTTGTGTAATGGCATGCATAAACAACGCACACATTTCAAGAACTCATTTAACCTAAAATGCACAGCTATCGCTGTAAGGGTTCTATAGATTTGCATAAATCCAGCTTTTAAGTGGTTATTTCCCCCCTCTTAAGCTCGGACCACAGCGTGTTTGTCACCCAACAAGAGAGGAAGGTAGCAAACTTGGTCAGAATTCTTCTGGTACAGAGTCTAATACATGAACTTTGGCATCCAGCTTATCAGTGTGTGTGATTATATCAGATCTTCAGCAATTTCATTTGTCAGCCTTTTTGCTTCACGTAAGAAGAGGTTAGGATCAAAAAATCTTTAACTAACAATGAAATGAAAATGCAAGAACAGGGATTTGAACTATCAGGAACAAAATTAGACTCCAATGATGACCATGTGGGGTTTAGAGCAGGTAAGGCCTAGCTGTGCAGACATTTATTTGATCATTCTTTTTCCTTTTTTTGTGTGTGTTTACCCCTCTATGATGGCTTTCAGTTATTGATGCCTGCATTCAGCCTGCATATTCATCCCTATCACTGAGTCATGCTTGATGAACAACTTACATAAGCTGTTTAAAAGAAAGCTAAACCCCTCCTCTGATATGGGCAGTAATAATGGCAGGAATGTTAGAACTGATGAACATTAAACAAAACCAAATAGCTTGTTATTGACATCTGATTGGATAAATCATGTAAGGAGCTGGTCAAGATCTCGCTTTAGTCATCCAAAGAGATGCTGCATACTTATGTGCATGTATGCTTTTATGGCCAAATTCTGCCTCCAGGTATATGATTGCGACTCTTTAAATCCTGGGATTGCTACTGAAGCAGTAGGGTCAACTTCTTGGAGAGGTACTGTAGGTTTTGAGGGTGGACATGGGGGCATTCAGAGGGGAAATAATGGGGAAAACCACCAAGAAAATCTTGGAAGAAGGACGGATTTAGAGAGAACTTCCAGACCCCCTTGAAATGGAAGAGAAGGTGATGTCTCCTGAGGTGAACTTGAAATGTTTGAATTCAAGCGTTCAAGGGGAAAATAGTCTTAAGACTTAGGTCAATCTACACTGAAGCTTTTAGTCACTGGGGCCAACTACTTGAAGGCTGCACTGGGGAAAACCTTTGCCTGTGAAGACAGAAAAAACTGTGCCAGTGCATATCACAGATTTATTGGTCTGCTTTGCGCCACCAGTGGCTGTTACCGGGGCAAATCTCCAGAGTACAAAAGTCCTGGGATTGCATATAAAACTATTTAGGTATTGGGCTGGGAAAGTGTAGACATGTTTCCAATCTGCGGATACATTTCTTTTTGCATTTCTCTTGAGTTGATTCCAATAATCAATAATCAATACTCCGATGGTGCTGGTAGATGGTGGTAATGCTGTACCAGAAAAATCTCCTCTGGCCCTGCCATTTTCTGCTGAATTTAAGCTTTCCTATTAATAAAATGAGAAGTTTCTAGCCCAGGCGGTTGAAAAGAGAGCCTTTCACACCTGATCTGATGCACTGCTGTTACACTGAGAATGTGGGTAATCAGAACAATGCCTCTGAAACGTGTGAAGCTAGTGCTGTGGAGCTAAGTGGAAAGTTTGGAATCTCCTCTCTCCAATGGTATACCGGTTTCTAACTGTTTTGGTCTACAAGCTAAGACTATAAATACATCACTTGTTGCAGAATTGAATATTGTCTCTCTGGGCTTTGAAATAATGTAACCTGGGGTAGTTGGGAGGAAGGAAGGAAATGAATTTTATGCCAGATTGATTTTCTTTTCTAAATGACAGGTGCCTTAAGATTCTCAGAGGTTGGGAAATTAGAAATAGTCTTGCGGGAGACTGATTATTGGGCCGAGGAGAGGTGAGTAGGTCAAAAGTGGATGGTAAATGCAATTTATTACCTGGATAGAACCATCATCTGTTTGGCGCATGTCTGTGTTTTTGTGTTGTTATATACATGCACAAACACAGTGGAATGTATACTCATGCATGTAATATAAGGGAGAGGCTTTTGTGTCTCTTACTCACATTTTACATTAATCCAGTAGTTATTGCTATCAGGATTTTCTTAGGAGCTGAGCTTTCACAGTTTCAGGCTGAAGCAACCTCATCTGGGAGACTATGGCTTCCTGCCCATCCCGTGCTGTACGTTGTATGCTTTAGACCTTCTCTGTTGAAGTTTTATTCTGGAATACAACTTTCCTCTTCCCTTTTATTCTATTATTCCCACACCTGTAGTCAAACAACATGCAATACAGCCACCCTTATCCTGGCTGAGGGTGGCTGGATTCAGTTCTTGCTGTACCCTAGCAGCACTGCTCCTCAAACCAGGCAACAGAGTGTCTGAAGAAGATGGAAGAAACGCCCTCTCCATAGAGGCTAAGCATTGATTTATTGTTCTTGAGCAACATTGCAGACAAATTGTTTGCCAGGCATAATTCCTTTGGCAGGACTTACACCAGGGATGAATTTGTTCCTGCAATGGTATTTGGTTTTAATTTTTTCCATATCTTCCTATATCATGTTGGTTTAACCTTTGTACCTCAACGTTCCTTCCGTTATAATGCTGAGGTTAATTTCTTGATATTTCTGTAGCTATTTTCTTTAACAGAATCTTTGTATCTGAAATTTGGACTAGTTTTGCCAAGATTGACAACCCAATGAACCTAAACTGAGCTTTGAGAAAAAGTCTGGACTGATTTGTGGTTTCAAATGGAGAGAATATTTTGGCTAAGTTTGCTTTTCATATTTTGGGTTTGTCTGAATAAGAACACTCAGGGGACGCAAACTCAAGTGAAGTGAGGCAGGAAAAGACATTCAAAGATTCCAAAGCTGGAAGGGACCACTGTGCTCATCTATTCTGACCTCCTGTATAACACAAGCCATAGAACTTCCCCAGAATAATTAGAATAATTCGTAGAGCAGATCTCATTTAAAAAAAAATCCAGTCTTTGATTTAAAAATTGCCAGTGATGGAGAATCCACAATGACTTTTGGTAAATTGTTCCAGTGGTTAATTATTCTCACTGTTATAAACTGCATTTAAGTCACCCCTTAAACTTCTCTTTATTAGAGCTAAATAGATTGAGCTCCTTGAGTCTATCACTATAAGGCATGTTTTCTAATCCTTTGATCATTCTTGTGGCTCTTTTCTGAACACTCTCAACATCCTTCTGAATTGTGGACACCAGAACTGGACACAGTATTCCAGCAACACTCACACCAGTGCCAAATACAGAGGCAACGTAACCTCTTTACTTCTACAAGAGATCCCCCTCTTTATACATCCAAGGATGACATTAGCTCTTTTGGCCACGGTGTCGCACTGAGTGTTCGGGTTCACCATGATCCTCAAACATTTTTCAGTGCTTCCCTAGATAGAGTTTCCCCAATATGTAAGAATGAGCTACATTCTTAGTTCCTAGATGAATTCATCTGTAAAAACCTCTGCAAAATGAAACTGCTGAGTTTCACATGGCTCTATCTGCAAGTATTGTGCCAGAGATTGTGGCACTGGCCAGTTTTCCATATATGACGTGTACCTATTTGACAAGTGGGTTTTTTGCTCTGTGCACCTCTTTCTCCATATTCTGCTATTCCTCTCTTGCAACAGGGAATTCTATTTCCCTTCAATAAAAAGTAAGATTTTAGGTATATTACTTTGCTCTTGAAAGTTGCTTTACTAAATGCAATCTGAGAGCAATACTGATTGTCGGAATGTATTGCATTGGGAGGAAATGGGCTGTAGACCACACAGATGACTCTACAGAAAACCTCTCATTTTGGAATTCAGCGGTACTTTGAAATGTTTTAATTATGACTTTGACTATATGTCCAAGCAAAGCAGTAAGAACTCCTCTTATGCCTCTGCACAGGCTATCCAGACCTTGATCCCAAGGATGCAGGTGTAAGCAGGCATTGCATGACACTTACTCCTCCCCAATGCAGATAGGGAATGGATAGAGTCTTGGCTCCGCTCTTCCTTGTTTGGCCAGCGAAGTGGAGATGGAGTGAGGAGAGTTGTAATTTGCTGCTGGTATAGACCAACAACAGAGTACTCAAATCCTCTCTCTTGCCTCCGAGGGCTTCTTCTGAGGCAATGCAGTTTATGCATCATTCCTAGAAGAAGGCTGTATCCAAAGTCACAATCTAGCTGTTAGTTTGATAACAATAGGTTTCAGAGTAGCAGCCGTGTTAGCCTGTATTCGCAAAAAGAAAAGGAGTACTTGTGGCACCTTAGAGACTAACAAATTTATTAGAGCATAAGCTTTCGTGAGCTACAGCTCACTTCATCAGATGCATGAGCTGTAGCTCACGAAAGCTTATGCTCTAATAAATTTGTTAGTCTCTAAGGTGCCACAAGTACTCCTTTTCTTTTTGATAACAATGATACTTTTTAAAATGTTTGTGCTTTTATTGTTTATTAATAAAGTTATATTATTTAGCTGGTGACTGTTCTATATAGTATTATCTTCACCATGCATGCATCCATGTTATGTGATTTGTTCTCTATTTTCTTTTTCATACAAGCTCAATAAAACTCTCAGCTCTTATTTAATAAACCCAGAAATTCACTAGATAGGAGATTTAAATTTGTAAAATATTCATCAGTCAAATGATTCTCATTCACTCACAGTGCCATGGATTCACTGCTAAATTCAAATACATTTTTACTATTTTTTCCAAAGGAATTTAGCATTGGTGGAACTAGAAGAGACCAAGTTGCTACTCTGGAGCTTAAATTCCTGTGCCATAAAAAAAGATACAGTACTGGCAGCAGCAGTTCAGGAATCACTATGTGGGCGGGTCAGTGGGCTCCAATCTGGAACAGAAGAAATTCATGTAGTGGTGAGGGTAACTCTTCATAATCATTGAACTCTTGGCCTTTCCGCAGAGATTATTGACAAAGGTAATAAGTGGTACTAATTATGATGGTGGGGTTTTAATATCAAGATTGAGTCTCTCTTTTTAGTGAATGAGAGTAATCTTGTTACATTATTAATAGGGTACAAAGTGAGGAAACACTGAGTTTGAAATATACAAATTGTCTGCTTAATATTACAAGCAATAATGTTTACACAAGTCTCTTCTTCAGCAAAAATAAGCAAGCTCTCTGGGACAGGAACTGTCTTCAACTGTGTTGGCTGGGGCTTTTGAGCAGTGCCATAATATATTACTATTATTAATAATGATCTAAGCTGCCTTCTGTCATTTGCTCCTCTCTCTCAGTGTTTTGCTGCCATTTTTGCTTGAGGAAAAATCTGTCACACCTGCAAAGGCATTTAAATGACAATATTTGTCCAAGAATATCTGGGCAAAGCCCACTTTTCAAAACCTGCCATAGGTTCTTAGTCTTATTGAGAGAATAGAAGGCCAGTACCTTTTTAAGGGCTCATACAAAAGACTCATATGTAGTACTCAATTTATCTACTTCAGAATGATCAAATAAACCCTGCCAGGGGTTGAGTCAGTAATCCTTGGTATTATAAACCTGAGGTTTAGACCTATCATCCTCTATGGAATTTATCATAATGAAAAACAAAGTAGTGTTGTATAAACAAACTGGACAATGGGTGCAGTGTTGATAGTAACATTATTTAC
The DNA here is from genome assembly GCF_009764565.3 of Dermochelys coriacea. NCBI lineage: Eukaryota > Metazoa > Chordata > Testudines > Dermochelyidae > Dermochelys > Dermochelys coriacea. The sequence goes on from NC_050070.1 coordinate 109,320,333, forward strand.
ATGAAATAAAAAGCTCTATGGGTTGTAAATTCCAACAATATCTTATAATTTGTCAAAATCATAGTATTTCATTCAACACTTGCCCTCTATGTACACATTCTGTACATAATGCACTGAGGTCTAAGGCAAGAAAAATGCATGGGGGTAGTATGAGAGAGAGGCATATAGCTTTTATCTTAAACCACAGCGCGTAATCAGATAGCTCTAGACCAGTTAAACTATCCATTTCATGGTTCCGGTCTCCACTAGGGAAACTAGTGTAGTTATCTGGATGATATAAAATAGGTTAGACATTACAATTATCAGGAGAAATAGGAATTAATCTTTTCTTTTTCTTTTTGGGTCAGTTTTGCTTCCTGAAGTCTGTGTGTTCAGCAAAGGGATAATTTGTAATGACAAAGAATGAATTGTTCTGTAAAATGGAATACAGCAGAAGGTAATGTGGAGTTTTCCACAGCTCTTAATGATTTTGAGTATTCGAAATTGCATTTCATTAGTGTCTACACTTTCAGCTACTGAAGCATTTTGCATTATTTGTTGTTTGGTTTACTCTTTTACAACCAAGGGAACATTTTTCCCATTATCAAGTAAAAGATGGAAGGCTACTCACAGATTCTCTGATTTGTGTTTGAATACCTCTGTCATAATTCCTTTCAAGTATTGCTATTAATGTCTCCTTTATTGAATTTGTATTTCTTCATATTATAGAAGACTTACTTGACATTTTTAAGACACAATTTGTTGTGTTAAGCTTGTCTTTGTGATTTTTCCTGTGCTATAACACTCTTGTTCCATATCTGTCAAATGGTTAAATGAAAAATTTGCACACCAGATAAAGTACAGATAAAATAACAAATCACATCCTATACCATAGTCTCCAATGCAATCTAAAACATACATATATGTAGCATTCTTTACTGTATTCCATCAACTCTTAACGTTTGAAAGTTCTTTGCCATATTCATAAGATCCAATTCGACGTGGTCCAATTTCAGTTTAAATTACCCACCTATCCAGTGCTGGGAGATGTTCCACAGTTTGATTTACAGACATCAATACAGTTCTAAAGCTGTCAAAATAAGAAGTCCAAAGCTCCATTTTCACTTTATGTCCTGTGCAGCCTAACTTGTCATCTTACGAGGGGGAGATTTAGGCTCCCAAGAAGCAATATAGTTATAAAGTTTTATGTCTTTTATATTTACTAATTCAGCATTGTGGCAGACTTCTGTGGGAGGAACTTAATATTTCTCAAACCAATGATGTTTTTGGTGACATTGACAATTGTCTGTCAATAATTCTATATTTTTGAGCAAAATCAAATTATATGTTCCAATGTCCTTCCCCATTGCAATTTCTCCAGTAGTGCTTCTGTTGTCATCGTTTCTCAGACCCACAACCTCGCAGATGTTTAATAGAATCTACATAAGAATTCAGGCCCTGATCCTGGAAGCACTTACTCACACGTGTGTGCATACATACACACACACCCTCTCTCTTTGCCACTTCCTTCTTCAGTGTTACTGCTTCTGCAAAGTGGTTAGTAAGACATCTATCATGTGAATACTGATACCTACCTGTTGGTCAGTCACCTAGAGATAATAGGCTGGTCTTTGCCCTCAGCCTACTTGTTTTGGTTGCGGCAAACATAACCTTGGGTGAGAACAGAGTCAATTTTGCTAAACCATAATCCCTCAGGCTAACTGATGAGATCCAAAAGGGATTACCCAGAATGGGAAGAGATCCTCAGAGTTCCAAGTAGATACTCAGCTACAGCTATGGTGCACCATATATATAAAGCTCACTTCTGTGCTCCCCATATCTTCTGTTTAGGGTCAGTTCTATTCCAGGATGGTGTAGCTTGATGGCTTTTGCTGGCTGCAAACAGATGCAAAAGGCTGGAAATGCAGCTGAAGATCAGCAGGTTGCAGGTGATCCCAGCCATGACACTCTTATTCTGGTGGTACCTGTTTTCTCTGTCATGTTGGCAGCAGAGAGTGGCACAACCCTTTACGTTGGCATGATCCTCTCCTGCTTTCAGGCCAGTTTCTGCCAGCAGTACAGTGGAAAGTGACCACACCATACCAGACAGTCTGGCCCTTTAAATATAAAGGTTAAATAACATTTTCCTTCCTTTCTTGGACAAATGTGATGATATAAACATATTCAATGTTCAAAGGGCTATAATGAATTATCATTTTCCATTCAGCATAGATAAACACATGCAAGACCTGCAGAAGTGGTTTGCTCTCACTTTTAATCTATTTGGCAGAAAACTGACCACTTGCAAGAAAGTTTTTCTGATTGGGTTCTGAGAGAGCAAACCATGATGAATTTAACTAGATGGCTGCCTAACATGGCATGAGCAATCTCTTCCACAAGAAGCTCATCCAATGTGCTAGCAGAGCTACTTTGATGCCATAAACCTCTTTATGCTTAATGGACCAAATTCAAAGCTGGTGTAAGTGGGACAGCTTTGTAGATATCAGAGGAATGACATCTTCTCATACCAGGAATGAATTTGGCCTAACGATTCTTCTTGGCATTGGTGTGCTGAAGCAGAACATTTATATTGTACTGTGGAAACAAAAGGAAACATGGGATTTGGGATCCTTGAAGTCTGAAGGAGCCAAGCTGTAAATAACAATTGCTGTGCTCTCCAAGCACTACATAAACCCATTTGGAACATAGTCTTGTGAGATCAAAAAAATGGGATCATAAGGCTGGCGAGGCCAATTTGAAAGTCAAACTGTAACAGATGGGACATTTTATTGACACTAATGAACCAACCTATGCACATAATAGTCTAATATTTACTGAGGCTGGATTTCCAAAAGAGCCTAAGGAAGTTAGGCACGCAACTCCCATTTTAATTTAATGTGATTTGGGTGCTTAATTCCTTTAGGATTCATCTAAAGAGCCTGAGACAGTGAGCCTCCCAGCCCAGCTCAATAGATTGGGGGAAAGACATATTTTCATCTTTATTACATAGGGCGGGGGGGGGGGGTATTTTTTTCTCATTTAGTCCTAGCTCAGTGTGGCCTAGTGGACATGGCACTGGATTGGGTCTCCAGAAACCTGGGTTTTCTTGGGCAAGTCCCCATCTGTGCCCAGTTTTCCCATCTGTAAAATGGGGGAAATAATACTGACCTCCTTGCTAAAGCCCTTTAAGGTTTATGGATTGAAAAGTTTATATAAGACCCGGGTAGTAGTATTAAAATGGAAATGATTTTTTTAAATGTCCCTCCGAGTAACACTTGGATATGACAATAAAAAAATAAAAATTCTCAGTCTTGAAAGGAGAATATGGAGCACCAAGCTGATGAGCAAATTCTTCCCCATGGGACAGCATCAAAATACCAGTCGCTTCAAGGAACCTCTGAAAAGCTGCTAACCACAAATAGTTGAATCTCTAGTGCTGCTCAATAAAAGAAATAATTATAATCAGGTGAGAGTTTTGCAATTTTATAATATCATAACAAGTTGTCTAACAAAGTTTACCAGACTTCACTCTTAAAAGAACTAAAGGCTGACCCTATTGTGGTCCAATACCTGTCTTTTAATTGATTTTATTTCCAGTGCTAATTATGATAACATTTAACTACTATTAATGATCGGCAATAGTGAAGTTTTCTCTTTTGAAATGTTCATTACACATAGAGATGCATAGACTGTAAAGTGAGGAAGGACTATTATGATCACTTAGTCTGATCCCTTGCATAACACAGGCCATAGAATATTACCCAGTTATTCTTGCATCAAGCCTATTATCTTGTAGTTGAATTGGGTACAATTTGCAATAGCACCTAAGTGACTTAGAAGCTTTGGGCCTGGTCTATACACAGTTTTTGTATTATTAAAACTCTGTCAATTAGGGTGTGATACTTTTATCACTACAGTTATGCCAGTACAACACCTAGAGTTGGTGCAGTGATGCCAGTATCCATGTGATTATACCAGTCCAGTTTATCCCTGTAAGCTATACTGGTATAACTACATGCATGCTAGGGTGGGTCATACCACTTGAATGACACTGGTAAAGTTAAAGCATTTGTGTGTAGGCAAGGCCTAAGTCCCATTTCAAAAGTGACTTAAGAATCCAAGACTTATTGACCTTTTCAGCCCTTGAATCATCCTTGAAGTCCTTCTCTGTGTTATCCAGCCAAAGGTAAATAAAAATGACATATTTATTTTACCTTAGTTTGCTGATTCTTAAGCAGTGAAATCTATGAACAGATTCAAGGGGGTGGTCGTCTCTAAACAAATTGAGCAGAGCTGGTGCTAGGCATAAGCAAACAAAGCAATTGTCTAGGGCCCCAAGCATCTCAAGGGGTCCCCCTGTTCACTTTTTTTATGTGTTGTGGGGGGAGGGGAGCAAACATATTCAGGCTTAGGACCCCCAGTGGGCTAGCACCGCCTCTGGGAAGGAAACCCTTAATGAGAATAAAGTAGACATAAAAATCAACTGAAAGGTACATAGCAATCCTGTCTTTCCATGAAATCAAAAAATAATTAAGGAGCTACAAGTTCCCTCATAAAAAATTTTCTGGTGGAGATCAGGCAATATGAGTCTATCAAAAATAAAGTAAAACCAGGCATACTTGATAGTGGGAAAAATTGCAAATCTGTTGCAAGCTGGCAAGAGGCTACAATGAACAAATGAGTTCTAAGAATAGTATAGTAAACTGGTGTGCAGTACAAATACCTATAAGAAAACAAGCCTTTCCAAAGAAATTTCAAGTATTAAAAGGAGTGCCAGCAAAAGGGAGGATCCGGTGGTAAGCCTCACTATGCATTATTGAGAGAGATCGCTGTGCTCTGTCCCTTTTCTTCATTCCTCACATAAGTGATTTTCAATCATGTCAGTTCCCATGACCTCAATCAGTCCCTAAAGGTGTGAATCAAAGTCACATGTACAAAATATTTCAGAATGGAAGACCCTATGGAATTCTCATGCCTCTCAGAGAGAGGAATGCAGATGACAAACACACTGAAGCATAAAAGCAAAGGAAGATGGACATAGAACTAGCAGAAGCTTGCAGTGGATAAGTGATATATGGTTTAAGAATCTATCAAAGTTAAATTGTCTGTTTTAAGTACTTGTTGCTTAAGTTATGAAATAACAGTAATCTCTATTATAAATTGGCTTCCAAAATGTCTACTGTCAAATGGCCAAAAACCATCCTTTAATGGGCTGGGAAAGGCCATGCATTGCCAGAACCTCCCTGTCTCCTGGCTACAAACTCGTCATTAATGATCAGTAATGAGTAATAACCTGTCTTTTGGAAAAACACGGGAGAGCAAATATTTAATAAATTGACTCTACTCCTGCACTGAGTGCTGCTTGGAAAAAGGGAAATGATTTCAACAGTTTCCATCCCACCATCAACCTCAGCCTGGACCAGTCCACACAAGAGATCCACTTCCTGGACACTACAGTGCTAATAAGCGATGGTCACATAAACACCACCCTATATCGGAAACCTACTGACCGCTATTCCTACCTACATGCCTCTAGCTTTCATCCAGATCATACCACTCGATCCATTGTCTACAGCCAAACGCTACAATATAACCGCATTTGCTCCAACCCCTCAGACAGAGACAAACACCTACAAGATCTCTATCATGCATTCCTACAACTACAATACCCACCTGCTGAAGTGAAGAAACAGATTGACAGAGCCAGAAGAGTACCCAGAAGTCACCTACTACAGGACAGGCCCAACAAAGAAAACAACAGAACGCCACTAGCCATCATCTTCAGCCCCCAACTAAAACCTCTCCAACGCATCATCAAGGATCTACAACCTATCCTGAAGGACGACCCATCACTCTCACAGATCTTAGGAGACAGACCAGTCCTTGCTTACAGACAGCCCCCCAATCTGAAGCAAATACTCACCAGCAACCACACACCACACAACAGAACCACTAACCCAGGAACCTATCCTTGCAACAAAGCCCGTTGCCAACTCTGTCCACATATCTATTCAGGGGATACCATCATAGGGCCTAATCACATCAGCCACACTATCAGAGGCTCATTCACCTGCGCATCTACCAATGTGATATATGCCATCATGTGCCAGCAATGCCCCTCTGCCATGTACATTGGCCAAACTGGACAGTCTCTACGTAAAAGAATGAATGGACACAAATCAGACGTCAAGAATTATAACATTCAAAAACCAGTTGGAGAACCCTTCAATCTCTCTGGTCTCTCGATCACAGACCTAAGAGTGACTATCCTTCAACAAAAAAGCTTCAAAAACAGACTCCAACGAGAGACTGCTGAATTGGAATTAATTTGCAAACTGGATACAATTAACTTAGGCTTGAATAGAGACTGGGAATGGATGAGTCATTACACAAAGTAAAACTATTTCCCCATGGTATTTCTCCCTCCCACCCCACCCCCCACTGTTCCTCTGATATTCTTGTTAACTGCTGGAATTAGCCTACCTTCCTTGTCCCCATGAAAGGTTTTCCTCCCCCCCCCCCTTCCCGCCCCCCCCCCCCCCGCTGCTGGTGATGGCTTATCTTAAGTGATCACTCTCCTTACAGTGTGTATGATAAACCCATTGTTTCATGTTCTCTGTGTGTGTGTGTATATAAATCTCTCCTCTGTTTTTTCCACCAAATGCATCCGATGAAGTGAGCTGTAGCTCACGAAAGCTTATGCTCTAATAAATTTGTTAGTCTCTAAGGTGCCACAAGTACTCCTTTTCTTTTTGCGAATACAGACTAACACGGCTGCTACTCTGAAACCTGTCAGTTACACTGCTTATTGTTCATGCTGATCTGTTCTCTTTACTGTATCCCCTCCATAGCCACAGAGCAGAATTGCCAGCTATTGCGGTTTTACTGCAGTTCTCATGATATTTTGTGTTTTCTTAGAGCCCCAGTTGCTGGAATCAGTTTATTGGCTGAGAATCTCAACCTCTTTTTTAAAGTATGTTGCTAACTCTTGTAGTTGTGGAGAAAAGCTTGAACTTGCAAGCCCTATGCATTCCAACACCAGGAAGCAATCAAAAGAACCCCAAAATTATTATTTTTAAAAAATCTCATGATTTTCAAACCAATCCCGTGGTTTTGGGTGGGCCTGACTCCTGATTTTTTAACACTTTGGGCTGACACTTGCTCCTTTTTTATGTGCATCTCCCTCTCCATTGAAACCTCCTTTCTGCAGATATACACAATATTTTGACTTATGCCCACTGCATGAATCATCTACATTATTTTTCTGTTACAAAGATGCAGAAATAAGGGCAGTTTTAAAATGAAATGTTAAGCTCCTCAACATCATATCAGTTCAACAGCAAAAAAAAAAAGACACATTTTCTGAAAAAGAAGACTTTTCTGTAATTGTCCCAGTGCATCTACTATTCCCCACTTCCAAGACAGCAGAACAACCCCAGCGACTCAACAAAAATGCAATCTAAATATTCCGAGAGGACAGTTGTGCATTTTGGGAGAGATCTGAAAGATGTATTTGGCCATTGATGAAAAACTGCCCAACAGTCCTCACGAGCTGAAAGAAATTTAGCCTTCTCTAAGATTTACAGGATTATAAGGCATGTTTTCGTTTTCATTCTGTGCATGTGAACTAACTTGTGTTCTCATTAGTTCACCAAATTCTCACTCCCACTGTCTGACTAATTCTCTAAGGGCAAGAATGGGAACTTAATTACAAACAATCAACTATTTTATATGTCTCATAATAGTAGCAGAATAGGTTTTCTTTTGAGCATTGTCATTCAGCTAGTGGCCTTCTGAAGAAGTTATATTCATTTTTATCTCACCATGCACTGCACACAATTACCCTACGCTCTGCTGACTGCCTTTAAGGAAAGAATTCACATTCTGCTCGCTACTAACTAACCTCCAAGTGAGATGCCCAGAACTGTGTTAAGCAAATGGTTTAGACATTTAACTAAAAGAGATCAGAAGAGTTGGGGTCAAGGACTTGTTAGTGTTTATAACATATGCAGCAGATGTACAGGAGTTCAACAAAAAATGAGGGATGGATTTTTGTTTCAGATGGACATGAACTAAAAGCCTAAACCTCCGATGTTTGACTCCAATTTTGGATCTGAACGATGCAGCTCAAACCCATCTGTTCTTATTAGAACTGGATGAATGCGTTTCACCTAATTACAAAGCCTGAATTAATTTGAGAGCTCAAACACGGTGGATTTGAGCTTCTAGACTTGACAAACAAAACTTACAGTTGCTTCCTGTTCCAAAATGTAAACTATCTCCTGGGGGCAAAAGACACTTCCTTCCTTCATGGGTTGGAGATAATGTAAGAAGTGTTGTCCCCCAGGATGACCTGCCTATTCAAGCTGGCTGCTGTGCAGCGGTGAACCATTTTGTTGCAGAGAGGAGCCAGAGGGGTAGAAAATCATTGAAAACACACAGAGGCTCTGTGAGGAACAGTAGAGAAAGGGAAAAAACCTTTGTTCAAATCAATACAGAGGGAAAAGCAAAACAGGGAAAGCAGTTACACAGCCTGAGGAAAAATCTTTTTACAATTGCTGTGCTGTGTTGTGGATAACTACTGAGAAAGGCCGGGGTAAAATATTAAACTTAAGTTTTTAGAAAGTGACTGGTAATTTTGGAAGCCTCAAGTTTTGTCCTACTTGAGACACCTTAAAGAGGCCTGGGAAAGTGTTGGGCACTCAAAAACACTAGTCACTATTGAAAACTTAAGTTTGGAGTAAAGAAAATTGTGTGGACTTTGATCTCTGCAGTCAAATTTTCAATAGGCTTATCTTAGCCTCGGAAGTGAGCAACTTTGCACTCACTGTCCTTGCACATTATCACTTGTTCATATAGTATGAGAGACTATACAGACACAAAACCTGTGTGCACTTGATTTGCATATGCCCCTGATTAGATTAAGCTGAAAGCAAATGTTTGCACACAAAGAAGATACACCAGAATGCCTTTGAGAGTGTAACCAAAAATGGCAACAGTTATTCATGCAGTTGTTGCTAATGAATTTAATCGTTCTCTTTTAAAATGTAGGTTGGTGGTATTTAATACCATTTTGAATTTAAAAATCTCATCATATATTTTGTTACTGTATAAAAGACAAAGGAAGTGATCTTACCTGCTGTTTAATATGAAAAATATTGTTCAAAAATGTGCTTTAACTGAATTTCTTCAGGTATGTTAGCAACAAGAAGAAAGTGAAGGAAAGTGTGGGCCCCTTACTGAATGAGGGAGGCAACCTAGTGACAGGATGTGGAAAAAGCTAATGTACTCAATGCTTTTTTTGCCTCTGTCTTCATGAACAAGGTTAGCTCTCAGACTACTCCACTGAGCAGCACAGCATGGGGAGGAGGTGGCCAGCCCTCTGTGGAGAAAGAAGTGGGTCGGGACTACTTAGAAAAGCTGGACGAGCACAAGTCCATGGGGCCGGATGCGCTGCATCTGAGAGTGCTAAAGGAGCTGGCAAATGTGATTGCAGAGCCATTGGCCATTATCTTTGAAAACTCATGGCAATTTGGGGAAGTCCTGGACGACTGGAAAAAGGCTAATGTAGTGCCCATCTTTAAAAAAAGGAAGAAGGAGGATCCTGGGAACTACAGGCCAGTCAGTCTCACCTCAGTCCCTGGAAAAATCATGGACCAGGTGCTCAAGGAATCAATTCTGAAGCACTTAGAAGAGAGGAAAGTGATCAGGAACAGTCAGCATGGATTCACCAAGGGCAAGTCATGTCTGATTAATCTAATTGCCTTCTGTGATGAGATAACTGGCTCTGTGGATGAGAGGAAAGCAGTGGACGTATTGTTCCTTGACTTTAGCAAAGCTTTTGACACGGTCTCCCACAGTATTCTTGCCAGTAAGTAAAAGAAGTATGGGCTGGATGAATGGACTATAAGGTGGATAGAAAGTTGGCTAGATTGTCGGGCTCAACGGGTAGTGATCAATGGCTCCATGTTTAGTTGGCAGCCAGTATCAAGTGGAGTGCCCCAATGGTCAGTCCTCGGGCCAGTTTTGTTCAATATCTTCATAAATGATCTGGAGGATGGTATGGATTGCACCCTCAGCAAGTTTGCAGATGACGCTAAACTGGGAGGAGTTGTAGATACGTTGGAGGGTAGGGATAGGATACAGAGGGACCTAGACAAATTAGAGGATTGGGCCAAAAGAAATCTGATGAGGTTCAACAAGGACAAGTGCAGAGTCCTGCACTTAGGATGGAAGAATCCCATGCACCGCTACAGACGAGGGACCGAATGGCTAAGCAGCAGTTCTGCAGAAAAGGACCTAGGGGTTCCAGTGGACGAGATGACCTCCTGAGGTCCCTTCCAACACTGATATTCTATGATTCTATGATTCTAATTCTCATGAAAATGAACAATGTTTAATTTATAACAGAAAAGGTTTTACAAAGCTCAGTCACTGGGTGAAATTCAAAGCGTCTAACATCTATGCAGCTCACAAAATCACTACTGAGTTTCTCTCGCTCGTATTTGTCCTTCAATAGCCATAGTTAATGTCTGAGTTTGGCTGTGTGAGCCTATTGAAACGGTCTTTAGTCTGGCTATTCTGTACTAAGGGCAGGGAAGAACTACACTCATCTGTAAAATATTCAATGGCAAAAAATGATGTTGAAGCAGAGTTAAGGATGCCTGATGGTACATTGTCCCCTGGCAGAATGTTGAGTGGAGCAATACTCAAACGTCTGAAAACAAGGAAATGCACAGTTAAACTTGCCCATGCAACCTAATTCTGCCCTCTTTCAGCAATACCCCAATACATCCTATTAACACACATACCTTTACTCTGCCAACCCCAGAAGTGCTGAAATGTACAAGCTCTTAACTTCCTTTTACAACCCACTCAGTCACCCACAGAATTCCATCTAACACTAGAGAAGGGAAAAAAGTAAGGAAGAAAAAAAAATAAAAAGTTGCCACCTTACCTCTATCCTCTTTGAGTAACTCCTCAATATGCACATAGCCGGACTGACACTGGCCTTTGGCAGTGTAAGATTCAGGAGGTTCCAGATCCTGGTGTACACTCACACACTTAGCCAACTGCCCAAAAGAATACCACATGTGTACAATTTCCAGCCTTTTACCACTCCCGTACACAATTCCACTTAACTAGCATTTAAAGCAGTAGAATCCTCTCAACATCACCTCGCTGCTGACAATAACCTTTGCAATAAAAGCCCTATGCTCTGCTACTGACATAACCTATACAGTTATGCATAGAAATTATGCACACTTAGGCATCAGGATTAGATTTGTGTCATACATGATTTCACCATACGTGCACAAACCAATGAACACATTTTTCTATCAATAATAATCTAAATTTACAGCTAGGCATAAAAAGAAAAATGTTGCTTGAGAACTATTCGCATTTATTTAAGGAAATGTATTTTGTATATTTTGACATGTGACGTTGACCTTTCTCCCCCATAATTTTGCACAACTGTGAAAATTTGAATTGATAAATATATAAAATGATGCTTAAAAACAAAACATTGGTATTATCTGTTGACATTATAATAACATATGAATTGACTTCTGCCAAGTCTATGCATACTGCATCCTGAAGGTATGCACCTTTTCCCATTCCTGACACATATCAGAGGGTGCAACACCTAGGAGTCCTCGTATCGCAATCACAGCTCTGTCACACACCTCAAGGTAATCCACAGACGGTCTCATATCCCAAACACACCTTTGCTGAGCAGGCCCAACTACTGCCTCGACCACCTAACACACTGACTGCACCTGGATCGTATACAGATAATGCCTACTGGTTACTGCCAGCTCCATGGGAACAGAGGGAACGTTTGTTTTTGTCCTTTAACAGTGTTAGCTGGAATCCTGTGGGTGTGAACGAATGGGTTGTAAAATGAGGTGACGCAATTGTGGGGTTGGCAGAGTAAAGGTATGTATGTTAATGAGGCAAATTTGGGCACTGCTGAAAGAGGGCAGAGTTGGAGTGCATGGGCTGTACTCTGCATTGCCTGGTTTTCAGACGTTTGAGTCTGGCTCAACTCCACGTTCTGCAAGAGAATGATGTACCACCATGCCACCTTAAGTCTGCATTAACGGGTTTTTTTTGCCTTTGAATTTCCAATTTTTTTGAATAGGGAAAGATACATTGTTGGCAGGTGTCAGTAGTCAGTACAGCAGTTGTGTGTCTCCTGCCCTGAAATTAGCATACTGAGTCCACCCCCCACCCGTGCACACACACTCACGTGCTCCCTCTGAGTGCCAGTAGCCTGCTTTGGCCCACCTCCCCAGCTAAGCCCCTGACCCATCCCCATGAGGCCCACATTTCAAAACAACCCAAAGATCCATTCAGATTTTAGAGCATTTATAAGAGTGGAACTTTAAACTATATCAACAGGCAGGAGTGGAAATTCTTTAACCATTTTTCTCTATTGGTGCATATGCACAAAAAAAGTATATATTTTCTTAAACACTGGTCTCAGTTTGGGTCCCCCAATGATTTAGTGGGTGCCATCCACTATCTTGGGTAAAATTTGACAGATTGAGAGCATTTTGACCCTCATCACATCAATAGTTTGATCTCTAGCTCTGGACAAAACATACTCACCTAGAAAGTTTTTTTTAAATGGTTATTATTTTTAGCGCTTATATTTCCAGGACCCCTGACTCAGATTAGTCCAAATGTGGGTCACTAATCCTACCCTGCACCCTCTAGAGGAACACCAGATTTCAAAGAAACCTGACTAAGTATGTCAATTTTAGAAAGGTCAACCTTTAAACAGATATTGTGAGGCAACCTTAATTATACAGGGGCTGGCACATCATTATAATATGGGGTATTCTCCCAACAATGCTACCTGAAGTAAAGAAGCCATGGGAAAAGTTGAAGGCACCATCAGAGTGGCAGGGGATGCAGTTGATTACGGTAGCCATGAATATCTGAGGGGACCTCAAGTAGCCATCATGTCTTTGAAGGGCCATTGCAGAGAGGTATTGTGCAGGAAAATGAACTGACTGGTGGATTTGTGGAGTGGATGGGGTGCAGGGATGAAGGATTTGATGGGTTTAAGAGTGTGGTGAGAGTGGAGAAAAAGGGAGGGAAATGTGATGAATTTGTTGGGGAAAGTGGGGAGGCAAACAGATGAAGGGTAAAACTGTGTCTGAACCAGCCCATATTGAATGTCTGATGGGGATCTATCCAAAAATCATTACACTCATCCCACCAAGCAACTGACCACAGTTCAATGATCAGAGCAGCTGGGTTCTTACTGCCCCAGCACACTAATTAAATACATTAAGTCTTCATGGATCAATTGAATCGTCCATATGTGTTCTTAATCAAATATTCACTGATTCTGAGGTGAAAGACTTAAAATAAAGAGACTATTAAAAAATCCTCAGATTCTCATGTTTTGAAGACTCATAGCTGCCACCCAGACATTTTCATAACAGCTCAGACTTAGTCTCACTAGTTCCATAAAACGTATTTGATCTCCTCAAAGAACAGCTCTCAAATTTCACCAGCTACTTCTGTTCTCTGCCACTGCCAGCCTGCCTCTCTGGCTCAACAGCTTCCTCACTGACAGCCTGGGATTCAGGGAGGCTGATGGTAAAACATGGGGTACGAAGGAGAAAGGGACAGGGAGGAGACTGGGGTTCTAGTGGGGAAGAGGATACAGGAAGATAATGGGGCTGTGGGTGCAGTGGGGAAGGCTGATGACTTGGTGCGTACAGACTGAGATCCCCATGCTACCAGCATCCAAAGGTGACACTATATGGAGCTTGCCACCGTGCAGCAGGCAAACAGTGCCAGGGGCACTGGAAAAGGAGGGTGGAAGGAGAGATTGAGACTCAATAAGGTGAGCTGTGGATGGGCAGGAGTTGAAGGCCTGCATGGGGCAGGATTGGGTGGGGAATGCAGGGTAGTGTAGGGAACTGGAAGGAAACCTAGATTCTTAGCCTGTACCAGTGGTCCCCATGGAGCTGCTGTCTGGCATGTGAAGGACCTGAGGCAGCAGCTCCATGGGGAGGCAGCTGAGTCTGCCCCAAGGGGAATGTTGCAATGAAAATAAAATTTAGGCAACATGATGCTGGCTTTTTGAGAGCAAATATGAAATAGCTTTATTAGTCATGGTATAAGCAGTTGGAATACAAACCCAAATGTTGTTGAGAGAAAGTATAAGATGACTGACCAAATTTATTTCAGGGTTGATATTATTACTCTCATCTGGATATTGCAACTGAATTGTTGTCTTAGTGCAGTGGTTCTCAAACAGGGGTATGTGTACTCCTGGGGGTACACAGAGATCTTCCGTGGGTATATCAACTCATCTAGATATTTGCCTAGTTTTACAACAGACTACATAAAAAGCACTAGCAAAGTCAGTAAAAACTAACATTTCATACAGAAAATGACTTGTTTTTACTGCTCTATGTACTATACACTGAAATGTAAGTACAATACTTGTACTCCTATCAATTTAAATTATAATTATATGGTAAAATGAGAAAGTAAGCAAATTTTCAGTAATAGTGTGCTATGACACTTGTATTTTTATGTGTGATTTTGTAAGCAAGTAGTTTTTAAGTGAGGTGAAACTTGGGGTACACAAGACAAAAATCAGACAGTAGTCTGGAAAGGTAAGAGCCACTGGCTTAGTGATTTGCCTCATTGCACTGTACGAGATTTATTTTGCTAAATCAGTGATTGAAGAATCTAAACAAGTATAATGAGAGCTAGAATACTAGACTACAATATGACATTTATATCTAAAAGGACACAAGAAGTGTATAAGATACTTGATGACTTTATTAAGATAGTTCTTTACTTGAGTTGCTTGTCTTCTACACACATTCGTAAGCTGAGTGTATCACTATGTTGCCTCCCAAATGCACAACTGTTCTTTTTCGGTACAAGAGTTACCTGTCTACAAGTTCTCCGTTTTCATTCCAGCTTAGACAAAATGTTACATTTTTGCTGTTGGTCAGGATTTTATATATGTCCTAGATCATGCCACATGACATTTTCCGCAAAGATGTTTTACACATGCTGTCGTTTCCATGGTGAGGAGTCTTTTGTGCTGACCATCCCACCAGACCTGTTGTTCCTTTTGCAAAGCAAGTAGAAAAGTCATGGAGTTTTGCCAGTTCTTTCCCTCAGGGGAAAATAAAATCTCAGACATCTAGGGCTAGTTTAAAATACAAAAATAATACAGGCTCACAGAAACTCAATATAGAGGCCCCAGCATTCCACAACAGTGTCAATTGCTACCAAATCTGTTCCCATTGCCTAACAAGAGTAGGACACAAACATAAAACATGAGAAATGTTGCTTCCAGTTTGCCGACAGCAACAATGCTTGTCCAATTAACTAAGGTCACATTGGTTTAGGAGACAAGGTACCCAGCATGCTCTGTCTTGTATTATACGTTTCATAAGCCTCGGTCAGGCCTCCCTAGTCATTCCATGAGCAAAATAAGGCTAAGTATTTTACTGCATTGTTTCCCTGAAAAGTTTTCTTGTAGTTCTCTTTCCAGACTGTCTTTGAATGATACAAAGGAAAAGTTAATGGGGAGCTTAAGTTTTGTAAACACGCAATATGTTTGTGAAACTAAATGAACTGTTACTCCTCATTTCTGCAAATCAGGGAAGCCTCAGGGACTACATTTATGGAAATGTTTAGACCATAATGATTAAGTTGCAGATATTTGCACCACTGACACCAAGTCAGATGAGCTGTGTTTTGCAGTTCAGAAAATAACAAACAGTATTATCCTTTATAGAAAGAGGCACTCTGCTTTCCTGATGAGTTTGCCCCCGTATGACTCCATTTTCATGAGTTGAGTGGCAAAAAATATGTAAGTATTAAAAAAAAACCCTTGAAATTAAGAACTTCAGTGTGGGACTATAGTCAAAGTACTATATGCTTGTTTTGATATCTGTCAGTCTTGACTTGGTCTCCACTTTAATTTTGCTTTTGTCACCAGTCATTTTGTATTCATCCATATTCATCAAAAGAAAACAAGGACAAAAATAATATTTGTGCTACCTCATGTGATAATGACCACCAAGTGTCATAAAATTAAAAGCAGTATGTTCATTTCTGTTCTAGAATATAGATGTGGTATGTTTTAAGTTCTTCCCTTTGTAATAATTCTACTTTCATTCTATTTTGATTCAGAAGGCATTTATCTTCTTCCATAAAATACTTAACTAAAGTTAAGGAAAGTAATGGATGCTCAAGCAAGACATTATAAAAACACAAATTTGAATTTTCCTTAGAATTGCAGCCATGTACAACCAATTATTAACCAGCCCCTTCTAATAAGATATAAAGACATATAAATGTGCATTTTCTTGTTAGAAGAGGCATATCACATTTTGTCACCAGTGGAAAGATCTATTCATAAAAAGGGATGACTGGTCATAGAGATCCCAATATTTGATACAATTGGACAATTTTGGTGATCTATTCTACACTCAAAGATATTTGAATGTTAGTTTTCATGCTGCTTATAAGCAAGCAATTGGTAAATGTTCATGACTATTGGGAAATCAATGACACAATTTACCTCTTCCCCAAAATGTTGGTGGAGCCTCCTTTCGAATAGAATTGACTTCTGTATCCTAAAAATATTCATGATAGTTCTAGATCAGGGGCAGGCAAACTTTTTGGCCCGAGGGCCACATCTGGGTGGGGAAATTGTATGCAGGGCCATGAATGTAGGGCTGGGGCAGGGGGTTGGGGTGTGGGAGGGAGTGCGGAGTGCGGGAGGAGTTGCAGGGTGCAAGAGGGGTATCAGGGCAGGTGGTTGGGGTGTGACAGGGTTGGAGGCTCAGGGCAGGGAGTTGGGGTGCAGGAGAGGTTAGGGCTCCGGTTCCCCATTCCCAGCCAATGGAAGCTGCAGGGGCAGTGCCTGCAGGAGAGGGTAGTGCAGAGCCCTCTGCCCCCCTCCCACCCCACCCCACCCCTCAGGGGCTGCAGGGACCTGGTGCCGGACGCTTCCGGGAGTGGCACGGAGCCAGGGCAGGCAGGGAGCCTGCCTTAGCCCCGCTGTGCCACAGAGCTGGCAATCCCGCAGGCCGGATTGAAAGCCCTGATGGGCCAGATCCAGCCCTGGACCGTAGTTTGCACTCCCCTGATCTAGATTCTATTTCATCTTAGTGTTTCTTTTGAACTGGTGAGGAAATATCTGACAGCACTGATTCCAGTGATCCTTATTTAAGATTTAACCTTATTCATACCTAATTTAAGATCCTATCAGTCTTTCTTTTTTGGAGGGCCGTGGGGTGAATATAATGTTGAAGTAATTGGATTGTAGCCATAAACTAGAAAAGATCTCCTGCTCCATTTTCAGATTCTCACTAACTCTTGTTTCTCTGGTTTCAGAGTAGCAGTCGTGTTAGTCTGTATTCGCAAAAAGAAAAGGAGTATTTGTGGTACCTTAGAGACTAACAAATTTCATTGACCAGGGGCTAGATTTTGGCACCCTTACTCACACTGAGGAACTCCTTTCTCTGGGCTGATCCAAAGCCTATTGAAGTCAGTGGGAGAGTTTCTCTTGATTTCAATGGAACTATTCACAGTGTAGTGTGAGTAAGGTGGGCCCTAAATGAGTAAGCTGTCCTACACTCCCACAGTTTATGATGCAATAGAGTTACTATTATTCTCTCTTAGCCTGCATTTCAATAAATGTAAATGTTAACAGCTGTCTGGGAGACAACAGAGAGAAGATTTTTTCCTGTCTATTGAGACTGAAGAAATTAGAAACAACAAATGTACAACTTCAAAGGAGTTTTTCATCACTGAACATCATTGAAGACATCTTAATGATTCTTTTTGTCTGTCTTGTCTTCTCTAAATCCCAGACTCATAATACAAGGTAATTTATTCATTATATTGCAGAGATGGCTTTCATGTGGAGAGATTTTTCAAATAATACAGGAACTGGTTTGGATATAAAATGAAAGGACCAAATCCTGAGAGGAGCTGAACAACACCAATTCCCACTGAGTTCATTAGGAATTGTGGGTGTTCACACTACTCAGGATATGGGCCAGATGTTATGACTGCTCTGCAGAATGTCAAAATTAAATTCTTCTGTTAAACCAAGCAGTACTGGTACTATTCTAGTTGTACGCAGATCAAGCCACTCTACATAAATTAAAGCAAATGAAGAAAAATGTGGGGGGGGGGAGGTCTGTTTTCAGCTCCATTTTCTCCCTATAGCTTAATGGATGGATGCATGGAAAGTAGAGAATGAAGAACATAGATAATCCTTAACTCTGAATGTCTTGGCTTTTTAATGGCTAGGGGATTTGCTGTGGTTTAATGTTCCTGTAGGGTTGTTTACCCTTAACTTACTGGTATGCTTTCTTAAACCTACCACTTTTTGTATGGGAATTGTATTTTTATGTACTCTCTCTACATGAAAAGTATCTTTCATTTAACTAAAATTAATTCAAAATAAAACTTTGTATCAACTATATACATTCTTGGTCTATCTTTTCCACCACCTTTTTCAATGTCTGTTTCCCTTCGGTCTATCTTTTCTATTTGTTTTATTAATTCTTTCTTTTCTCCTTTTTTCCAAAATTTTATTTCAAATCTACATCTCAGCTTCTTGTTCTCCTTCTCTACCTCCATCTGCCATGTTCCCTTCTTTTCTTTCTATAGCACATTCCCTCTCTCCTTTTCTCATTACAACCACTTGTTCTGACTTTTCTTTCATTCTGTAACTTTCTTTCCCTCTCTCTCAACCTTTGCTTATAGTCTGCTCCTGCTGCTGTGTCCACTGCTTCTTGTCTATCCCCTTCACCTCACTTTTCTACATCCAGCACAGTCCCTCATTCCAGTGCTTCTTCAGACCCCCTACGCTTCTTCACTTCCAGCAGTTTTCTCCTGACCCATCAGTCTTCTGAAATGTTCTCCCTATGTCTTTCTCAGCACATACAAAGTCTCATTCTTTCCTCAGTTGCTTCAGACCTTCTCCCACCCTCTTGCCTGGTGCATTGGACTTTCCACTCCTGCTCAGCCATTGCCTGTTTGCCTCTGATTTAGTAAGAGGAGCTGCAACTTCCATTCCAGGGCAGTGCTGAACCCAGCTGACAGGAAGTTATTGGACTGGGAAGAGGAATAGAGTGGTGACTGTATGTAAGGGGAACAAAGGGAGGATATGGGGTAGCAATTTTGTGCTGCATTGACCCAGTACAGCCTCCTTCTGCATCATGGTCCAAGAAGGTGTAAGGTCATGGTGATGGATTGAGGAAGGAGGTCATTTTGTCCCCTGTGGAAAATAGTGGCCTAAAATGACACCTTCATTAGCTGAATGGTGTACAAAGTAACCAACCAGGTGGCAGGCCTTTTAAGTGAAGGGTAAGTCTACACTGAAACCTGTGGCATCTCGTCTTAATGCATGGGGTCAGCTGACTCACGCTTGCAGGGCTCAGGCAGTAAGACTATACAATTGCAGTGTAGGTGTTCGGCCTCAGGCTGGAATCAGGGCTCTGAGTCCTTTGCTCAGGCTTCAGCTTGAATGTCTACACTGTAGTTTTATAGTTCCTCGAACCCAAGTTAGCTGAGCCGGGCCAGCTGAAGCCGTAGGGTGGGTCTTTTTATTGCAGTGCAGACATACCCTTTGTGGCTTAAGAGATACCAGGCTCTTTTATTTTTAAATTTTGTCAGATTTTAGTATTGTGGACTGAAGAAAGACCTCCTCCTTTCTATAGAAGAAGCACTGCATGAACATTGCCACCTTCCCAACTCTCCTGCTCATGTGCCTCATCCAAGTCAGTCCCCATCTTTGTTCCATTTTAAGACTGTCTGTTGAGAATTTCAACAGATACACCAATTGGGATGGTGGAATTTATGGTGATGAAACCAATCCAATGGGAACTGGACTCAAATTCCCGTTCACATAATACTCAGAAAAGCCTATAAATCATATCATTACTTTGGGGTCTCATTTGACCTACTAATCATCTAGTTTTCCAAATACCTCTAGCTTAATAAATTATTGACTGTATTAATATTGTCAAACTAATAAGAAGCATGAACATTTCCACAACAGAAATTTCCTTCTGCCAATGCAAAAAATAAAATGTGCTCAGAATAAAATTAGACAAAGAACAACCACAGAAAATATTTCAACATCATAATGAAAATGGTAAAACTTCAAAGCAATGGCTGCAAATTTTAAATTAATCTTTGTGGGTTGTCAAAAGGACAATAAATTAATTTCAGCTGAGTGTCATAAGGAATTTATTAGGCATGTATTTATTTCAACCCTCTTCACTTTCATGATTAATTTTTAATTAAACTAATTTCAAATAATAAAATGAAGTTACCGCAGGCTTCTGATAGAGACAGGCAAATGAAAACATCATATCCAAACACTCGAATGTTGGAAACCTGAACCCAGGTCTCTAATCCAGGCCCACAGTCAGTGGACAGGCTGTGACTGCCACCAGCAGCCCACCAGATCTAATGGAGAATGGGGCTAGCAGAGCTCTAGCTCACCAAGGGTTCAGCCCACGAAGCTCCTGATTAGCTTGGACGCACTGCTTAAGTCAGAAAGAGGCACAGGATGTTGTCTGAGCAACTAGGTGGATCCTGACAGGCAGGCCCACACTTTGGACTCCGACTCTTGAGCCCTGTCTTTCTACCAGTTCCTGATTCCTACCCTCCTTATCCCAGATTCTCCTCTGTTCCTGGTTCTTGCTTTCCTGTCTCTCCACCCTACCCTTGACTCCAGCTCTGGCTTCAACCCCTGGCTCATCCCCTGACTCTGATTCCAGTTACAACCCTGGCTCTTGTTCCTGACTTCCAATCTTGACCACTAGACCTGACCGTCCATGCCTTGGTCTTTACAATCTCTATCTGAATTTTGGACAATGGACAATAGTCGACATCAAAACACAACATCGGAATACCTCAGATTTTTAATCCTGGTCCAGGTGATCTCTAGTTACTAAGGGAAGATGTAAAATTGGTTTTAAAGGATTCTTTTTTTACGATGGAACTTTTACGCATTATTGCTTCTTTATGATAAAGACCTGAGCAGTTTTTGTTTGCGTTTTATTTTTACCTGTGAAATAATAGGAATGTCAAATTTGGTCTTCGCTAGTTGAAGGGCCTCTTGTCGGGTGTTAGAGCATGTGCACTGTGAGCGCTCAAGTTCAGTCAAAGCGGTTGAGGCTAAAGATACAGAAATTTCATTGTTATGCAAATTACTTCACATCTTTTATTATTATGCATTACTGTATCTACATAAATAACAGCAAATGTCCTGATTAGCCAGGACTTAAAGCTGCAGCATGAAATGAGCTTCAGGAATTGCTATAATTCTTGCTAACTCTGGCATCTCTTTGGACTGGTGTTCTAATAACTCTGGCTCTGCCCAACCACATCTTGCCTTGGATTAAAGAGAGGAGCTGGCTGCCTTCTATCATCAGCTGGGAGAAGCTGTGACTGGGCTGCTGGCCTCCAGCTGGATCCTGGCTCTGACTGCTAATTCCCCATTGCTTAGTGGCTAGGAAGCTTTGCATAGTGTCATTATAGCAATAGCTCTGAGTCTACAGCCATAGGTGGGTTTGGGGGGGCTATGCTCTAGAATAGAGTTCTTTCTAGGTTATCTGCATGGTCAGAGTCTGGGTCCTTACGGTTAGTGGGACAGGGTGTACCAGGCCCTGCCCCATAAAAGAGGAGAAGAGGTGAGTCGTCCAAGCTGCTTAGAGAAGCTGAGTAGGAAGCTGCCAATTAGAATAGAGAGGCTGCAGGGAAGCAGCCAATCAGAGCCCACAGGCTCATATAAAAGAAGCTGCTGGGCCTGAGCAGATTCAGTTACTGGCAGGAACTGGGGGAGCAAGGAAGGTAGGTGGTCCTGGCTGACTGAAGGGTCTCAAGTAAGACTTCAGCCCTGAGGAAAGGGTGAAGGTGCTGGGGCCGCAGAGAAGTGGCCCAGAGAACAGTAAAAACAGCAGCACCAGAGTTAAAAGGGATACAGCAGTTGGCTGCTATTTGTAGGGTCCCTGAGTTGGGACTTGAAGTAGTGGGTAGGCCTGCGCATGCTCCACCAGCCATGCTGCATGCCCTGAGGAGGGAGCTTACATAGGTCCCAGGAAGGGGCTAAAGACCCCGAAGAGGGTCAGTATGTATTGAACTTTAATACTATAGAAAGGGGTGAACTGAACTGAAAGAGCAACTGAGCAAAAGAGCTGGGGTTGGTCAAGACTTACTATAAAGCGAAGAGTTTCCAGGGAGGAAGCCCTGGGGGCACTGTTCCATTCCAGAGCAAGGACTATCTGAAAGCTAGCCCAGGAGGGATTTATTGGTGTTTTACATGTGGACTGTGTGGAGGGCTGAGTCACTGAAAAGCCATCTGAAAAGAGAAACTGCCAGCAGGGGTCACTGCAAGTAGAGCAACCAGAGCTAGAAAAAGAGAGATCAGGTGCACACATACCTGATAGGAGGCACGCGTGAGAGGTGAGTGGCTATGTCACAGAATTCTGGAGGATTCTAAACATAGAGAGCCCACCTACAGTACACATAACGATAGAGATACAACCTAGAGCACTTAACTCTCCAAATCAGGAAAATGTAGAAGTTGGCTGAGGTAAAGAATAAATAGCTAAGAACTTGAACCTCCTGGTCCCAGCAGGAGACCAAAGGAGCCCGCTTCAGTGAGAGTAGAGCTGATCCAAATTTTCCAAGCAAAGTTTTATTATCAAAATAGAGCCTATTTAAAAACCTATTCAAACATGTTTGAAATTCATTTTTTTTTACAAAAAAACTATTCCTTTTGTTTCAATTTTTAAAATAAAAAACATCAAAATAGGTATAGAATTTTTTCATTTAACAAAAACCTGGAGTTCAATGTTTTTCACAAAATATAAATTATACTCAATTTTTTTTGTGTGAAAACTCAACACACAGTCCCTTCTGAATACTTTGAAATGAAAATAACTACAAAACTTTTCACCGAAATAAATTTTCGTTTTTCAATCAAACAAAACCATTTTAGATGCTGAATCTCTAAGGCCTGGTCTACACTAGGAAATGAGTTCAATATAACTATGTCATTCAGGGGTGTGAAAAATCCACACCTCTGAGCAATGTAGTTAAGCTGACCTAACGCCCGGTGTAGTCAGTGCTAGGTGGATGGGAAAATTCTCCTGTCGACCTAGTTACCATCTCTCAGGAAGGCTACGCCAATGGGAGAATTCCTCCCATTGGCGTAGCTAGCATCTTCACTGAAGTACTACAGCAGCACAGATGCAGTGTTAGGACTGCACTGCTACTGCATTTTCAGGGTAGCCTAGCCCTAACAAGACAATTAACCATCAAGTGTTTATTAGGCACATCAGATAGATAAATTTTAGGAAAATTTAAAAATAATACAAACAAAACATTCAGGTTTGACACAGTCTGAATGAACATCTTTTCTTCTTTTATTTGCTTAGCTTTCAGTTACTTGCCTCTTTTGATGTCATAATTTTGCTAGTTTTCCAGTCACTATAAAGTTTTCCAGGGTAGACAGGATCTACATTTCCAAAATAAAAAAACGGACATCTCCTATCTCTGCTACCCAGACCCTTTTGCCAAAACCTTTTCAGGCCTTATTTATTCATCATAAAGAAATACAAGTCCAATTGTTTTTCCTTTGTAGTATCACCTTTAAAACAAAGGGGCAGTAGAGAGGCAGGGAATGGTAGTGTAAATTCCAACATGAACCTGGACTAGACACCAAAAGAGAGTGGTGGATTTTGATTCCTGTCCTGCAGAGCTTTGTGTTAACTATGCTCTATATAAGACTAAAACTTTTGTGATATGATACCACTTTGAAACACTTTGAAACAGAAAATCAGATGTAACTTGGGCTGTGTCCGGCTACTACTATGAGATGTTAGCCCAGCGGAAGAATCTGTCCTATCTCGGGGCCTCTCCTTTTGCCCCTCCACCCCCACGAACATGATACAGTTCTGTGGTGACCTAGAATCCTATTTTCGACGTCTCAGACTCAAGGAATATTTCCAACACACCTCTGACCAACATATTAACCCACAGAGACCTTCCTGCCAACACTACAAAAAGAAGGATTCTGGGTGGACTCCTCCTGAAGGTCGAAACAGCAGCCTGGATTTCTACATAGACTGCTTCCGCCGACGTGCACGAGCTGAAATTGTGGAAAAGCAGCATCGCTTACCCCATAACCTCAGCCATGCAGAACACAGTGCCATCCACAGCCTCAGAAACAACTCTGACATCATAATCAAAAAGGCTGACAAAGGAGGTGCTGTCGTCATCATGAATAGGTCGGAGTATGAACAAGAGCCTACTAGGCAGCTCTCCAACACCACTTTCTACAAGCCATTACCCTCTGATCCCACTGAGAGTTACCAAAAGAAACTACAGCATTTGCTCAAGAAACTCCCTGAAAAAGCACAAGAACAAATCCGCACAGACACACCCTAGAACCCCGACCTGGGATATTCTATCTGCTACGCAAGATCCATAAACCTGGAAATCCTGGACGCCCCATCATCTCAGGCATTGGCACCCTGACAGCAGGATTGTCTGGCTATGTAGACTCCCTTCTCAGGCCCTTCGTTACCAGCACTCCCAGCTATCTTCGAGACACCACCGATTTCCTGAGGAAACTACAGTCCATTGGTGATCTTCCTAAAAACACCATCCTAGCCACTATGGATGTAGAAGCCCTCTACACCAACATTCCACACAAAGATGGACTACAAGCCGTCAGGAACAGTATCCCCGATACTGTCACGGCTAACCTGGTGGCAGAACTTTGTGACTTTGTCCTCACCCATAACTATTTCACATTTGGTGACAATGTATACCTTCAAATCAGCGGCACTGCGATGGGTACCCGCATGGCCCCACAGTATGCCAACATTTTTATGGCTGACTTAGAACAACGCTTCCTCAGCTCTCGTCCCCTAATGCCCCTACTCTACTTGCGCTACATTGATGACATCTTCATCATCTGGACCCATGGAAAAGAAGCTCTTGAGGAATTCCACCATGATTTCAACAGTTTCCATCCCACCATCAACCTCAGCCTGGACCAGTCCACACAAGAGATCCACTTCCTGGACACTACGGTGCTAATAAGCGATGGTCACATAAATATCACCCTATATCGGAAACCTACTGACTGCTATTCCTACCTACATGCCTCTAGCTTTCATCCAGATCATACCACTCGATCCATTGTCTACAGCCAAGCGCTACGATATAACCGCATTTGCTCCAACCCCTCAGACAGAGACAAACACCTACAAGATCTCTATCATGCATTCCTACAACTACAATACCCACCTGCTGAAGTGAAGAAACAGATTGACAGAGCCAAAAGAGTACCCAGAAGTCACCTACTACAGGACAGGCCCAACAAAGAAAACAACAGAACGCCACTAGCCATCACCTTCAGCCCCCAACTAAAACCTCTCCAACGCATCATCAAGGATCTACAACCTATCCTGAAGGACGAGCCATCACTCTCTCAGATCTTGGGAGACAGACCAGTCCTTGCTTACAGACAGCCCCCCAATCTGAAGCAAATACTCACCAGCAACCACACACCACACAACAGAACCACTAACCCAGGAACCTATCCTTGCAACAAAGCCCGTTCCCAACTCTGTCCACATATCTATTCAGGGGATACCATCATAGGGCCTAATCACATCAGCCACACTATCAGAGGCTCGTTCACCTGCGCATCTACCAATGTGATATATGCCATCATGTGCCAGCAATGCCCCTCTGCCATGTACATTGGCCAAACTGGACAGTCTCTACGTAAAAGAATGAATGGACACAAATCAGACGTCAAGAATTATAACATTCAAAAACCAGTTGGAGAACACTTCAATCTCTCTGGTCACTCGATCACAGACCTAAGAGTGGCTATACTTCAACAAAAAAGCTTCAAAAACAGACTCCAACGAGAGACTGCTGAATTGGAATTAATTTGCAAACTGGATACAATTAACTTAGGCTTGAATAGAGACTGGGAATGGATGAGTCATTACACAAAGTAAAACTATTTCCCCATGGTATTTCTCCCTCCCACCCCACCCCCCACTGTTCCTCTGATATTCTTGTTAACTGCTGGAATTAGCCTACCTGCTTGTCACCATGAAAGGTTTTCCTCCTTTCCCCCCCCTGCTGTTGGTGATGGCTTATCTTAAGTGATCACTCTCCTTACAGTGTGTATGATAAACCCATTGTTTCATGTTCTCTGTGTGTGTGTATATAAATCTCTCCTCTGTTTTTTCCACCAAATGCATCCGATGAAGTGAGCTGTAGCTCACGAAAGCTTATGCTCTAATAAATTTGTTAGTCTCTAAGGTGCCACAAGTACTCCTTTTCTTTTTGCGAATACAGACTAACACGGCTGCTACTCTGAAACCTACTATGAGATGTAAGCTCATCTGTCCAAACATGCTCTTCAGTATCTGACAATAAATGGGAAATTTGTGGGATCATGCACATTCATGTTCCAACTTGATAGGATGTTTGCTTACTTCAGTAGTGAGTGGCATAGCGATGTTTATGAATAAATAGACTGAATTAATTTAAACTGAAACATCTGTGATGTTTAATTAATTAATTAATTTAACTGAAACATACTCCCCCATGCCCCCCCTCCCCGTGGTTACATGTAGTGTTTCCTATTTAGTCATTTTCAAATCCCCCCTCCTCCCTGTAAATTCAACACCACCTCTAATTTCAATTCCTAGGGAAAACACATATTTTAACAATGAATTAAACATGTTTGGTTTGTAGGACAGTGCTCCCATTCTAATTCTGAGTTAAAGACCCATCTGTGAAAAGCTTTAGTGCATAATTCTCTGAATTTTGACTTCCTACTCCAGTTCTTCTCCAGTTGTGCTTATATACAAATGCACAAAGCCTTGGAAACAAGCAGGGAGAACTGGAGGTCCTGGTGATGTCAAGGAATTATGACGTGATTGGAATAACGGAGACTTGGTGGGATAACTCACATGACTGGAGTACAGTTATGGATGGTTATAAACTGTTCAGGAAGGACAGGCAGGGCAGAAAAGGTGGGGGAGTAGCACTGTATGTAAGGGAGCAGTATGACTGCTCAGAGCTCCGGTACGAAACTGTGGAAAAACCTGAGTGTCTCTGGATTAAGTTTAGAAGTGTGTGCAACAAGAGTGATGTCATGGTGGGAGTCTGCTATAGACCACCAGACCAGGGGGATGAGGTGGATGAGGCTTTCTTCCGGCAACTCACGGAAGCTACTAGATCGCATGCCCTGATTCTCATGGGTGACTTTAATTTTCCTGATATCTGCTGGGAGAGCAATACAGCGGTGCATAGACAATCCAGGAAGTTTTTGGAAAGCGTAGGGGACAATTTCCTGGTGCAAGTGCTAGGGGAGCCAACTAGGGGGAGCGCTTTTCTTGACCTGCTGCTCACAAACCGGGTAGAATTAGTGGGGGAAGCAAAAGTGGATGGGAATCTGGGAGGCAGTGACCATGAGTTGGTTGAGTTCAGGATCCTGACGCAGGGAAGAAAGGTAAGCAGCAGGATACGGACCCTGGACTTCAGGAAAGCAGACTTTGACTCCCTCAGGGAACAGATGGCCAGGATCCCCTGGGGGACTAACATGAAAGGGAAGGGAGTCCAGGAGAGCTGGCTGTATTTCAAGGAATCCCTGTTGAGGTTACAGGGACAAACCATCCCGATGAGTCGAAAGAATAGTAAATATGGCAGACGACCAGCTTGGCTTAATGGTGAAATCTTAGCGGATCTTAAACATAAAAAAGAAGCTTACAAGAAGTGGAAGGTTGGACATATGACCAGGGAAGAGTATAAAAATATTGCTCGGGCATGTAGGAAAGATATCAGGAGGGCCAAATCGCACCTGGAGCTGCAGCTAGCAAGAGATGTCAAGAGTAACAAGAAGGGTTTCTTCAGGTATGTTGGCAACAAGAAGAAAGCCAAGGAAAGTGTGGGCCCCTTACTGAATGAGGGAGGCAAGCTAGTGACAGAGGATGTGGAAAAAGCTAATGTACTCAATGCTTTTTTTGCCTCTGTTTTCACTAATAAGGTCAGCTCCCAGACTGCTGTGCTGGGCATCACAAAATGGGGAAGAGATGGCCAGCCCTCTGTAGAGATAGAGGTGGTTAGGGACTATTTAGAAAAGCTGGACGTGCACAAGTCCATGGGGCCGGACGAATTGCATCCGAGAGTGCTGAGGGAATTGGCGGCTGTGATTGCAGAGCCCTTGGCCATTATCTTTGAAAACTCGTGGCGAACGGGGGAAGTCCCGGATGACTGGAAAAAGGCTAATGTAGTGCCCATCTTTAAAAAAGGGAAGAAGGAGGATCCTGGGAACTACAGGCCGGTCAGCCTCACCTCAGTCCCTGGAAAAATCATGGAGCAGGTCCTCAAAGAATCAATCCTGAAGCACTTAGAGGAGAGGAAAGTGATCAGGAACAGTCAGCATGGATTCACCAAGGGAAGGTCATGCCTGACTAATCTAATCGCCTTTTATGATGAGATTACTGGTTCTGTGGATGAAGGGAAAGCAGTGGATGTATTGTTTCTTGACTTTAGCAAAGCTTTTGACACGGTCTCCCACAGCATTCTTGTCAGCAAGTTAAGGAAGTATGGGCTGGATGAATGCACTATAAGGTGGGTAGAAAGCTGGCTAGATTGTCGGGCTCAACGGGTAGTGATCAATGGCTCCATGTCTAGTTGGCAGCCGGTGTCAAGTGGAGTGCCCCAGGGGTCGGTCCTGGGGCCCGTTTTGTTCAATATCTTCATAAATGATCTGGAGGATGGTGTGGATTGCACTCTCAGCAAATTTGCGGATGATACTAAACTGGGAGGAGTGGTAGATACGCTGGAGGAGAGGGATAGGATACAGAAGGACCTAGA
This sequence comes from Dermochelys coriacea, assembly GCF_009764565.3. Classification (NCBI taxonomy): domain Eukaryota; kingdom Metazoa; phylum Chordata; order Testudines; family Dermochelyidae; genus Dermochelys; species Dermochelys coriacea. The sequence continues at coordinate 109,349,259 of NC_050070.1, forward strand.
CAAATTGGAAGATTGGGCCAAAAGAAATCTAATGAGGTTCAATAAGGATAAGTGCAGGGTCCTGCACTTAGGATGGAAGAATCCAATGCACCGCTACAGACTAGGGACCGAATGGCTCGGCAGCAGTTCTGCGGAAAAGGACCTAGGGGTGACAGTGGACGAGAAGCTGGATATGAGTCAGCAGTGTGCCCTTGTTGCCAAGAAGGCCAATGGCATTTTGGGATGTATAAGTAGGGGCATAGCGAGCAGATCGAGGGACGTGATCGTTCCCCTCTATTCGACACTGGTGAGGCCTCATCTGGAGTACTGTGTCCAGTTTTGGGCCCCACACTACAAGAAGGATGTGGATAAATTGGAAAGAGTACAGCGAAGGGCAACAAAAATGATTAGGGGTCTAGAGCACATGACTTATGAGGAGAGGCTGAGGGAGCTGGGATTGTTTAGTCTGCAGAAGAGAAGAATGAGGGGGGATTTGATAGCTGCTTTCAACTACCTGAAAGGGGGTTTCAAAGAGGATGGCTCTAGACTGTTCTCAATGGTAGCAGATGACAGAACGAGGAGTAATGGTCTCAAGTTGCAATGGGGGAGGTTTAGATTGGATATTAGGAAAAACTTTTTCACTAAGAGGGTGGTGAAACACTGGAATGCGTTACCTAGGGAGGTGGTAGAATCTCCTTCCTTAGAGGTTTTTAAGGTCAGGCTTGACAAAGCCCTGGCTAGGATGATTTAACTGGGACTTGGTCCTGCTTTGAGCAGGGGGTTGGACTAGATGACCTTCTGGGGTCCCTTCCAACCCTGATATTCTATGATTCTATGATTCTGCACTAATGTCATGCAAACCTACCATTAATGTCTCCCTTTGTCTACACAACTACTGTTCATATTCTAGTAGGCAGTACCTTGATGGAATTTACCTTTGATTTTTTTTTAATTTAATTGAAAAGTGTAATGAATAATTTATCTTTTAGAATTCTTTTCCCATCAGGAATCTGTCTATATTTGTATTGTGTTCCTAACCCTATTAAATATTCCCAGGCTGGCGTTGGTAACCCCTACAAAGAATCAAGGAGCATGAATGTGCACATGGAGATTAGCCCGTAGGCATGCTCCTGATGGCTATTTCTGTGCTGTAGGTCTAGGCAGCCCCAAGGGGCAGAGGAAGGAGAGAACCAAGGAAAGGAGAGCCAGATGTAGGGCAGAGCCACTATCTGAGGACAGGTCTATGCTTAAAACACTGCTCTGTATCGCTGTAGGGCTTTAATGAAGACTCTCTCAACCAAAGGGAGAAAGCTCTCCCATTGGCTTAGTTAATCCACCTCCGCAAGAGGTGGTAGCTCTGTTGGCAGAAGAAGCTCTGCCACTGACATAGCGCTGTCTACACCAGCGCTTATGTCTGTATAATTATGTTGCTCAGGGGTGTGGATTATTCACACCCCTGGGCAATGTAATTATACTACAATAATTCTGTAGTGTAGACCAGGCTGATAAAGGAGAGCCATCAGGACTACCCTCATGATGTGTGTGTGTGTGTTTTGGGATATATGTGTGGGTAGGGTGCAGCAGGGCATGTTTGCAAGTTCAAAGGACAAGATTCTGGCATGTGTATGCATGTGTATAATGGAAAAGATGCAACATGGATGTGTGTGGGGGTGATGCATTGTATTATAGTTAGTGGGTGCAAGACAGGTAGTGTAGTCTTTGTTGTGTAGCTGGCATCATTTATTTGTGTGTATGTGCATAGAAGGTATATTGTGGTTGTGTGGTGTGTAGGGAACTATATAAGTGTGTATGTGAAGCAGGTTATTTTTGGGAGGGGGCTGGATTTGGGTAGTTCAAACAAAGTTTGTTTCAGTTGGATGGGAAGTACTAAAGAAATACAGGAGGACTAGGTGGGGGCAGGAATCTGGTATCTTCTGAAGGTGAGGTGGATCAAAGATATTATAGTGTGGTGCAGTTTATAAAAATAAATAAAAACCAGGAAGCAAATACATGTGTTAAAAAATTTACCATGTATCATGAAATTGACACCCTAACACCTTTATTCACATTCTCGGTTTTAATATATTGATTTAATCACCTCTTCGCTTATTTATCTCAGTATTCATGATCTTCATCCCTATACAATTCCTTTTCTTATATGGGGAGTGGAGGAGAGCGAACATAGCTTGTAGAGCCCTGCAAGAATATGATGATGTCACCATGTTGATATAAATGCAGAGGAAGAACCAAGATGCGTCATACTCCCTGTCTGCATGTTTATATTGTGGTATAATATAACCCCTGAGGGCTCCAGTCAGGATCAGATCTTCTTTGTGCTAGGTGCTCCACAAATACATAGGAAGCACAGTCCTTCCCAGGAGTTTGTAATCACATGAAAAAAAATTGCCAAAAATCTGTTGAAATTCGCAAAAACTCTGAAAGCAATTTTCTTTTTAGGATATTAAGCAGTTGTTAGTAGTATAATTCATTAACAGTGTCCTTATCACTCAAAGTTAATTCTTTTATCAAACTAGGAACATACAACCATAAAGACACAATAATAGTAAAACATGTTTAAATAGTTATTGTGCCTCTTATTTTCTCCCTATCTTGTGTTAGCTTGTACATATATTGCTCATTATTAATCTATTGTTCCTCAATGTGATATAGTTACAAAATTATAAACATCCAGGCCTCTTAAGAAAATATGCTTTAGCAAAAAGATATTATATCTCTAGGAGTTTATTGACTTAACTATTATTAGTATTATATTATTATCATTATTATTTTATTGCCATTGTGTAAAAATGCAGGATCCAGGGCTGCTGCTAAACATAGAATTTAAATGATTTTTACCACATTGGACTACCTTTAATAAAATCCAATACAATTTGTATATTTTCTCGGGCTTTTCTTGATTATTATTTTTTTTTGTCCCTGCTGAATATGGATTTTGTACATATCGGTGTCTTTAACATGTGAAATATAGAAATATTGAAAATAGCTGAATCTTTTTAAACTGTAGAAACATGTTCCATGCCTACTGTTGAGGGTTCAGTGTGTGGATTTTTTTTTAAAAAAAAAATCCTATTTTTGGTAATGCCTCTAATTTTAGGCCTTTCATATTTTTAAGGGAGCCTGGCATATATTGTATGCAATGCTGGTAGCACTGCCAATAGTTAAGGTTGACAGACTCTTCCCATAATATGGCCCTGTTTTCGGTTGCTCATAACTTTGCAATGCTTAGCCTTTTAGGATGAAATTTTCCATGCTGCATAGCTGTCTCAGAATTTTTATTTTAAAGTTTCAGTAAAAATGATTCAGCCATTTCTGAGAACAAGAGTTAGGAAAATATGCTGTTTTACCCATGTTTAAAAAAACAAAAAACAAGCAAACAAAAAAACCCCACCATGCCACAGATACTTTGTTGGAGCACGGCCCTAAAATTTGGCAAGGAAATCTGGTGATGGGGATGTGCCTTTTGCTGTCCCTCTGAAAATCTTCCCAAATTTGCCTCTGAAAGAACTCAGTTTGCACATGCTCAGTAAGGCCTGTTGGCACTTCACAGCTAAATTCTCTGAAGAGAATTCCATCTGTATTGGGCAAGCTTCAGCCCAGGATTCTAGGGGCTCAGCAGGACTTTCCCTGCAATTGCTCCTCTGTGCTGCTGTAGTGTTGGGCACTGGAACTCAGAGCAGGGAGCCTGTGCCCCCACTGTTCTTAATGCACCCCTTGCTGGGCCCAGGCAGCATGGAGGAGGAAGTTGTAGTCTTGCCAACTCTTGTGATTTGTGAGTCTCATGACCTATAGTGACACGTTTCAGAGTAGCAGCCGTGTTAGTCTGTATTCGCAAAAAGAAAAGGAGTACCCGTGGCACCTTAGAGACTAACAAATTTATTAGAGCATAAGCTTTCGTGAGCATCCGATGAAGTGAGCTGTAGCTCACGAAAGCTTATGCTCTAATAAATTTGTTAGTCTCTAAGGTGCCACGGGTACTCCTTTTCTTTTTATTCATCACTTACGAAAATTATTTAAAACTTTCAAAATTTTTGTGGAATCCAGTCAATTGGCACCAGGAGCAATGACATGTTTAATTAACCCCTTTGTTGCTGAGCTGGTGGCACTTTCCTAGGTGCTAGGTTCTGCATGGAACTCAAATTTGGTAGTGTTCTTTTAAGTGTCAGTGAGTTCGGAGTCAACGCATGGATTCTGTATGTCCTCAAGGTTGTATGTGCGTCCCTGGGTCGGTGTGTGTATTCCTGGGTTGTGTGTCCCTGGGATGTGTGTATGTGCTCCAGAGGCAGGGTGTCGTGTGTAGCTGGCAGCAGGGAGGGAAGCACAGTGCAGTGTGTCACCCTGGAGTAGTATGGAGTGTATCTCTGGGAGTGGTGTGTTTCTCAGGGTTGTTGTGTGACCCTGGAGCAGTATGTCTTTGGGGGCGGGGGTAGTCTCTCTGAAGTGGTGTGTCCCCACTGTCATGTGCCCTCCTGGAGCAGTGGGTAGTGAGTGGGTGTCTCTGGAGTGTGTGCCCCTGAAGCAGTGGGTGGGGTCTCTGAAGCATTGTGTGTCTCAGAGGTGTTGTGTCCCCACTGTAGCGTAGGCTCCCTGGGGCAGCGTGTGGCTGGCGGGTGTCTCTAGGGCAGGGGTGGTGGTGGTGAGGGGGGTGTCTCAGGGGCAGCCCGTGTGGTGGGCGGGTGTCTATGGGGCAGCTTGTGGTGTGTGTGTGGGGGGGGGATCTCTGATGCGTGCACCCCTGGGGCAGCGTGTGGTGTGTGTGTGTGGGGGGGGATCTCTGATGCGTGCACCCCTGGGGCAGCGTGTGGTGTGTGTGCGGGGGGGATCTCTGATGCGTGCACCCCTGGGGCAGCGTGTGGTGTGTGTGTGTGCGGAGGGGGATCTCTGATGCGTGCACCCCTGGGGCAGCGTGTGGTGTGTGTGTGCGGGGGGGGATCTCTGATGCGTGCACCCCTGGGGCAGCGTGTGGTGTGTGTGTGCGGGGGGGGGAGCTCTGATGCGTACACCCCTTGGGCAGCGTGTGGTGTGTGTGCGGGGGGGGATCTCTGATGCGTGCACCCCTGGGGCAGCGTGTGGTGTGTGTGTGTGCGGGGGGGATCTCTGATGCGTGCACCCCTGGGGCAGCGTGTGGTGTGTGTGTGCGGGGGGGGGGATCTCTGATGCGTGCACCCCTGGGGCAACGTGTGGTGTGTGTGTGGAGGGGGGATCTCTGATGCGTGCACCCCTGGGGCAGCGTGTGCTGTGTTTGTGTGTGTGGGGGATCTCTGATGCGTGCACCCCTGGGGCAGCGTGTGGTGTGTGTGTGAGAGGGGGGATCTCTGATGCGTGCAACCCTGGGGCAGCGTGTGGTGTGTGTGTGCGGGGGGGGGATCTCTGATGCGTGCACCCCTGGGGCAGCGTGTGGTGTGTGTGTGCGTGCGGGGGGGGATCTCTGATGCGTGCACCCCGGGGGCAGCGTGCGATGTGTGTGTGTGCGGGGGGGGATCTCTGATGCGTACACCCCTGGGGCAGCGTGTGGTGTGTGTGTGTGTGCGGGGGGGGATCTCTGATGCGTGCACCCCTGGGGCAGCGTGTGGTGTGTGTGTGCGGGGGGCGGGATCTCTGATGCGTGCACCCCTGGGGCAGCGTGTGGTGTGTGTGTGGGTGTGGGGGGGATCTCTGATGCGTGCACCCCTGGGGCAGCGTGTGGTGTGTGTGTGCCGGGGGGGATCTCTGATGCGTGCACCCCTGGGGCAGCGTGTGGTGTGTGTGTGTGTGCGGGGGGGATCTCTGATGCGTGCACCCCTGGGGCAGCGTGTGGTGTGTGTGCGGGGGGGGATCTCTGATGCGTGCACCCCGGGGCAGCGTGTGGTGTGAGTGTGTGTGCGGGGGGGGATCTCTGATGCGTGCACACCTGGGGCAGCGTGTGGTGTGTGTGCGGGGGGGGATCTCTGATGCGTGCACCCCTGGGGCAGCGTGTGGTGTGTGTGTGTGCGGGGGGGGGATCTCTGATGCGTGCACCCCTGGGGCAGCGTGTGGTGTGTGTGTGCGGGGGGGGGATCTCTGATGCGTGCACCCCTGGGGCAGCGTGTGGTGTGTGTGTGTGTGGGGGGGATCTCTGATGCGTGCACCCCGGGGGCAGCGTGTGGTGTGTGTGTGTGTGTGTGGGGGATCTCTGATGCGTGCATCCCTGGGGCAGCGTGTGGTGTGTGTGTGTGTGTGTGTGTGGGGGATCTCTGATGCGTGCACCCCTGGGGCAGCGTGTGGTGTGTGTGTGCGGGGGGGGGATCTCTGATGCGTGCACCCCTGGGGCAGCGTGTGGTGTGTGTGCGGGGGGGATCTCTGATGCGTGCACCCCTGGGGCAGCGTGTGGTGTGTGTGTGTGTGTGTGTGTGGGGGGGGATCTCTGATGCGTGCACCCCTGGGGCAGCGTGTGGTGTGTGTGTGTGTGCGGGGGGGATCTCTGATGCGTGCACCCCTGGGGCAGCGTGTGGTGTGTGTGCGGGGGGGGATCTCTGATGCGTGCACCCCGGGGCAGCGTGTGGTGTGTGTGTGTGTGCGGGGGGGATCTCTGATGCGTGCACCCCTGGGGCAGCGTGTGGTGTGTGTGTGTGTGCGGGGGGGGATCTCTGATGCGTGCACCCCTGGGGCAGCGTGTGGTGTGTGTGTGTGTGCGGGGGGGATCTCTGATGCGTGCACCCCTGGGGCAGCGTGTAGTGTGTGTGTGTGGGGGGGGATCTCTGATGCGTGCACCCCTGGGGCAGCGTGTGGTGTGTGTGCGGGGGGGATCTCTGATGCGTGCACCCCTGGGGCAGCGTGTGGTGTGTGTGTGTGCGGAGGGGGATCTCTGATGCGTGCACCCCTGGGGCAGCGTGTGGTGTGTGTGTGCGGGGGGGGGATCTCTGATGCGTGCACCCCTGGGGCAGCGTGTGGTGTGTGTGTGCGGGGGGGGGGATCTCTGATGCGTACACCCCTTGGGCAGCGTGTGGTGTGTGTGCGGGGGGGGGATCTCTGATGCGTGCACCCCTGGGGCAGCGTGTGCTGTGTGTGTGTGTGGGGGGGATCTCTGATGCGTGCACCCCTGGGGCAGCGTGTGGTGTGTGTGTGCGGGGGGGGATCTCTGATGCGTGCAACCCTGGGGCAGCGTGTGGTGTGTGTGTGCGGGGGGGGGATCTCTGATGCGTGCACCCCTGGGGCAGCGTGTGGTGTGTGTGTGCGTGCGGGGAGGGATCTCTGATGCGTGCACCCCGGGGGCAGCGTGTGATGTGTGTGTGTGCGGGGGGGGATCTCTGATGCGTGCACCCCTGGGGCAGCGTGTGGTGTGTGTGTGTGCGGGGGGGGGATCTCTGATGCGTGCACCCCTGGGGCAGCGTGTGGTGTGTGTGTGCGGGGGGGGGGATCTCTGATGCGTGCACCCCTGGGGCAGCGTGTGGTGTGTGTGTGTGGGGGGGATCTCTGATGCGTGCACCCCTGGGGCAGCGTGTGGTGTGTGTGTGTGTGGGGGGATCTCTGATGCGTGCACCCCTGGGGCAGCGTGTGGTGTGTGTGTGTGTGGGGGGGGGATCTCTGATGCGTGCACCCCTGGGGCAGCGTGTGGTGTGTGGGGGGGGGGGGATCTCTGATGCGTGCACCCCGGGGGCAGCGTGTGGTGTGTGTGTGTGCGGGGGGGGATCTCTGATGCGTGCACCCCTGGGGCAGCGTGTGGTGTGTGTGTGTGTGGGGGGATCTCTGATGCGTGCACCCCTGGGGCAGCGTGTGGTGTGTGTGTGTGTGGGGGGGGATCTCTGATGCGTGCACCCCTGGGGCAGCGTGTGGTGTGTGTGCGGGGGGGGATCTCTGATGCGTGCACCCCGGGGGCAGCGTGTGGTGTGTGTGTGTGTGTGGGGGGGATCTCTGATGCGTGCACCCCTGGGGCAGCTTGTGGTGTGTGTGCGGGGGGGATCTCTGATGCGTGCACCCCTGGGGCAGCGTGTGGTGTGTGTGTGTGTGTGTGGGGGATCTCTGATGCGTGCACCCCTGGGGCAGCGTGTGGTGTGTGTGTGTGTGCCGGGGGGGATCTCTGATGCGTGCACCCCTGGGGCAGCGTGTGGTGTGTGTACGGGGGGGGGATCTCTGATGCGTGCACCCCGGGGCAGCGTGTGGTGTGTGTGTGTGTGCGGGGGGGATCTCTGATGCGTGCACCCCTGGGGCAGCGTGTGGTGTGTGTGGGGGGGGGGGGATCTCTGATGCGTGCACCCCTGGGGCAGCGTGTGGTGTGTGTGCGGGGGGGGATCTCTGATGCGTGCACCCCTGGGGCAGCGTGTGTGTGTGTGCGGGGGGGGGGGGATCTCTGATGCGTGCACCCCTGGGGCAGCGTGTGGTGTGTGTGTGCGGGGGGCGGGATCTCTGATGCATGCACCCCTGGGGCAGCGTGTGGTGTGTGTGTGTGCGGGGGGGGATCTCTGATGCGTGCACCCCGGGGGCAGCGTGTGGTGTGTGTGTGCGGGGGGGGGGGATCTCTGATGCGTGCACCCCTGGGGCAGCGTGTGGTGTGTGTGCGTGCGGGGGGGGGGGATCTCTGATGCGTGCACCCCTGGGGCAGCGTGTGGTGTGTGTGCGTGCGGGGGGGATCTCTGATGCGTGCACCCCTGGGGCAGCGTGTGGTGTGTGTGTGCGGGGGGGATCTCTGATGCGCGCACCCCTGGGGCAGCGTGTGGTGTGTGTGTGCAGGGGGGGGATCTCTGATGCGTGCACCCCTGGGGCAGCGTGTGGTCTGTGTGTGTGTGCGGGGGGGGATCTCTGATGCGTGCACCCCGGGGCAGCGTGTGGTGTGTGTGTGTGCGGGGGGGGATCTCTGATGCCTGGACCCCTGGGGCAGCGTGTGGTGTGTGTGTGCGGGGGGGGGATCTCTGATGCGTGCACCCCTGGGGCAGCGTGTGGTGTGTGTGTGCGGGGGGGGGGATCTCTGATGCGTGCACCCCTGGGGCAGCGCGTGGTGTGTGTGTGCGGGGGGGATCTCTGATGCGTGCACCCCTGGGGCAGCGTGTGTGTGTGTGTGTGTGTGTGTGGGGGGGATCTCTGATGCGTGCTCCCCTGGGGCAGCGTGTGGTGTGTGTGTGCCGGGGGGGATCTCTGATGCGTGCACCCCTGGGGCAGCGTGTGGTGTGTGTGTGTGTGCGGGGGGGATCTCTGATGCGTGCACCCCTGGGGCAGCGTCTGGTGTGTGTGCGGGGGGGGGGGATCTCTGATGCGTGCACCCCGGGGCAGCGTGTGGTGTGTGTGTGTGTGCGGGGAGGGATCTCTGATGCGTGCACCCCTGGGGCAGCGTGTGGTGTGTGTGTGCGGGGGGGGGATCTCTGATGCGTGCACCCCTGGGGCAGCGTGTGCTGTGTGTGTGTGGGGGGGGGGATCTCTGATGCGTGCACCCCTGGGGCAGCGTGTGGTGTGTGTGTGTGTGTGGGGGGGGGGGATCTCTGATGCGTGCACCCCTGGGGCAGCGTGTGGTGTGTGTGTGCCGGGGGGGATCTCTGATGCGTGCACCCCTGGGGCAGCGTGTGGTGTGTGTGTGCGGGGGGGGATCTCTGATGCGTGCACCCCTGGGGCAGCGTGTGGTGTGTGTGTGTGGGGGGGATCTCTGATGCGTGCACCCCTGGGGCAGCGTGTGCTGTGTGTGTGTGGGGGGGGGATCTCTGATGCGTGCACCCCTGGGGCAGCGTGTGGTGTGTGTGTGCGGGGGGGATCTCTGATGCGTGCAACCCTGGGGCAGCGTGTGGTGTGTGTGTGTGTGCGGGGGGGGGATCTCTGATGCGTGAACCCCTGGGGCAGCATGTGGTGTGTGTGTGTGCGGGGGGGGGATCTCTGATGCGTGCACCCTGGGGCAGCGTGTGGTGTGTGTGTGTTTGTGGGGGGGATCTCTGATGCGTGCACCCCGGGGGCAGCGTGTGGTGTGTGTGTGTGTGTGGGGGGGGGGGGGGGGGGATCTCTGATGCGTGCACCCCTGGGGCAGCGTGTGGTGTGTGTGTGCGGGGGGGGGATCTCTGATGCGTGCACCCCTGGGGCAGCTTGTGGTGTGTGTGCGGGGGGGATCTCTGATGCGTGCACCCCTGGGGCAGCGTGTGGTGTGTGTGCGGGGGGGATCTCTGATGCGTGCACCCCTGGGCAGCGTGTGGTGTGTGTGTGTGTGGGGGGGATCTCTGATGCGTGCACCCCTGGGGCAGCGTGTGGTGTGTGTGTGTGTGCCGGGGGGGATCTCTGATGCGTGCACCCCTGGGGCAGCGTATGGTGTGTGTGTGCGGGGGGGGATCTCTGATGCGTGCACCCCGGGGCAGCGTGTGGTGTGTGTGTGTGCGGGGGGGGATCTCTGATGCCTGGACCCCTGGGGCAGCGTGTGTGTGTGTGTGCGGGGGGGGATCTCTGATGCGTGCACCCCTGGGGCAGCGTGTGGTTTGTGTGTGCCGGGGGGATCTCTGATGCGTGCACCCCTGGGGCAGCGTGTGGTGTGTGTGTGTGTGTGGGGATCTCTGATGCGTGCACCCCTGGGGCAGCGTGTGGTGTGTGTGTGCGGGGGGGGGATCTCTGATGCGTGCACCCCTGGGGCAGCGTGTGCTGTGGGGGGGCGGGGGGGGGATCTCTGATGCGTGCACCCCGGGGCAGCGTGTGGTGTGTGTGTGTGTGTGTGTGGGGGTGGGAT